>NC_053142.1:46721995-47033794 GCF_016808335.1 Panicum virgatum | reverse complement strand
CAGGCCCAATACAACGAGAGCCCAGATAGCCCACGGTCCACATAGCCCAAACCTCCCTCTTTTTCCGCGCGCGTCCACGGTCCACATAGACCAAGCCCAGCCCAGCACGGAAGAACCTTGCTGCGGTCCCGCGGACCAGTGACTAGAGAACTAGGCGCCGCCGCGCTCGCTCTGCTCTCCCCCTGTCCACCGCCGCGGCGCCGCCACAACTGGTTTGCGCCTCTGCTTCGCCGACCTATTGCCGGCGGCGGGACGCAGCAAGCCAGCCAGCTCTCCTTCTTCGACCGAAGCTGAGAGGCGTGCAGCGGAGACCCGTCTACCTCGTCGTTTACTGGCGGTGTGGTGAGCAACCCTAGCGCGCATGTCGTCGCGGCTGTGCGTGAAGAACCTGCCCAAGGGCGCCGACGAGAGGCGCCTGCGGGAGGTGTTCTCGCGGAAGGGCGAGGTCACCGACGCCAAGGTCATCCGAGCAAAGTAAGCAAGCCGAGCGACAATTTTTTGTTTTGTGCTCACTTATTCGCCCCGCCCTCCATGGTTCGATTGGCTGAGCCACTTCTTACAGAAGGAGAATGAAGTAGTATCGTTTTTGTGTAAAAAGATCCCAGTTTTAACACTTGCTTGAAATGCTCAGCACTGAGGTAGCTAGTTTCAGTATACTGCATCTAGCGTCGGTTCTTATTTTTTAGGCCTTGACTTCACTGTTAAGAAGCTAAACCTGAGTTGTACCATATGGAGTAATGATTAATTCTAATCCAAATATTCTGCATGAAACTGAACGCCTTTGCTTTTGGACAGGGATGGTAAGAGTAGGCAATTTGCTTTCATTGGTTTCAGGACCAATGAAGAGGCAGAGGAGGCCCTCAAGTATTTCAACAATACATACATTGACACTTGCAAGATCACCTGTGAGGTACATTACTTTTTCATCTCTCTCTCTCTCTCTCTCTCTCTCTCTCTCTCTCTCTCTCTCTCTCTCTCTCTCTCTCTCTCTCTCTCTCTCCTTGGTTCGGCGTTATCTGTTTGGGGAATTATACATCTGAGATTGAATGGGACAATAGTGAGCTCAGATACATACCTTACAGCTACCATGATGTTTGGCAGGTTGCCCGTAAGATAGGTGACCCTGATGCCCCTCGCCCTTGGAGCCGCCATTCTTTAAAGAAGCCTGAATATGATAGTAAAAGCAAACCTAAGGCAGGGCCTGTAGATGCACTGCTAAAAGATACCCAGGTCCAAGGAATGGCTGCTGATGTTAGAGGTTCTAAAGGCAGTGTAGCTAATGATCCCAAGTTCCAAGAGTTCCTTGAAGTTATGCAGCCCCGTTCTAAAGCAAAGATGTGGGCAAATGATACAACTGGTACTCTTGACACTGCAGTAAAAGATAGTGTGGTAGCCACAAAAGAATCTAAGAGACCTCAAAAGAATGTTCCAGTTTCTGAGAATGATGCATCTTCTGAAGATTCTTCTGATGAGGAAATGAAAATTGATTCGTCTTCCGAAGATGCTTCAGAAGAGCTACAAACAGCAGAGAGTAAACAAGACAATGATATGACAGATACAGATTTCTTTAAGAGTAAAATCAAGAAAAACTGGTCAGATTCTGAATCAGATGATGAAGATTCTGGCGACAACTCAAACGGCACCACTGATGATGACAACTTATCTGATGAATCACAAGATGCATATAACCAGTCTGTGGATCTGAAGGGTGGTCTGGACAAGAAAATCAATGTGGATAAGGACACGCGTATCCAGCTGACTGACTCGCGAGAGGTTGACGACCGTGACAACAAAGAGAGTGAAGATCTTGATGGCAGGCAAAAGGAAACTAAAGTTCATGAAGATAAGGACAATGAAGATGAAGATGCTTCTTCAATTACTGATGAAAAGAAGTTGGCCCTGGAGACTGGCCGTCTATTTTTCTGCAATCTTCCGTATGCAACCACGTATGTAGTTGTTACCTGGTTATGTTAACTTGGATCAGCAGTTTGTGCATTATATGCTTATATTCATGATACAGCGACATGTTTTTGTTTAAAAGGATATTATTGCTCATTTTCACAGTGAAGATGATTTGGTGGAGCTGTGCAGCCAGTACGGTGATGTTGAACAGGCTCATATTGTTGTTGATAAAAACACTAAGTTCTCAACTGGCAGAGGTTATGTGCTCTTTAACCTTCCAGACTCAGCAGTGAGGTAAAAATTTATATCTCCAATTTAAGATAATGAACTTATTCTGACTTTGTGACAGTTGGGCTTGCATGCAATGTTGGATATTCTTATTATGATTCACATTAGTTGTCCCTTTTTTTAAATTTTATTATCCTACATGTCGTTAGTACTTGCTTCTAAATAATTCTTAGGAAGATATTAGATTAGACAGCAAAAACTGAACGATGTCTCACATTCTTTGCTCATTAATTGCATATCAATTTTGATAGTGAATGTTGTAATCAGAAGGTGAGAGACACTGACAATCAGACCAGAATAACACATTTTTGTGAGGATGGGTACATACTTTAAGTGCAGGACATATTCTTTTAAGACCCAGACATGTTCTTTTTCCCGCACTGACGGTTATATGCTATACCTGTCTAATAGTTATCTTTATTGTTGGCAGGGCACTTGATGAACTAGATAACTCAAGTTTTCAGGGCCGTCTATTACGTGTTAAGGCTGCTAAACCACTAAAGAATAAGAAGTTAGAGTAAGATAATAAGTTTCAAATTGTGTTGTTTCTTTTGTTAGATTAGTGGCGCCCATAGTTTTTACTCACTTGCTATCGAATTGTTAAGGTCTACTCATGCAACTGTTGAGGTGAAAATGAATCTCAAGCAGCAAAAGTTGGAACAAAAGAAAGCTTCTGAAATCAGTGGGGATACGAGAGCATGGAACAGCTTTTACATGCGTCAGGATACTGTATGGTTCTATCTCAACTCAGTGCTAAAGATCGTGTGCTTCCTCTGATTCCAAATATAACATCGACTAGGTCTCCCATATGACAATGTGAATAACAGTATGTATAAATGTGTATTGTTTGCTGATGATGTGGTGCTAGTTGACGAGAGTAGGGCAGGGGTTAATAGGAAGTTAGAGCTGTGGAGACGCACGTTAGAGTCGAAAGAGTTCAGACTTAGTAGGACCAAGACCGAGTACATGATGTGCGATTTCAGCGCGACTAGGCATGAGGGGGGAGACGTTAGTCTAGATGGGCAAGTGGTGGTCTAGAAGGATACTTTTCGGTATTTAGGATCGGTGCTACAAAAGGATGGCGACATTGATGAAGATGTTAGGCATAGAATTTCAGCTGGCTGGTTGAAATGGCGGCAAGCTTCTGGCATCCTTTGTGACAAGAGGGTGCCACAAAAGCTAAAAGGCAAATTCTATAGGACAACAATTCGTCCGGCGATGTTATACGGTGCTGAATGTTGGCCTACAAAAAGGCGACATGTGCAGCAACTGAGTGTAGCAGAGATGCGGATGTTGCGGTGGTTTTGCGGGCACACAAGGAGGGATAGAGTCCGGAACGAAGTTATTCGGGATAGGGTCGGGGTGGCACCAATTGAGGAGAAACTTACTCAGCATCGGCTGAGATGGTTTGGACATGTCCAACGAAGGCCTCCTGAGGCGCCGGTGCGTAATGGGGTTCTTGAGCGGGTCGATAATGTAAAGAGGGGTAGAGGTAGACCTAAACTGACGTGGGATGAGTTGGGATGAGTTGGTTAAGAGAGACCTTAAGGATTGGAATATCTCTAAAGAGATAGCTTTGGATAGGAGCGCTTGGAGACTAGCTATCAATGTGCCTGAACCTTGAACTTATTTCTTTCGGGTTTCATCTCTAGCCTACCCCAACTTGCTTGGGAAAAAAGGCTATGTTGTTGTTGTTGTATAAATGTGTATTGTTTCAAATAGAAAACATGTTTTATGAAAATATTTTTTATGATGTCAACCTTATGTTGTCAATCTCCATGAACTTTTTGCTAGTGATTGTCAAAGCTAAAAAAAGTTACTTAGGAGAAAAAGGATTTATATTTTAGATCGAGTGTAGTAGGTAGATATTGAATAACATGATATTTTTGGCAAAGTATGTATAACTGATTGGACTCATTGCTTACCTTCTTAGGTTGTTGAAAACATTGCAAGGAAGAATGGTATCAGTAAGAGTGAATTACTTGATAGAGAAGCAGATGATCTTGCTGTTCGCATTGCTCTTGGTGAGACACATGTCATCGCAGAGACCAAGAAATATCTATCTAGGTCTGGTGTTAATGTTGCTGCATTGGAAGAACTTGCTTCCAAAAGAAACGAGAAGTCAAAAAGAAGCAACCATGTGATACTAGTTAAGAACTTGCCATTTAGCACTTCTGAGGAAGAACTTGCAGCAATGTTTCAGAGACATGGCAGTTTGGATAAAATCGTTCTACCTCCAACCAGAGTATTTGCCTTGGTATGTTAGTACGTTCTCATGTTATCCAGCTGTTTGTTATATATCACAACACGTTATGTTTTTACCATTATTGCAGTTGTTAACTTGCGTCACTTTTCAAATGCCACCATGCTGAGTGCCTTTGTGCACACAATATTGCTCATTGAGTTCATTTATTTATTAAATCTTTGGTGCAACAGGTAGTCTTTGTTGAAGCAACAGAGGCCCGACACGCATTCAAGAAGTTACTATATACACGATACAAGTAAGTGCTCCAGTAACTTTAATTCAGTGATTTCAGTGGATGTGTTCCAGCTTACAAACTTTTGCATTTGTAAGCTTGATTCTTTTTTTTTTCTCTATGAAGATGGACCAGCTCTAATTCTTTTAGCATTTAGTTTATCTAGAGTGAATGTAGCATTTCCTTTGTTGACTACTTAATTAATCTTAGGATAAATCATTGTTATTAATTGATTATTTCTTATGCTTATGTCATGCCATTAATTTTGTACGCACTTGTATGTTCTGTATCTTAGACTTTTGTGATGCAGGGATACTCCTCTATATTTGGAGTGGGCACCTGAGAACATTTTATCTCCTACATCAGCACTGGTAGATGAAGATGAAAAATATGTGGTTGGTGAGCGTATTCTTACTAAAGCAATTGTAGATCAAACTGTGGAAGGAGTAAGCACTGAAGAGATTGATCCTGACAGGGTGGAGGTTTGAAGCTTTCTTTTAACTTCTTTGCATGAGGATAAATTTTAGCTGTATGCTTTGAGCCTCTTAATCTTGTTGGAGTTTGCTATAGCAAAAAGTTTTGTTCCCAAGCCTGCGCCTGTTTTTGCGTATGAGTTGCTGCATGACATGGTTCCTTAAATTGCTATTTATTTGCTAATGGTTGCACCTGGACGTGCTCAAAAAATGCCACCATTTGTTTGCAGTCACGGTCTGTGTTTGTCAAGAACTTAAACTTCAAGACAACAGATGAATCATTGAGCCAGCATTTTAGTACAAAGATAAAGAGCGGCAGTCATAAAAGTGTGAAGGTATGGATGTGTGCTTATTATAGACAACATATGCAACCTTGCAGCTTACTGTTTAACCTTTCCTTTTTTATCTGTCTTTAGGTGAAGAAGCATGTTAAGAATGGCAAGAATGTTTCCATGGGATTTGGATTCGTTGAATTCGACTCGGTTGAAACTGCTACCAGTGTGTGCAAGGATCTGCAGGCAGCAACCCCCCTCCCTCGTTTTACTGCATTGTATGCTCATATAGATGTGCAGCATGCTAAATGTCCCATGTGTTCATAGGGAACGGTTCTGGATGGACATGCTTTGATCTTGCAACTGTGCCATGGGAAGAAAGATGGTCAAGCTGCAAAGAAGAATGACAAGGATAAAAGTTCAACAAAACTACTTGTGCGTAATGTAGCATTTGAAGCAACTGAAAAGGACCTCAGGCAGTTATTTAGTCCGTTTGGCCAGGTCAGCTTCTCTCTCCTTTTGCCTGTGTTTAGCCGAAATGCGCAAGACCAACAACAGTTTTGTGGGAATGAGATTAATTCTTGTTGAAGACTAATGTTGATCATTTCAGTTATCTTTATATCAATAGTAAAAAATAGTAGTTGCAAATTGGCAAGCAATTTTAACTTTAATTTATTTTCCCGAAGCTTTCTGATTTAGAATTCATAAAATTTACAGGTCAAAAGCCTCAGGTTGCCGATGAAGTTTGGAAGTCATAGAGGTTTTGCATTTGTCGAATATGTTACAAAGCAAGAGGCACAGAATGCTCTGCAAGCCCTTGCAAGCACTCATCTCTATGGTCGACACCTGGTAATTGATCAAGATGTCTCCTTAAAGCTTACTACTAATTCTGTTATGTGAATTTTTAAATCAAACTTCTGCCCTCATTTCAGGTGATTGAGCGGGCAAAGGAAGGAGAGACTCTTGAAGAACTGCGAGCAAGGACTGCAGCACAGTTCGTGGATGAACACAGCGGTTTCCAGAGGATGTCCAAAAAGAGGAAACAAAGCAGTCTTGTGGATGAGGGCTCGGTTAAATTTTCAACGATAGTAGAGTAACGTTTTTGAGCAAATATGCAGAAAATTTTGACCACCTTGTGCAATAGTATTAATTTGTTGGTGAAAATCCCTTGTCTTCGTGCTTAGGTTGCCCAAAGTCTGTGTTTGTACTCTTGAAAAGATGAGGGAAGAAATTGCTCATTAAAAGATCCTGCAGCATGAAAATGCTTGAAATTACACTATACAAGACAAATATGAAGAATGCAACTTCAGTTAAAAGATGCTTGTAAACTAGAAATACAAGGGCAGTCTAAATCAATTTTGAAACTAGATCTTATAATTCATTCATTCACATGGTGACATACTAGCTTATCACATGGATCACCATCATATTTGTACAGGCTGTTGTTCTCCAGTAAACAATTGTACATGCAGGCAAAATCTCAATTTTATACATCACCGATCAGATCCATCACATGCTATCTCGCCTGTCTCTACACTGAAACAATTGAATGCGTAAGATCTGTGTAAGTCCCTGTCATTTACATAGTGGCATGCTTACTGGTGTAGTCGCATCTTCAAATCTCAAAACTTCGGTTGGGGACTTGGTGCCTTGGCGCATTGCTGATATGGACTTCTGCAACTGAAACTCTGCAAGTGTGGAACACAAGATCAGAAACCAATTGTCAGAGGTGGACAAAACCTGCATGGACTTATTGGCAGGAGATCGCAATGCTGCATTCTCTTCTTGTGAGATGGCAGTGTGAAGCTGAGATGCTACCACATGCCTAGCTACGCTTGCTGGGTCTCCTGCGTCCTCAACGGCTGGCTCTCGTTGTGCTGATTGTCCAGGGGCATGTACTGCGCCATGATCGCCATGATCTCCGAGTCCATGTACCGCTGCAGCACACGACAGACACAGAGTGCATCCATGGTCACGGTCAGGAACCAGAGATTGTTCAGAGCATACGCCGCAAACAAAGAAACGTTTGTTTCTGCTTGATTCGATTGCCTAAAAGGCCAAAAGAGATCGCTGAATTCATACCCTGAGCCTGTACTTGTAGAACACGTATCCGGCGACGCCGGCGCCGGCAAGGCACGACACGACCAGGGCGGTGACGAGCCACCCGAATGCCGACATGTTCTTGGCTGCATAACAAGACAGCAGAAGAGATGGATCTTGAGCAGCAACGCCACGAGGAGCAGAGGAGCAACAGCGGCAAGAACAGAAAGGTAGCTGAGGGGCTCACCGATACAAGTGTCTTCACTCCTGATGTACATCAGGCCGCCGCCGCACTTGCAGTCGAATCCGCCCCAGTTGTTCTTGCACAAGCAGTGCGGGCAGGAGCACGCCAGCTTCTCGCTGCACTCGTCGACGTCTGGAACGGCAGAGAGGAATCAGCACGAAAGGTTCAGGCTCAGCGATGGAGGAAGCTCAGCAAGGCGAAGTACCTTGGCAATGGAAACCGTCGCCCTTGAACCCTGGCGGGCACTTGCATCCGCTCAAATCTGAACCCTGCACACGCCACCAACGTCAGTAACCAATTCTTCACATCTTGGCCTGCAGACCAAACCCGAAGCAGTATGAAGGATCGGATTACCGAGCAGGCAGAGAAAGTCTTGCCATTTCTCGTCTCCGTCCAGCACCCACCGTTCCCCGTGGCGCACCGGCCCGGTCCGACCGCTGGTGATGCAAATGGAGGACAGGTCGGAAAAATCCATTCAAATTCAGTGTCAGATTGAGACGATTGTGTGACGAACGAAGGAGAACCGTTGGCACTGATCAATGGTACCTTTGCATTCGGTGTACCCATCTCCTTGGTACTGAACGCCACCCTCTACAGGGCACTGGCAAATCCTCCCTCTGTAGGTGTCCTGCTCCCAGCACTCGATCGGTCAGTAGGCAGTATGAAGTGTTCTGCAATCTACTTGAAAGAAGGTAATTTGTTGGAGATGAGCGGGTACTACCTTGCAGGCCGTGATGTTGGTCTTGTCGTCGCGCCAGCAGCCGCCGTTGGTGTCGAGGCACTCGTCGGTCTCCATGTCTGAAGAAAATTGCAGAGGTGGATTCCCCGATTAGCATTGAACTGAAGCGATTGATCAGGCAGGGTATCATCTATTCTATGGAGGCTGCGAACCTGGTGTCAGGCAGACGTGAGGCTCGGTGGTCTCCTTGAACCCGGCACAAATCGCTTTGAGGACCGCAGTGCTCTCCAATTTGCCTGGAATGCCGAATTGTTCAGTTTCAGAGAAAGGGAACACCGTTTCTTAAAACACATAATACTGTTGTGACAGCAGAGCAGAGTGTGATCTTGTGATGAGATTGGAAGAGTCGTAGATACCTCGATACTGCACATTGTTGATCACCAGCGTCGGCAAGATAGTCACGTCCCCTCGAGTTCCATGCCCGACCTGACAAGAATCCAAGTCTAAGCAAACCGGATTGATTGTGCAAAAGTTTTGAGCAAATCGCTTCCATGAAATGAAATCAGCATGTCGGACAGACAACCTGAACAATCTGCTCCGTCTTGAGCACGTCGTTCTCGGCGTCGGCCTCGGGATCCCCCATGCACTTGTCGATCTTGTCCATCGGCAACCCTGCAGCGCCGAGCCAGATGTCCAGATCAGCACACTCCATTCCGGTTCCGGAGGAAAAAAGAAACAATGAGCACGGTCACCATCAGGAGAGCACCCACCGAGCGATCGGACGACGTCCTCGGCGCAGCGGCGGGTGTACTTGTTCTCCTTCATGGAGCAGCGGAGGTGGTAGTCGGCGACGTAGTCCCACCAGATCCACGGCCGGCTGCTCGCGTTGGCGACGCGGTGGACGCAGAGCTGGCGCAGGTTCTCCACCACCACGTCCCTGCCATCGTAGCCGGCGGCGAGGTCCCCCTCCGGGTCCGGCACGCAGTAGCGGCCGCGGTTGATGCACTGGGCCTTGCACTGCGGCGTGCCCCGGAACGCGTCGGGGCAGAGCCAGGTGATGTAGTGCGGCGTGAAGAGCGCGTAGCCGCCCTTCTCCAGCAGCTGCGCGTGGCCCCGGAACGCGCGCACGAACGCCGCCTGCTCGTCGCACCGCGGTCCGCACTCGTCGTTGCTGTTGGTCCAGAACTCGTACTCCACGCGCTCGTCGGGGTGCGGCATCGACTCGCGCCAGTCGAGGCGCACCACCACCTCCTCGCCGCCGCCGCCGCCGACGGAGGAGGACGCGGCGCGGCGGAGGGCGTCGCCGAACCGCTTGGTGACCAGCGCCGAGGGGACCGTGATGTTGGCGAGGAACGCCATATCGGGGGTCTCGTTCTCGGGGCTGTCCATCGTCAGCAGCGGCTCGTCGGCGGTGTCGGCCACCAGCACGGCCGCCGCGCCGGCCATCTGCGCGTTCCACGTCTTGAGCGCGAAGTAGCAGCCCCCGCGGTCCACGAGGAGGACCACGGGGCGGCCCGACGGCGACCTCAGCTTCTTGTCGCCCAAGGGCCCGCAGACCGTGGCCAGCTTCGGGTCCTCCAAGTACAGCACCACGCCGGTCAGCGTGCCGCCGTACTCCGGGACGCCGTAGTTTGCGATCGCGGCCTCGTGGTGGCCGCGCAGCGAGCGCGGGGACAGCACCTTGACGCTGTTCTTCTCGACGATGAACCGCGCCGACGCCAGGCTCGCCATCATGGACACGGCGAGCCATGCGCACGCCGCGGCGGCGAGCCTAAGCTCGTGGCTGTGTTCGTGGAGCGCCATTATTGCCGTAGCTCTTGGACTTGGGCCCTCGCCGTGTGTGTTGGTTTGGCAAATCTTGTAGTTGCTCAGGGGTGGAGACTTGGTGGAGACGACATGGAAGATAGAGAGGAAGAGAGAGGGCGGAGACCAACTAAAATTTCTGGTTCCTAATCGAACATTTGATATTGCACACAACGTTGTATTTTTGAGAAATTGGAAATTCTTTGGCAGTTTGCGCATGAAGTCATCAACTGCAATCTGGACCGGTAAAAGGTTGAAATATTCTACGCTGTCGCTGTATGGTGCCTTGCGTTGACCTCTAAAGTTTGTCAAGTCTTTTGATTTATTTTTTTGCACGTGGAAAAAGAAAAATGTTTCTTCTCGTAGCACAAGAAAACGGGGGCAGAAATGGCATAACTTGCATTGCAGATCATGGTACAATAATTATCCCTTTGCGACAAACTTTCTTGTTTGTTTGAACAGTTCTTTGGTGCCCCATGGGAGAGTTGCAACCAGTCAGGGTCAGTCAGCGGTTTGGGATAATGGTGGCAACTGGGCGTGTAGGCTAAACTAGAAGCTTAATGACAATTTCAAATGAAGACCGACTCAAAAGGCTTGCTCATATGCCAGACCGCAGCTCCAAGAAGACACATGCAGAGAACAGTAAGCACCAATTCTTGAAACATGCTGCACAAAATTCTGTCCAATATCCATCTCGGCGCATGATGTTAGGCTGCTAGCGAACGTGAAATCAACTGCTTTCTATTTTGTTTCATGAGCAAGATGATGCGCACATGCGTACGTGAGAGCCAGTGAATGGGTTATTTTATCCTGTTCCGGTTGCACACATGCTTGTTTGGATCCAGAGCTAAACTTTAATAATGTCACATCAAAGAGAATCTTAGTATTTAGAAATGTTAAATAAAGATTAATTATAAAATTAATTGCATAACCTTGGGGTGGCTAAACTGTGAGACAAATCTAATGAGATATATTAATCTATAATTAGCAAATGGTCACTGTAGCAAATTATGAACTAATTTAGCTCATTAGACTCGTCTCGCGAATTAGCACTCATCTGTGCAAAAGTTTTATAAACAAATTTTATTTGATATTTCAAAATAGTAAGATTCCTTTCGATATGATAGGGGCTAAAAAGAAGTCTCTGGAACACATGAATGATATCACATTACAGAAAATATGCACCCCAACTGCTGAACAAATATCACAACATGAGCAACCAATAGCTTGTGAGAAGCTTCTAACGGTAATCAAATATCATGTGAAAAGAACATTGGCTTCAAATATCACAACATGAGATGCAAGGCAAAAAAAAAAAATCGAAAAATATCATGTGCGCATATGGGCAAGTGGCCCCCACTTGATGGTGTTATCTTATACGTTTCTCATTTCTATTCTCTCATTCATTCTTATATAAAGCTGTTGTGTTTCCACTTCTATTAGCGAAATAACTTCTATCCAAATTTATTTCTAGCAATTGTCTAGGAGATAGGTTCTATCCAAATTTATTTCTAGCATTTGACTAGCAAAATAGCTACCGATAACATTGATTTCTAGGATATTTTGGTCCAATCTTAGACTTCAAAATCCAGTCTAGCACAATCTAACTCTGAAATCTTGATGCAAACATGGAACTTGAATGATTTCTAGTTTATTTCTAAAAAATTGCATCTAAGATTAAGGCATAAATGATTTCTAGTATTTTTCAAATAGTGGGTGGAAACTGAATATATGAATGGAGTTTAACATGCTGAAGTGGTGGTTAATATAAATTTTTTAAGAGTAAAATGCACTGGGGTCCTCAAACTAGTCGACCTGTTCTGTTTAGGTCAATGAACTTCGAAAATGCATTTTTAGGTCCACGATCTATTCAAGTGTGTCACTTGAGGTCCAAAACACCTCTAACCAGCGTTGACGGCCTACGTGGACCGCCACGTCGGATCCAACGTGGCCACAAGTCGCCACGCGTGCCTCACCGCCCTGCTGAGCTGCTCGCTGCTGCGCCGGCGTCCTGCCCAGCTCCCCTCCGGCGAACCCCAGCTCCCCCCTCCTCTCCTCTCCTCTCTCCCCACGCGACGTGCGGCGCGCGCCGGTCCGGTGCCGGCCCGCCTGGCCGCCTCCTGGTTTCGCGCGTGCCTCCCCTGCTCCTTGCGCACGCCGCTCCCTACTGCAGGCCCGCGCCGCCTCGCGCCGCTCTCGCTCCTCCACGCCGCGCCCCGGCCACCGCTCCCAGGCCTCCTCCTCGCGCGCCTCCTGGCTCGCGCCGCTAGGCGGCCAGGCCCTGCATCGTGCGCTTCCCATGCGCACACCGTGCGCTGCTCTCCTGCGCGCGCCGCCACGAGCTCCTTCCCCGACGCCTGCCACCATCGATTCGTCCTCTCCGGTGAGCCATTCATCGATTCCTCGCACCCACGGCTCCTCCTCCCTCCCCTCTACCTATTTGAGCCCTCAACCGGCCCTTGGCCTCATCGTGCAGAGCTTCCGGTGTCGAAGCTCCGCCCGCCGCCACCATCCTCCGTCGGGCCGCCGCCTCGCCGCTGCTACCCGTCCTGCGCCCGGCCGGGGAGGCTCGCCGCACCCCCACACGGGGCCATGCACGCGCCATCCCTGCCCCCGCTCGCCTCTCTTGCCGCCTCGTCGCTCACTGGTGGCAGGTCAAGGCGCCAGCAGTGGCGCACGGCCGCGCAGGCGGCGTGGTGAGGGCGGCAGCACCTGCAGGTGGCGCGGACAGGGCTCCTCCCAGGGATGACGGCGGCAGGTCCGGCTCCTCCCCCTTCTATTGCAGGGGCGCGGCGGCCGGGGTCCTCAAATTCTCAGTCGTGGCATTGACGGCGGTGTGAAGACGGCGTGCAGGCTGGACGGCGGCCGTGCGCAGGCGAGTCGGGGGTGGCAGCGCGGTTGAGCCCGCGGCCGAGCAGCCGGCGACCGCGCGGGCGGCCACGAGGGCGTGCACAGGGGCACCAGGAGCGGCGGCCAAGCGACTGCGCGGCGGCGGCGGCCCAGTGGCGTGCGTGCAGGGCCCGCGCAGGCAAGGCAGGGGCAACGTGAGCTGCCCCGGCCGGGCGGGTGAGGAACGGCGGCCTGACGGTGGTTGCGCCGGCGGGCAACGACGTGCGGCCGGACGGCCAGCGGCGGCCGGCCAGCGCCCCGCGGCCGGCGGCGCGCAGGGGCACGCACGGGGTGGCCTCGCGTGTGGCGTGCAGGGGCCGGCGGCGCTGCAGGCTCCGCCCTGAGCCGGCGGCGCTGCAGGCAAGGGGGAGCTGGCGGCTACTGCAGAGAAGGAGGCGCAGGGGGTGGAGGCACGTGTGGTGACTTATGGCCACGTTGGATCCGACGTGGCGGTCCATGTAGGCAGTCAACGCTGGTTAGAGGTGTTTTGCACCTCAAGTGACACACTTGAATAGATTGTGGACCTAAAAATGCATTTTCGAAGTTCATGGACCTAAACAGAACATGTCGACTAGTTTAAGGACCCCAGTGCATTTTACTCATTTTTAATTATTTGATTTGAATGTCATAGAGTATGTTATAAGCCCCCTCCGTCCTCTCGTCCTCTCCGCCAGACTTTGCCCAGGCCAAACGATTCTTCAACAAAGTAATAACCCTAGTTGTAGGTTCTGGGTGATTGAAGTAGTGTCGAATGAGGTACCGCTCCTGGTGTTCGATGAAAGCATTAATAGTTTTTATTATTTTTCAAATATTGGGGTAAGAATTGAATATATGAATGGAGTTTAATGTGCCGAAGTGGTGGTTATATAAGTTTTTTAATTATTTGATTTGAAAGTCACAGAGTATGTTGTAAGAAGATAATAGAATGGAATAAATATAATACAATATTGTTGTATTACTAGGTGCAATATCGAAGAAATGAAATCGCTAAAAAAGCCATACAAAGTGATAGCGCAAAAACTATACGCCCCGAGGATGGAGGGGCGGCACGCTGAGAAGAGGGGCTTCTGGTGACAACCCCCACCCCCCTCCTTCTGCGGCCTCGTGCTCTCATGGCCAGCCACTGTCGGTGTTTAACCGCCAAGCCTACCACGGGTGTCCCCAATGTAGTTGATTGTAGGTAAGGAGTTGCCGAGATCTGGAACTCGAAGGTAAACACAAGGACACAAGACACAAATTTAGACAGGTTCGGGCCACCAGAATGAATAGCGTAATACCAACGTCGTGTGTGGTGGTTTGGTATATTGCGCCCTGTGTTGGTATGTTTGGCTCTGTTGAGCTTATGCCGATCTAGTTACCGCGCCCTCCTTTACGTAGTAGTCCTAGTAGGATTACAGAGGAGTCTTAGTAGTAGTCCGATTTCTTCCTTGTTTACTTAAATCTATGCGGTATGCACAGTCCTGTGGGCTCGGGTCAGACAAGCCCCCGAGCTCTTTGTAGCCGAGTCCTAGAGGCGTTGAGTACTTCTGAAAGCATCTTCGAATGCTTAGAGTGTTCAGTTGAGTACCTTCGAGCTTCCCATCGAGTGCTTCGAGTAGTCTTCCGAGTACTTTTTGGTTGCGTCGAGGCTATGAGGTGCTCAAGCCCCGAATCATCTTCTTTTATATGGTATGCGATGAACTCACGCTTCATATGGAGTTGCTCCTGAGCCTTAGGTTGAATCATATAATCAGACTGAGGGTCAAATCAGTCTATTTTCTGGTCCTTGTCTTTCAAGAATTCAAAAAATAAACCGTCGATGACACATATCCAGCAGCCCCCCGAGCCTTGAACCCAAATTCCAAGATTTGGAATTAAGGATCCAAATGTCGTGGCTCACGGTATGGAATTTTTCTTGCCTTCAGTCTTCATGTGAAGCAGCATCGAGTAGTTTTGCAGAGTCCAGCCCCTGAGCTTGGGAGCTAGGAGAGCCGTAGAAATCACGCTGAGTTTTTTGTGCCGACGAAGTGATAACCAAGTAAGGCAACTCTCAGGAGCATACCTTACCCAGCTGCCAGGTCCGATATCCTATAAGACAAATATAGAAATATGTTGTAAAATAATATACATGATATCGAGTCGGGTGCGAATCCCAGCATCGCCAAATGCATGAAAAAGATCGAGAGAAAATCCCAGCATTCAAGAATGCATGTAAAAAACCTTTTGTCTTGCTTTTGCTAGGTCATGTAATTTCTCCGAGCAGTCAGCCTATTACGTTTACGCACCTGATCCTTGATAGTCGTAGCCTATAGCGCAGGAATGTGGCCGCATGCATGCGTAGAAACATAGACGTACAAAAGAGTCTAGATTTCACAACTTAAGACGTGTGCTCCTCAAGTACTTTAGCAACCGTTGAGAGGAGGCAACGAAAACAGAAAACAAGTTGGCAAGGCGACAAATAAGAAGTGTGGCGCGCATAAAGCAATCGACGAGAGTGCGGGTTGTGAACGAAATAGTCGGCAAAAGTGCAGGTTGCACATAAAGCAGTCGATCATGGTATAGCCCCGAGCATAACTTTGATCGAGAGGCGTACCAAAAAAAAAAGCAGTAGTCCGGTTTTGTAGACAAGAGGCGTCGCTTTGTTTTTGTGAAGTCGGACTCGCCATGTAGCTGGCCAATTAGTCAGACCGAGTTGTCAAAGTAGTCGCAGTTGTGTGGAGGTCGTTCGTTGCTGTGTGCAGATCTTGGAGAGTAGCACGCGTACACCTTCGTGTACAATTAACTAGCATTTTGAAATCTTCATGGTAGGCATCCCATGTACGTGTAGCGATCCCTTGCTAATTTGAATTTTCAGCCGTATCGGACAAGGTCACAAGAACTCTACTCCATCCTGAGGTTGCAGCCCTTTCTTTATTAGACGAGGAAGGCACGAGTCGCCTCCACTTCTACTCGGGTTCCGAGTCCAACCAGCGTAATGATAGGCGGCTGTTTCGATTTCAAAACGGAAAGGATTCAAGGCTTGTTCCGCCCTCGCAAACGGAGCTGTACGATAGGCGGATGTTGGGCAGAGGCGCAGAGCCCGTATTGTCGTTCGATGCCCTTTTCCGGCCTGGTGAGTTGGATCTTGTCGAGATCCTCAATGTGAATCGGATAATGTTGATGAAGAGGTCCTTCAAACTCGTCCAATGATCGCGACGATCACTCCTATCTGGCGCCAGCCGTGTTTAGCCGCTAAACCTACCACTGGTGTCCTCAAAGTAGTTGATTGTAGACAGTGAGTCGCCGAGATCTGAATCTTGAAAGTAAATGTAAGGACACAAGACATAAATTAGTCAGATTCGGGCCGCCACTCTGTTGAGCTTATGCCGATCTAATTACCTGTCCTTCTTTATATAGTTCAGGAGTAGGATACTAGTCGGTTTACAAAATTGTCCTCCTTTATATAGTTCAGGGGTAGGATACTAGTCGGTTTACAAGATTTCGCTGCTCTGTACGCTTCCAAATGATGGATTCCCGGATTTTGAGAATCCAGCTCAAAATCCATTTGAGAGAATCTGCCCGTTTGGAGGCCTGTCATATTCTACGTCGATTCTGGATTTCAAATCCTGGGGTCTCCAAACGTGGATTTTGAATTTCAAATCTAAGGGTCTCCAAACAGGATCAGCTGCTCTCATCAGATATAACTGAGAATAAGATGATAAAATGTTAAAAAACTGAATACCAGAAACTATATGATCCGAACCACAATCTAGCGCCTGAATGTCCTTGCACAAGAATAAGATCCACCTCCCAGTCAATCTGCATCGCTATCGTCCCATCGTATGGCTAAGCATCTCGGTGGGCACATGCCTATGCCTTGCACAAGAATATATGAATTCTCGAAAATATATGAACTGTATTCAAACATGAAGGACAACGGTGGACATTAGAATCACAGGAGCATCTTCACAAAAACACCAGCAGGCTAGACATTCAGCTTTCGTCAAGGAGCAACACCCTTCTCCATTGCAACATACAACAAACCTCACCATCAACTCAAAACAGAGCACAAAAACCCATGTGAGATCAAACACGATCTAGGTAATTTCATTGATTGGAATTCATAGCCAAGGTATACTCATTTCAACATATAAGTAGCCACCCAAGGATGGATGGTTAGCAAGCATTTTAGGTGCCCGTACAAGCGTTGTTCAAACTGACAACAGAACTGAATGGTTGACAAGATTTCTACATGTCTACTTCTTAAAAGAAAACTTTCCCTTCTTTCTAGCTTTTCTCTTGTCTTTCTTGATCTTCAAATGAAGTTGTACCTTCTTCTTGCTAATGCTGCCAAGTGGCTTCAACAAAGATTTCGACTTGTCATTTGCTCCATCAGACATCTCCACATCTGTATTAAGGAAGAGAGAGTAAGCACATCAGCTAAGAACAAAACCAGGAGCAAATGAAACTACAGAAGAAGAAACAACTGGATGTACCAGGGATAAGTAAGCACATCAGCTAAGGAAGAACAAAACCAGGAGCAAGTGAAACTACAGAAGAAGAAACAACTGGATGTACCAGGGATAATAAAATTTACTAGAAGTCTCATGGATCTTAGTTGAGTTCATGCAAAATGTCATAGAAACAACTAGTTAGGCTACCTCCTTTCCGCATTCGTGCTGTGGTCCCAAGATTTCTATATAGTTCCGAGATTTTCAAATGTATTGCAATTTCTGTTTTCTTCTCACAACGTCCACTCCAGGTAGTAATACTAACTAACAAGGCAATAAAATGACGCACATTCCACCAGTAAACATGTGACACCTTAGGCATAGTATTTAACAACCTCAAATTGATGTAGAGACATACAGTAATGATGTTACTGGTAAGAGAACTTCGAAGTAAGGAGGCTACTGGTAACATAGTCATAGTTTCAAAGCCTCTCCAATCAACAATTCTGCAAATTTCCTGTCTGGAGCTGCGATTTTTAGGAGAACGGAAGCTAGAAGGGAAGAGCATTCCCCCACCGGATTCATTGCGTCGGAGTAATACAGATTGCCACTCAGAAGGATGGTTTACAAATCAACAGTAGGTTGGCAATAATTTCTGCAAATCCCAGTGGGCGACTCTATTCGAGTTGTATAAGCATACAGTATTCTGAAGTCCTAGCAGACAAGGCGTATAGAAATTTCGCTTTTCCCGATGAAGTAAAAAACGTAGCAATCCACGCCTGGTAAACCAGATAAGTTATAGAGGGACACACCCATGGCCGAGGCCGAGTTGCCAGCACCCTGGGACGGCGGGCCGCGAACCGGAAGCGGGGGAGCTTCAAGGGCGGCAGCCTGCGCGGCGAGCTTGGCGGCCTCCTTCTTGTCGTAGAAGGGCTCCGCGATCTCCCGCCGCAGCGTCCGCAGCCGCTTCTCCCGCTTGGATCGCAGCGACTTCGCCATCTCTCCCGCCGCCGCGACAGAGCGAGGCTAGGGTTTGGGACAAGGCGAAGCGAAGGAAGGGGCGCAGGAAGCTGGCCTTGCTTGGATTTTGTAGTAGCAAGGGCCAAAGGGGCTGGAGTCTGAACTTGGGCCGGGCTTAGATTTCAATGATATGGGCTGGTTTATGTGTTTTTATAACATGGGTTGGGCTTTATGTGGGAATTGATTATGTCAAATTAGACCCACGCGTCAAATTTGCGGTTTACATTACCAACAATTTACATTTATTACTTGGAACGCCTGGATAAGGCACCAAATTTGGGCTGTAGGAGTGCACCAGTTGTCAGTAACCAGTATCAGTGATTCAGTGTGGCAGTTTGCAGATGGTCACAGCATCGGTGTTGTTTGTTTGTAGGGACTTTTTTTAAGTTAGTGTCAAAAAAAAAACTCGGTCGGGTAGGGAAAGACCGCCCCATCGGTATTAAGCTAAGAAAAAGCCTCGGCTTCCCCGACCGAAAAAATCCCCGAACCCCAGCCCCGCCCACACTGGAAACCGGAACCCCTAGGAATTGCCTGGGCCATACACGATCCTTAGGCCGACCTGGGCCAGCTCTTAACCAGTGCTTTGGCACACGGGATCGGCGAGAGGATTTTTTTAACCACAGCCTGAAATTCGCTCCCACGGGGATTCGAACTCAAGACCTGTGGAGTGCCGCTCGAGTGTCTTAACCACTAGGCTAAGCACCCTTTGGCTTTTTAAGTCACTGTCACATCAAAGAAAATCTTATTATTTTGGAGTATCAAATAAAATTTGTTTATAATTTTTTTTGACAGCTGAGTGCTAATTCGCGATACGAATCTAATGAGCTTAATTAATCCATAATTTGCTACGGTGATACTACAGTAACCATTCGCTGATCATAGATTAATATATCTCATTATATTCATCTCGCAGTTTAGCCCTAGGGTTTTGCAGTTAGTTTTATAATTAACCTTTATTTAATACTTTTAAATACTAAAATTCTTTTTGATGTGACATAGACTAAAGTTTAACCCCTGAAACCAAACAACCCATAGTCGATCAGCGTGTGTCCATCATTTCCATGTCAGATTACAGTCGGCCAGGATAGCGCATTACTGCAAAAACTTTTGATTCAGCAGGTGAAAACTGGATAATTAAGGCCTTGTTCCGTTTTTACAGTTTAAACTATAAGTCCTGTCGCATCGCATGTTTACATATTAATTAGGAGTACTAAACATTGACTTATTACAAAACTAATTTTATAAGTCATGATTTAATCACGAGACAAATCTATTAAATCTAATTAGTTCATAATTTAGTCACTAATTGCTACAGTAATCATTTACTTATCACACATCTAGAGCCCTGATAGCAACTTATGCAATTAGTTTTACTAGTATGTCAACCCGTGCTCCCGCAGAGCTAGTTAAAAATATATCTAATAATTATTTGTTTTACGCTCTCTTCAGCTAATTATTAAATATTCTAATCTAGTATGGTAAAGATCATATTTATTATTTTGTAATTGTAATAAATGTGATAGGTTTAGTTACTAATAAATTATCTCGCTCTGCATCACCCATCCAATATGTTTGATATATATTTAATTGAACATTTTGTTTGAGCTACATGAACAATAAAAAAATTAGTATTTTTATCTCTTCTCTTATACATGAATATACTAGAAAGGCTGGCGCGGCGTTGCCGTGCCATTAACTGTAGACTAGTGATTGTTACAAAGGTTATTGATGTTTTTACAAAATTTTAGACTACATGTTCTTTTTTAGAAATTTTAGGGTTTGTTCAGTAAAAATGCAGGGACTATGGGTTGATTTTCAAAAAGCTAGGGGACTTTTTGGCAAAATTTTGGACTGCAGGTTGATTTGTAAAAAGCTCAGTGTCTTTTTCATAAAAATATACGGGCTGCGGGTTGATTTCTGTAATCTTGAGGGACTTTTCTGTAAAATTTAGACTATAGGTTATTTTGTAGAAATTTTAGGGTTTGTTTAGTAAAAATGCAGGGACTATGGGTTGATTTTCACAAAGTTAGGGGAGTTTTTGGCAAAATTTTGGGCTGCGGGTTGATTTGTAAAAAGTTCAGGGTTTTTTCATAAAAATATACAGACTGCGGATTAATTTCTAAAAAGTTGAAGGACTTTTTTATAAAATTTACATGCGATCCGACGGTCTAGATCTCTTTGCTGGCCGATCGGACGGCCCTTGTTTTTTTATGATGTGGCTCGATGGGGGCCAAAAATCACCCCCCATTTAGATCTTTAGAAGATGGGGACACACACTGTGATTATTATTTTTGTTTAAATAATAACATAAATAATATAAATAATGTATTAATAATGATAGAAATAGTAATTTAGAATTTTATATTGATGCGCTTTAAGATTTTATTGTGATAATATAATTTTGATTCAAATTTTAAATTTATTTTAACTTTTTATTATGTTATCATTGGATAATATATATAAAAATTTAGAGGGTTATTTGATATTATTTTGTAATGGCATAAGTAGTTAATTTACATGAAGATTAGGTGGTTACTTTAGATTACTTTTTATAATGGCAGAGGTGGGTAATTTAGATATGTGTTTAGGGGGTTACTTTTGTCTATTATCATAATGACAAAGGTGGGTAATTTATTAAAAAAGATAGCAGATCCAATGGCTAGTCTATTATCATAGTGGCAAAGGTGGGTAATTTATTAAAACGATAACAGATCAAATGACTAATATGATTAGAGTTGCCGAATTGATGGCCGGGTGTTACTGATTTTTGTGAGAATTTGTAGGATTTTTCTATTTTTTTAGATTGTCCACCAAGATCCTAGGTGGCTTCACCTATATGCTTCAAAAAAAACCTCCAATTAATAATAGTAAGATATTAAATTGGTATCTGAATATTTAAATTGGCATCCGAATATTCGATGTCACAGCAACTTAAAAACCAAATGAGGTCTAAGGACATTGCTGTCGATGGGTTATATTTTTTTTGCGAGGTGTTGATGGGTTATATGGTGGAAGTAAAATCACCATGTAAGCAATTCAAGTAATGATTCTGAAAATCTCCTGCTGAAGTAACAAACTATTTTCAGTGAAACACAGTCTATTTGCCAAAGGTAACACGAAATGACTCCGAAAACCTTAACTGGCTGGCCTACATCCAAGCAAGCAAAGAGCCTGTGACACTCAGGGTTAAACTATCCGACCGCTAACCGGTAACCGCCGGCCTCCGGTTCCGGTATACCGGTCCGGTTTGGCCGGTTACCGGTCCGAACCGGACAAATTCAAATTTGAATTTAAACTTCCCAGTTCAACCGGTTTGTACCGGTATACCGGCCGGTTAGACTGGTATACCGTCCGGTTTGTCCGGTAACCGGCCGGTTTGACTGGTAACCGGTCAAATTCAATTTTTTCTTTTTTGGTTTAAATTCAAATGCCTGCAAAGTATACTAAATAAATGTTTGTATAACATATTTTAGTCTAAATGAACCCTCCAACCCTCTTTTGTACTAATTTATATTGTATTTGTATATTTTTGTATGCACGCTTTTTTTTGTTTAACTTCAAATCCCCGCAAACTATACTAAACGAACAAATTTTTGAGAAAATTTGACATCATTAGATTTGTCGCATCTTGAAGTATTTTTAGAAATTTTTTGAGAATTTTTCATTTTTTGAATTTAAATTTAAATTTTGAATTTGGACCGGTTTCATACCGGACCAAACCGGACCGGTTACCGACGGTTTGGGGAACCCTGGTGACACTCAGATGGGGAACCCACTCAAGAATTCAAGATCTTGCTGTCTCAACTCTCAAACTATTATTTTTCAAAGTTTCCTGTGTAAATCTTGGTACATTCTGCATAAGCTATTCGAGCAAATTATTAGGGAGCATCATCCAGTACAGAACACTTCTCAAATCGATTGCAGAAACTAAGCTCACCAAACCGTAACAGTAACGTAGCCATCACCACACTAGAGCTTTCAGACGGACGCCGCGGCGCGGTGCTCGCGTTCAGGCGGCGGCCGGCAGCGCGCTCCCGAGCGCGGCGCGGAAGCTCTCGATCTCGTCCCTGGGCAGCACCGCGGTGACAAGCCGGCCACGCCCGTCGGCGTCGGGCTGCACCAGCACCGCGCCCTCCTCGCCGACGCCGTCCATGCCGTACTCCACGTGGACCGGGCGCAGCCCCTTGATCTCCAGCCCGTACACGTCTACCTGCTCCATGTCCACGAGCGTCAGGTGGGCGCCGCCGTACACGAGCACGTCCCCCGGGAACGCCGCCACCGCGGCGGTCTCGTCGACCACGCCCTTGGCCAGCAGCGCCGCCAGCTCAGCCACGTCCGTCTTCGCCGGCGACGAGCCCGACGCCTCCACGTACCCGATTTTCATCTCGTTCGCCAGGGCCCTGCCGCTCCGGGCGGCCGCGTCGGTCCTGACCACGGTCACGGTGTCCACGCTGCGCCTGATCTTGGCCACCGTCTGCCACAGCAGCGCGGCGACGAGCTCGAAGGTGCCCGCATGGCGCCCCTGCTGCTGGAGCTTCTTCAGGGTTGCCTCCGTAACGTGGAAGGAGTAGCACGCCATGTCGCGGCCCGGGGGGACCAGCCAGTGGTCCTCGATGGGCCCGACCTGCTTGACGGAGCGCGGCGCGGCGGCGGCGCCAGCTGGAGAGTGGCCCTGCAGCGGCTTGTTCTCCGGGGTGAGGACGGTGGCTTCCGGCTTCTTGCCGCTCAGGATCTGCGCCCACTTGTTGAAGCAGGTGGCGGCCGAGAATACGTCGCCGATGAGGTGCGCCCAGCTGAAGCCGAGCGCCAGCCCGCCGCATTTGAAGTTTGTGATCTGCGAGCCAAGCAACCATTGTTACTCCATTTACAGTTTACTAGTACTGTATTTGTGATCTGCCAGCCAAGCAACAGAACAATCTGTAGAACAGAGTCATCAGTAAGCTGCTGAAATTTACAGAAAATGATTCCTAACAAAGAGGTTGCACTTGTGAACAGAAAAGCAAGTGAGATGATCATGCAAAGCAGCGGGCCTGCATCATTAGGCCGATCATAATGCGCCACCGCCCGGACGGTGATCAACTTCATAAGCATTATCCCGTTTGCACATAAGTTAAATTCTTAAATGATCATTATCCATTATGCAGGCTGTCTTGCGCTGGTCCATTCATTTGGGTTTGCTGTCGAGTGCAGCGAAAACTTTCACTGATGGAAGTACAGGAGGAACGATCAACCTCATCAGACTCTCGTTATTTCAATCGGTGGCCTTCCACAATTTTGTTACTATGGATCAATGATAACTGGGATTGATGAGTAATACTGTAATAGTGGTAATACGATAAATGAGTACTGACTACTCAGCAGGTCTGCTACAGGAATAAAGTCTGCCTGACAAGTTCACTGATCTTTGCTTCAGCAGAGCTAGACAAGGTGCAGTTAATGGCCCTGTTTGGTAAACCATCACATCAAGTTTACACAAAAAGACGAACGTCCGCATGGAGTACTAAATGAAGTCTATTTGCAAAACCTTTTTAGGGATGAGTGTAACTTTCCGAGACGAATCTAATAACAGTAATTAATCGATGATTTGCTACAGTGATGCTACAGTAACCATCCTCGAATCACGCGGTCAAAGGCCTCATTAGATTCGTCTCGCGATTTACACGGGGGGTTGTGGATGTGGTTTTGTAATTAGACTTCATTTGATACTCTAAATTAACAGTCAAAGCGTGCTACAGTAATTCCACGCAAAAAACCAAACACGGCCAATAGTACTACTGATCTAAGCCCGGTTTAGTTTCCACCCCATAAAAAAAGTCACATCGAATATCGACGCATGCATGAAGTACTAAATGAAGTTTATTTATGAAACTTTTTGTATGGATGGACTGTAAATCGCGAGACGAATCTAATGAGCCTACTTAATCTATGATTTGCAACAGTGATGCTACAGTAACCATTCGTTAATTATTAATTAATCATGGATTAATCAGCATCATTAGATTCGTCTTGCGATTTACAACCCATCTGTGAAAAAAAATTATAAATAGACTTCATTTAGTACTCCAAATTGGTAAGATTCCATCGCAAAAAATTTTTTTTGCGTTCGAACTAAACACGACCCTACTCTTACCACCTCCTGAGCACTAGACTAGTAGTACCAGGTGCGGGGCAAAGGTGAACTTGAATGATTTGCTGAATTTCAGGTGTACGATATCAGATAATCAGAAGCAGCGTTACTATTTGTACTTTTCATGTGTACAAAGATCATCTTCTCAAGTCCTTTGATTATTATGGATCAAGAACGAGTTCGACGGATCATAGAACTCTTCTCTCCTACTCTCTTATTATATTCACATTTCGTTTATGACAGTTTGGCGCTTAATCAGAAAGAATCCGTGATGAAGAAACGCCCTGACTTAAGGTTGCCGCCGCCGCCGCCTATCGGAACCCATGAACGCCCTGGGCAAGCGGCCGTTTCAACCAGCCGCCGCGCAGCAATTACTACTCATGCGGCTCCGATCCGGCGATCTCACGGTACCGCACGCCTGCCCATCCATGGAACGGAAAGGGTTCCCAGGTTTTGCCAATCGGCACGAACCGGCATGATCTGCTCCTAGATTGTAATGTGACCTGATTAAGCTTAATGACCAATCTTGTGTTAAAAAAAAGCATAATGACCAATCTTTTTTCCTCGCAAAAAAAAAAGAATGCATGATGTGGGGTTGCAGTCGCCAGGCAGTGACCAGCTAGGTATAATGTTGGATGGTTAGCAGGTACGGCCGCACCCAATTAAAAGCTTGCTCTACTGCAAGCAACCATACTGAAAGCTACGCCTACGTACAATAAACAGGTCTTGCCATGCCAAAAAAAAAATCGACCAAATCTCCAGTTCCGACAGTAGCCTTCCCCCACACTCCCTAGTCCCTACGAGCTACAGTACCACGTGGTGAAGAGCTGCGTACCTGGACGTAGAGCAGCGGCGAGAAAAAGAGCTCCGGGCCGAGCACCTTGTCGTAGCAGAGCTGCCGGACGCGGTCGGGCGCGTCGTCGCGGAGCCAGTCGGCCATGTCGCGGTCGCACTTGGCCTCCACGATGCGCACCCCGCAGTCGTTGCACTTGATGTAGGGGCGGCGCGCGGCGGCCTCGGGCTGGCCCCCCGCCGGCGCCGGCGCCCCCTCCTCGGCGCGGCGGACGCGGCCGGCGACGGGGAAGTAGTCGTCGAGCCACGGGAACATGGGGTCCTTGAGCACCTTGGTGGTGAGGCCGCGCGCCACGTCGCCGGGCGGGTAGTAGTAGGCCCCGCGGAGGTAGTGCAGCTTGAAGGCGAGGTCGGCGTCCGCCAGCGCGTAGTCCACCTCCCCCGTCACCGAGCTCGGCACCACCGTGGACAGCCGGTGCCCGTGCACGGCCCCCGGCGCCACCTCCTCCTCCTGCTCGAACACCATGTCGCCGGCGGCCGGGGGTTGCCGTTACCAGGGGTCGGGTCGGGTCTCTCTCTGGGAGCGGGCTGGCTGGCTGGCGACGGTGCACGGCCGTGGGCGGATATATAGCGAGGGGCCGGGCGGGACTCGGAAGCGGCGGTTGGGGGCGGTGGGGCACAGCCGCACAGGTGTCGGTTTTAAATTCGGGAGCGAGTTGGTTGGGAGCTGAGCACCGAACGGCGCGCGGATGGGTGGGAAGGCCGCAAGGGTGACGTCGAGACGCGACGCGACGCGGGAGCGAGAAGCGACGGCTGCTCGGCTTGCCTGACCGCCGCAGCAGTTGGGGACTTGTGATGGAGACTTTGCCGGGGTCTCGGCAGGGCAGGGAGCAAGACGATCGCCTTCGCCGTGCCGGGAGGGTACGACACGGCGGGTTTGTTCACGGTTAGCTCAGGGTGAGTACAGTAGCGGGCAGGTCCGCTGGAGACTGCGGTGTGCCGCGCTGGGAGCGTGTTAATTCGCCGTCTCCGGCATGCCATTTTCTTTCCTCTTTGGCGCCAACAGTGTGCTTACATTGGCACTGTTTGTCTTGTCGGGAACACTGCGCTTTATCCATTATTTGTAGCCCGGCCCACCGAGAGGCCCGTTTGGCTCATTGGTCAGGAACTCGGGGTGATTCTGCAGCGTGCAACCGTGTGTAGTGTTGGAATATAATTGAATTGTCCAGTATATATAGTTTTATACGCACAAAGTAAAGTGCGCAACAAAGTGTAGATAGTTTTATACCCAAAGTGCGCGCCAGTAAGAGCTACCGGTCCACTCTCCTAAAAGTCCAGTACTGTAAAAAAAAAAGAGGGAACAAGCTGAAGGCCATAAGTTCGGTGGAATCGTATTCAAAATAGTGAATGGATTGGTAGCTGAGATCCGCCGCGAGCCAACTACTGGATCGGGAGGAGGGGCAGGTTGGCGAGGAAGATTTGTACTGGGCCTACTACTCGTACGCTGGTGGGATCGGAGGCCATGAAAAACTTGTCTGTCGTGGTCGCCCTGGCCATGAACACAATGGATGCACGGGACCTCTGCATCTATGACCATCACCGAACACCCCCCCCCCCTCCTCCCCCTCACACTGAACACATCGATTTACCTCGAGCTGATGATCAGGTTATCAGGTAACATTTTCAGTCAGTTTGCTTCTCCGGCAGATCCGCCGCGACAATCCGCATGCATTGCCCTGGATCGGATCTAGCAGGGTCCGGCAGCCGGTGGTCCGGCGAGGGAATGACGCCGGGGATCGGAGGACCTGCTGCCTGCGCCGCCATAACTAGGGCCAGAAAAAAACCGGTGCGCGCGCGTGCCACTCTCGGAGCAGGCCTCCGCCTCACCATTCATTCATGCCGCCGGGCTGCTGGTCCTTGGGAGATCGCTGTAAAGTTTGGAAGGCCGTCGCTTTTGCTCGCGAGCAGGTCATCGATCGAGCGAGTACCATCAGGTGACGTGAAACGCCGGATATGGTGGGTTCACCGCCCTCCTCTCCGCGAGAGGAGAGATTGCCGTATCTATCCATCCGTCGATCCATGCAACCATGATGATTATCTAGCGGCGCTACCAAGACCCTCAAGTACGACGAGAGCGTACTGGCTATTACATTATGCTGGCAAGAACTGAATAACGTTGAACCGTCCACAACCAATTAGAGTATAAAATATAGGTTAATTAGAAAACCAACAGCCTAAGTGGATATTAATTTACAAAACAAAACTATTAAATCTAATCAATCCATTATTAGCATATGCTTACTCGTATAGCCCGCGCACTTGCGCGGCTAGTATTGAAAATTCAAAAAATTCCATGTCGTTGTATTCTTACTTAAAGGTTATACTATTTTTTTTACCATACATCATCCTATTCATTATCATAAATTATGTCTTATTGTTGATTAAAACAATTCAATAATGATCTACCTATAATAACAATATGATTTGTTGAGCTTTAATAATATTATGAAGATAATTATTCTTATTTTTATTTTATTTTGATAGATTGTTGTTAGCTTTAGTTTTTATTAATAGTATATATTTGTAACTGATACATAGCTAAATGATATTTTATATTTAAATTTTCATAATGGCATTGGTGGGTGATTTTTAATTAGGCACAGGGGTATTTTAGGCTATTTTTTATCGTAATGGCAGTGGTGTGTAATTTTTATTTTTTTATTTTTCTCTAATTAACATGAGAATTTCTAGGCATGATACATAGCTAAATGATATTTTATATTTAATTTTTCATAATGGCATTGGTGGGTGATTTTTAATTAGGCATAAGGGTATTTTAGAGTAATTTTTATCGTAATAGCAGTGGTGGGTAATTTTTATTTTTCTCCGATTAACGTGGTAATTTTTAGACCTTGAGAGCGAACATAGAGGCTCCGTTTGTTGGCCAAATAATAAGATAATAGATAGGTTCGTCTCGCGAATTAACCTCTATTTATGCAATTAATTCTTTAATTACTAATATATACTCAACACCCCAAATCGATATCCAAACATCGGCGGTGACTGAACCATAGTTTAGTCACCACGCTCACACCACGCAGTCTTCAGTCAGTCCAGCACACAACCACCACCACTAGTAGTGTAAAAATTTGCGTGCGTCGCATTCATGCACTTTTTACTCTTTTTCATATCATGGAAACCGATGGCATTGGCATCCTGCTGCAGGCTGCTATTGGTAACTGGTAGGCATCACATCAGCTCATGTGATGCGCTGGTGAGTAGTGAATCGCGATCGATCCAGCCAGCTAGGCAGCATCCAACTTGTCTGACTCCGCGACACAATTCAATTCGCGTCGGCGTCACCGTCACCGGTTTGATCAGCAACTGCTGGTACGCCGGAGCGGGTGGAAGGCTGGTGCGACCACCGGAACGCCATCGGAGCCTCAGGAACCACGCTCCAAACGCACAAGAGGGGCATGAGTACGCGACGGACGGATCAACGGAATCGTCGTCGACGTCGCGCGCGCGACTGTGCAACTGATGATCAGGGGCGTTGGGAGTTGGGGACGCTGACCCGCCCGACCGCGCGGGCCGGCCATCGATGAGGCCATCCACAGGCGCCTCGACGGTGACCGGCCGCCAGCTTCGATCTGAAAAGCACGGTGGCGACGCCCGGGTTGATCGGATCGGAGTAGGACGACTGGTTGGGGCGCAGCTGGTTGCCGTACGTACGCCTCCTTTTTGTTCATTCAGAGCTCGGGCTTCAGGCCCCCATCGTCCCACTCCCGCCCATACGCCTGCGGCCTGCTATTGCTGCCATCCACAAGTACAGCCTACAGGTCAGTCCGCGGATAGCGATGCATCTCAGACACGAAAAACGTGAGCTGAGAACACAACACAGGACGTGCACGCACCAGATAATGAACTGCGGGCATGGGGAGTCAGGATTAGGAGTTCTTTTCCGGAGGCATGCGTGGTTCAGCGGTTGGCGCCCAGCCATTCGAGGGTTCAGGTTACTTCAGGCCACATTAAAAATGACTGCTGGATCTTCCTCCTGGATGCTCCATGGGCCATGGCAGTTTTGAATCTTTGATGGCTGGAAACTTTACTTTACAGCTACAGGAACAGGAGAGGAGAGGATAAGAGTCGCTGTCGAGTGACTCTGAACCCCAGCGTGTAACGGCACGGTACGCGCCAGTTGCAGTTGCAGTGGGAACGAAAGCTACCACTACTAGTAGTGGTGTAATGGGCTAATGGCTAGTGGTGGTTGAGAGTTGTGTACTTGTGTAGCTAGTGACAACTGCAGAGCGGTTGGGGGGGGGGGGGAGCCTCACCGCGAGCGCGTCAGTTTCAGTCATGGATCTCGGCTTGTGGATGGCTAGGCCCGTTACGCGCACGCATTGCTAGCGCCGGTCATGCAACGTCTGCGTGCTTTCACGGGCAGTAGTCGATCGTAGGCTTGTTGGAGGACAGGCGGCGCATGGTGGGTCTTCTCAACCCAAGAATCTCACGGCACCGAAGAAACTCCTGTCATGTGGAATTGTTGGTAAACACAGTTCATAAGGCTTAAAATAAGCATCTTATGTGATCTGAAGCATCGAAGGGGGTGTAGCTCATATGGTAGAGCGCTCGCTTCGCATGCGAGAGGCACGGGGTTCGATTCCCCGCACCTCCAAGCTTTCGTATTTTTTTCATCTCCTTGGCATCAATTGCTTTCGCTCGATGTTCAGAGATCGCCTTCCGGGTAAGAAAACGTATTCCTCGCGCGCACTGTTCAGTCCGCCTCTTCCGCGGCGCGCCTCGCAATCCATGGATTCCGAGCTGGAGGAGGCGGTCTGCAAACTCGCGTGGCTCCACTTCGCGTGCGCGAGGGACGACCTCGACTCCGGCGCCGCCCTGCTCGCCGAGCTCAAGGTACATTTCGGCGATCCGGCTCGACTTGCTCCCATTCTTTCTTACCTGGGGTGTTAGCTAGTTTTTTTAACCGAATCTTGTGAAGCCGCGATCTTCGTACAGTGTATTGGACCCTAGAGGATTTTTAGATGTTGCTTGGAGATTCTACCGTGTCCGATCTGTAGAGCTGAAGATGATCCTTCAGATTGCTCTGTGCGCCCTTTTCCATCTGGGTTTCATCAGGACTAGGGGTTATTACGAGATGGCTGGATCCAGATGTGTTTTCTATAGGTCTCCGAAATCCACTGTTGAACTGCTGTCTAGGGTTTACTAGTTTGAATTGTAAGTTTTTGTCTTCTGAGAAAAGTGGGGTTATGGAGTACTGGTTTGAATTGTACATTTGTTTCTTCTGAGAAAAGGGGGTTTAAGATTTCACTAGTTTGAATTGAGGACTGTGTCATCTATGAAAAGGTGGTTAATTTGTACAGCAGTATCAAGTGCAGGACTTTTGCAGAGCTTCACTTAAATTTGTGGTTCATTGCCAGGCGATAAGCTGATGATACCCTTGCTTGATTTCAGGTGCTCCTCACAAGGTTACCTAGCTTGCCACCATTATTTGAGAAGACGCCTAAAGCAGTAGAAGAGCTGAAAATTGCAAGTAATATTTTGAGCACTTGGTTCTGGAGACATAATAGTCTGGCCTGTAGTCCTGTGAACTTTGTGTAATAGTATGCATCGTACTTTTTTCATTGGCAATCTAGGCAGGATTTGCCTTGGAACCAATTTAAAGCTGCACCTCAGTACCTCACGCATGGCGTTAAATATTGTGTGCACAGATTGTTCCAACATGAAAAATTTGTTGTGTAATTAAAAGAAATTTGTGGCATAATGTTTGGTAAAATTTCATTTTCATGCTTCATTGGTTGTGGAGTACAAGACCTTGCACTGAAGATAACTTTCTTATAGTGTGTTGCTCTTCCATGTATATTAATTGTAGGAAGAATTGATACATTAATTCTGAGACATGATCATTCATTCATTCTCCAATGTGTCCTTTTGCAAGTATTTTACGTAAGCAGTATAAGTTTTATATTTTTATGTGGCTACCTGTGTGCAAGTGTTTAGTAAAGCCATACAGAACTTTATCTATAATGAAATATACTATTTGCTTTGGAAATGTGTAGTAAACCATAGGAATACAGTTTGCGCTTGTTAGGTGTGACTGGTTTTTAAATTTTACAGGGGCTATCTACGAGAATGCTGTTATCTTGAGCTTGAAAATTAAAGACCGGGAGGCATTTGAGAGAAGCTTGTGCCAGCTAAAAGAATTTTACATCAATACATGGTTTGTCTCTCCTACAACTATTGACTTCATGATCCATCCTTGTCAAGCATATTAAATACATATTGGTGCTATATTCTTCAGCTGTCACTTCAATATATGAACCATTCTGAGTTTGGATGCTGGGAATACACTTCAATATATAATCATTTCCAAACATAAAGATACCATCTATTGTATTCTTGTATGTTATCTCCAGTATGTATTTCTTGTTATTTAGCTCGCGGGTGCACATAAGTAGATTTATTTACTTAAGTTTTGACTCATTTTGCACGTCTAGATTTTCTATGCAAATATCCCTCTCAAATACCGCAACACTGCTAATAAGCAATTAACAGGGGCAGTTGTTGTAAAGATGCATGAAGAACGAAAGTACATCTACATGGAAACCAAGCCAACGTTCTAAAACAACATCTGTTTGAACTGGAGAGTTTGTTAACCATCTGCCATAGGTTTCAATCCGTATCATTGTCAGAGGAACACACCCTTTATGCAAATAAATTATGCAAATAAATTGTGCAAAGCCTGAAAGCTATGTATCCACACACAGTATGAGTTCTTGCCAGGGGTACAAATTTCATTTGTCCTCACCTTGGAACTAAAAGACGCAATTAAACATTTCCTCACAGATCCTTTATTTTTGGAGAACTGTACTTCTGGGCTTATGGTTGTGAAGTGGTGATGTATTACTCTTACTTTGTTGTCGTTCATGCAGCGGTATAATTGCTCCATCACCAGATGAGTACCCATTTCTGGGCCTTAATCTTCTCAGGCTGTTGGCCGAGAACAGAATTGCTGAATTCCATACTGAGCTGGAACTTCTGCCCCTGGAAGCTTTAAGTCATCCTTGTATCAAGTATGCAGTGGAGCTTGAGCAATCCTTTATGGAAGGTGCCTATAACCGATTAATCAATGCTCACCAAGCTGTACCACATGAGACATATGTTTACCTTATGGACCTTCTTGCTGAAACTATTCGGTATGAGTTGATTTGCATAGTCGTTTCCCTTACCCGGTTTCTGTTGTGAAGTCCCTTATTGTGCTCCCTGTGTGTTTCTTTTGAAGAGATGAAGTAGCCGAATGCAGCGTTGAGGCTTATGACTACTTGCCAATCAGTGTTGCAAAGAAAATGCTAATGTTTACATCAGATCAAGAACTTCTCGAGTACATATCAGAGGTACCTTTTATTTTATATTCAGACATGATTGATTGAGGCATGGTGAGGGACAAAACTGTAACCATCATTGCTTGGTCTACTGCCTACTGGTCATAACATTCATTTTTATGGCAGGAACAACCAGAATGGGAAATCAAGGATTATTCAGTCCATTTTGACATGGCAAAACCCAAATCTCACATGGACTTGTCATCGTTCAAGCTGATCAGGCAAGCTCTTAGCTATGCGCGGGAGCTGGAGCACGTTGTGTAGCTTGCAATGCAAAGTTGACTCCGGATGTAGGCAGCCAAATGCAGTTGTCTAATGGTAAAAGTGCAATGTTTAGTGGTTAGGCGCATCATATTAAAAAAAAGGATGCTAGGTGGATCTTTTGTTGATTTGTTCCATTTTGTTGTTTGAGGCGTGAAACTACAGTAGTTTAAAATGGCCCTGAGGAGTGGGGAGTGCTCCGTAGTTTCAGAACTTTGCGATGTGTTCGTGTCAGTTCAACATACTGTGACACCTACAGTATATTTGTCCTGTGAGCTATGACCATTCGCAATTTTGATGCCGAAATGTTAGTGGTGAAATGACCTCTCTGAGAAATTCCTTGGGCTGCGCTTCACTGAGATCCTGTTCACAATCTGCCCTTCTGCCGTAAAGCACGCACGAAGGAGTGACCAGATGTTGGTGGAACGTATGCTGCGCCTGCGCGTGCCCTGTGCCACTGCTACAACAAGCAGCTGCAGCAGCATTACATGTACATGATCAGCTTGCCAAATGACATTGGTGCTGCAGAATCAATGCAGAACTGTTTCAGTTTCACCCAGATGTTTCCTGGAAACTTTTGTGTGAGACCTGTATAGAAACTCTAAGCATATCCTGTGAGCTATTCTATTTGGCATCAAAAATGTTTTTCCTGTCCCCTAAAGCAACATACTCTTCAGTCCTATTGCACAACCAATACAATCATTCAGAACATTCAGGGATAGCAGATATTCAGACCACCCTCCCAACCTGAGGCCTGCGGAACTTCTGTTAGCACTAGAATCGCTGTACAAAGGCTACCCCAGTGCGACATGGGATGGTGGGAGAGCATAAGCACCGATTTTTATTGGTTTGCCATGAGGTGAGGAAAAAGAGTGACCTATCGAACTCGAGGCAGCATTGCACTTGTGCTGCTTCAGCTATCATCTCATTGACAGAGGCTGAAGAGGAACGCAAAACAGAGGTGGAGACAAATGGCAACCAAGACAGCTTGCAAGGGTCCTCATGAGCCTCCAAGAAGAGCTTTGAGTGACTTCTTCAGCGTATCCACAATGCTTGAAAATGAAGGCCGCTGCCTTGGATCACTGAAGAAAGAAAGCAAAATGAGATGATCTTCGTGTTCTGAACAAAAAAAAAACCTTCAACAAGCACAAATTTCCGGTTCAAAAGAAAAAAACAAGCACAAATTTGGTTTTACACTTTGAGAAGGGAAAAGTCCAATTTTCACCCTCGAACTATCGTAAAAATCTGATTTTCAACCTTCAACTACGAAACCGGACAACATAGGCCATTCAACTGTCAAGACCGGGCAAATTTGGCCTTTGGAGTGGTTTTGAAGGTGGTTTTGCATTTTTCAAAAAAATTAAATAAATCTAATTAGATCTAAAAAATCAAAACTAATTCACTTTAAATCAGAAAAATATGAAACTAGTACCAAAAATTTTCTAAAAATGTAACCTATCTATTATTGCTCCATTTGAATTTTATTTATTAAAAATAATAGGCATAACTGTAAGCAATCAAATATTATGAACATAAAATATTAGATCTGAATAGCTCACAAGTCATGTGACAATAGATAGGTTACATTTTTAGAAAAAAATTTATACCCATTTCATAATTTTTTGACTTAAAATGAATTACTTATAAATTTTTTAGTATAAAATTGAATATTTTTAATTCTCACAAAATGGAAAAACACCTTCAAAACCACCCTAGGGGCCAAATTTGTTCGGTTTTGACAGTTGGATGGCCTATGTTGTCCGGATTTGTAGTTAAATGTTGAAAATCAGACTTTTGCGATAGTTGGAGGGTGTAAACCGGACTTTTCCCCTTTGAGAATAAGCTTCTGGCTATTAATAGGAAAGGCTTACTCATCCCAGCAGGATTCCACAAGAGCAGCAAGTTCTGGACTGGTATCTTTAGGAATTGGAAGCCTTCTGTTCTGAAATGCAACGGCTCCCACTACCTGCAAATGGTACCATAATGAATCAGAAACAAGAGCAATTTTCTGCACCAGGAGAAATGTCATTTCAACTCCCCAATCGTTGAACTCGTTGGATCAGTCGAGGAAGAAGAGTGAGATGTGAGCGAAGAAAAAGCCAAGCAAAAACGTATGCGCGTATAGATCTACAGACCAAGAGATGGAACGTTACCTGCGCAGGACCTAGGCCACTCCACGGTTGCTGCATTGTCAGGAGCTCCCACAAGATCACACCGAAGCTGTAAACATCACACTTCTCGTTGGATGGCTCGCCGCGGAGAAATTCTGGTGCCATCCATTCTGGCTGCAGTGCAAAAACACTCGAACGGTAAGAAACCAGTAAATTTAGTGTGAGGTTGGCTGTTTGAGCATAGAAATATGAAACTTACTGTTCCAGCAACTGATTTGGATGATATGAAGGTGTTCGCCTTAAATCTGGACAAGCCAAAGTCACCTACCTGAAGTTGTATCAAGGAAAGTAAAGAAACAAAAGTAGAACATTGGATCTGGATCATCCTAATCTATCTGGGAGGTGGACTAACCTTCACGGACCAGTTCTTGTCTACCAGCATGTTTGGTGTCTTCAGATCCCAATGCACAATAGGGGGATTCAGGCAGTGAAGATAGTTGATGCCTTTTGCCTGCATTGCACATACAGCACGTAGAGAGATCAGTGACATTTCAGGAGTTTGTCGTGTGTAGAAGGAACACGATGTGATACGTACAACGTCTAGCGCCATCCGCAAACGGCGCTTTAGGTCCAGCATTTCTCCATTAGCGGCCTTGTTGATGAGGCGGAAGAGGCTCCCTCTGTTTACACCAACAGGGTTCATATTTACTCAAGGATGTCCAAATTTTCGGAACAAGTCTGACAAACGAAATTGGTGGAAAATTTACCTGGGCAAATACTCTGTCACTATTGACAAATGCGGGCATTTTGTCACCGCACCCATGAACAATACCACATTCGGATGGCGGACTCGTTTCATAATAGCAATCTGGAAGCCATATGGGTACGGTCAGATTTTGATTTTTATTTAGACGTGAAAAGTTGGAAGTTTGATGCCAATAAAAATGTAAACTGACCTCTCTGAGGAATTCTTTCAGCTGAGCTTCGCCAACATCCTGATCCGTAAGCACCTTTACTGCAACATCCTGCATAACCCAATCTACAATCTTAAATTTATGATCTTCAAGGGACGCCTAACTCAGTGCAAAAGTAAATAAAAAATAGGTTTCACAAGGATGTTTGAGGTACTTACTGAACCGTGCCAGTCTGCGCGATACACCGTACCGAAAGAACCTGCATTGTACCCCAAAAGTCATCAAATTCAGAGCACACAGTAAGCCAGTAGAAATCCTAAAGTTAAAGAAGTACCGGCGCCTACGCGTTCCTTGAGCTCGAGCTCCTCCCAGGATATCTCAAGCCAATCTGCAGCAAAAGACGGCTCAATGCTCAAGCATTTCGGAAGTGTGGCACCTGGGATGTCCTCCTTGCTGCCATTCTCAGGACTTATGTCCACTGCCTTCAATTGCACCGACACGTCTAACATTGATATGCCATTGCAGTTTCCATTCTGCGTGATCGGACCGCATTTCGGCAGCAAGCCTTCTTTGCTAGCTACCTGAACAGAGTTCCCCTCCACGACACTACACCTAGCAACTATAAGTAGTATTGGATTATTGGCCAGCAGTATGGATGAATTGTCTGAATATTTTGAGTTGCTCGTGATAGTGGGTTGCGTACCTGAATACTGGGAATTTGCTATTATCATGTTGCGACGCTCATCCGCTATCTTTTGATTCCAGGCAGTGACCGGTGTAGTGTAGTTCCCTGAGCCTACTGTACACGAAGTCTTGAAAGGTGAAGGCACTTTGGAGAGCAACTGGCCGTTGATGGATGAATCTGGGCAGCTGATGCTTCCCGGCTCAACTACAAGGTCCACCACGTATTCTCTGAAGCCACAAGCACAATTACTAAAGAGATTGAGCCAATGCACAACATAAAAACGTACAAATAACGAGCTCAATAGCTCATTGGCATACACCAACATCAGATTGTAGCAAGGCATTGAAATGCTCAGAGTTCATTAGAAGAGAAGTTACAGATATATGTAAACAACATGACAAAGAGCAGGAACAAGTACAGACCTCACATATCTCCTCTCACTGTCGATTTTGACAAGGCAAGATGATCGGTGAGGTGCAGAGCAGTACTTGCAACCTTGCGCAATCCGGCATGGGAGGCCGATGAAATCTGCGAGTTCCTGAACATTTCCGGAGAAGCAGATGGCACTCTGAGCAAGCTTAACAGAAAGCACAGCACAAGTTGCACTATGGCTGGCTGGTGCTGCGTCTGACCGATGGTACCTACCTTGAAAAGGATGGCCCGGTGCCGGCAGAACCCGATGGACAAGCCGCCAATGGGGACGACGATGCACTTCTGCCGCTTCCTCAGCTGCTTGCTCACCGCCTTCCACCGCATGTACAGGTCTCCGTCCTCGGACCGCAGGGCACCCCTTCATCACATGGAAAAGGGAGAAAAGAAACACGAGAGAGAGAGAGAGAGAGAGAGAGAGAGAGAGAGAGAGAGAGAGAGAGAGAGAGAGAGAGAGAGAGAGAGAGAGAGAGAGAGCGTCACATGAAGGTGGTGCACGTCAAAACTGTTGCATTCACGTGCTCGGATCCGCTGGTGACCACCAGCTGGGTTCGTTCACGGAACATGAGGGAACTGCGAGCCTAATTATCAGTCTAGCGATCGATCCAGCAGGCATCGATCTACTAGCACACAGCTGCCTGGTGCACGGCGCACGAGCGTGGCATGTACGCCGCTGCTGGTATTTATCAGCTCTACTTTTTTTGAAGTGAAGCAAAGGATCGGAGCACGGGCGACACACCCATGCACGCAGTAGCAGTGTGTGCTTGCTCACCCCATGTGGTCGGAGACGAGGACGGCGAGGTGGCGGACGAGGTCGAGCGTGACGCCGAGCGCGCGGACGAGGTCGAGCGCGCGGCGCTCGAGGTCGAGGAGCACCGAGTCGGCGCCCTTGTCGACGAGCACCACCTCCAGCGAGGACTCGGTGGCGTCCACTGCGCGCAGCGCCGCCAGCGACGGCAGCCGGCGGCCCTCCTCCGCGGCGTTGCACATGGCCCACAGGTGCGGGTCGATGCCCATGATGTTGTAGAACCCGTGCGCTATCTTGTCGCCCCACGACAGGCACCCGTTCACCTGCAGGGCGCGCGAGAACCCCATTTCTGTCAGCTTCCTGATGGATCAGGTCTGCTACCAGTAATCAATGCAATAGGCGCAGTTGCAAGCGTGAGATAGTCGTCGTCGGTCGTCACTGACTGAACACTACGACTCATCAGCTTGCTCCAACTTGCAATAAAAGAGTAGGTGCATGCGGCGGCGCATCGAAATAAAAATTTCAAGGGATCGGAGGAGAGACTGATCTGCATCATTTGCAATCAGTAATGTGCTTGTTCTGTGGCTATGCGCGGGAATATAATACCAGCCCACCAGCTCCAAACGACTGACTACTGCATCATTGATCAGCATGGAGATACGGCGGCCACTAAGTAACCACTACTCCTAAACCACTTGTTAACCCAGTAAATGCAGTAAGCGCAAAGCATGAGCCTAGTAAACACAAAATTTCAAGGGAGACCAGAACAGAAACAAAATTTCAGCAAACTAAGCCTTCAAATCAATTAGCAACCGCTAATCCACCCCGTGAAATTTGTACGATTCCATCAAAACAGTAACCAAGAATTTCGTTGTGTCAGAGAAGCAAGAATAGCAGGAGTTCAAAAGCTTTGTGCAGGAGTATGCGTTTCAATCTCTACACGCATTGCACCACCATATGATGTGTTGTACCATGCCCGTACGACCGAGACTGTATGATGCACGCACGTACGTACCCATAGCCGGTAGGAGACGGCCTCCGGATCATCCGCACCGTCGCCGGCATCCCCGGGGCCGCAGCCGAGGAGGAGCTCGGGCAGGGCGGGGTTGCCGGCGAGGAAGGCCTGGGAGGTGAGGCGGATGGCGAGGGAGAGCTGGAGGTAGTACCCCTCCCTGGCGCGGCGGACCCACGTGTCCCTCCCGCCTGCTTCTTCGGTGGCGGTCAGCCGGGCGGAGCCCGGCGCCGTGGCGGTGGAGGAGGCGGTGAAGGCGCTCCCAGCGCTCCACTCCGCGGACGCCGGGGCCGCGGGAGCGTCCGCGACGGATGAGGCTGCTGCTGCGGCGGCGGCGGCGGACTGGAGCAGCGCGTAGTCCGCGGCGAGGAGCGGTAGCCGCGAGTCGTCCGCGGCGAGGTGGAACGCGGCGGCGGGAGGCGGCTGAGGCAACGTCGGGTTAAGGGCTCGGCGGCGGTGCGGCATGGCCGGAGGAGCGCTGACGCATGGAGATGGTGGCCGGTTGCCTATTGCCCAATCAGGATTGGAGAATGGAGAGAGACTGAGTGAGAGAGGGAGGAGGCGAGGCGAGAAAGGTGGGCGCTGCTGCTGCGGCCGGGGGTGGGCTGTGTGAAAGGAGTTGAAAAAGCGGAGGGGGCGCGACATGGAGGTGGGTTGCAACTTGCATGTAGGTCCTTTTTCGTTGCGTATTTTCCTATTGAGTTTTTTTTATTTTGTCTATCCGTGATTGTCATCCTCTTCTCTTATGCTCCCTTTTAGTCGCTTTGAATAACGCAGTGGTGTATACCACCAGTCTACGTTTGTGTATTGACTGAGTTGAAGCTCTAAAGTGTATTGCGGCTGTATACTTTAAAACAATAAAGTATTGGATATACATAAATTAATAAATCTTTGATTGGTTAGTGATTGAATCCACAACATCTAGTCAGTTTGTATTACGCTCTTGGAAATTTAACATCTATTATCTTATTATTTGGCCAACAAATGGAAAATAGAAATTCTCATGTTAATTGAAAAAAATAGAAAAATAAAAATTACCCACTACTGCCATTACGATAAAAATTAGTCTAAAGTACCCTTATGCCTAATTAAAAATCACCCATCAATGCCATTATAAAAAAATAAATATAAAATATCATCTAGCTATGTATCAATTACAAATATATACTATTAATAAAAACTAAAGCTAACAACAATCAATCAAAATAAAATGAAAATAAGAATAATTATTTGCATAATATTACTAATGCTCAACAAATTAAATTGTTAGTATAGGTAGATCATAGTCGAATTGTTTTAATCAACAATAAGATATAATTTACGATAATAAACAGGATGATGTATGGTAAAAAAAATAATATAACTTTTAAATAAGGATACAATGATATGCAAATTTTTGAATTTTCAATACTAGCCGCATAAATGCGCGGGCATACGTCTAGTTATTTATAATCCAAGCAGTGTTATCGTATTTTATTATGCATCATAACTATATGGTTTATCTAGATCATGTAGTCAAAGGAATCCTAGTTTAACAAATATATGATAATGATAATACTAATAATAATTGTAGTCAGGAGGGAGTTTACCAAAATCATATTTAAGTTTAGATTTATATATAGTCTATACCCGTGTTCGAATGATGATTTATTAAAGATTAAATCGCAAGCAAATATGATATACAGGTAAATATTATTTTAGCTCATCGAACAAAATATGGATTGATAATTTTTTTGAACTACGATAGGCTATTATAGACAAGCGGAAAAAAACAAAAAAAAACCTGCATAAATAAAGCCCTAGATCAACATAGCCCACTCACACAAGGGCATGCACGCGAAAAGGCGCCACAACCCAAATCGGCAACACCACGAGGGCGCGCGAGCAAAAAGCCGAACCGCCTCCCCATCCCGTCCCAGCACCCAGCACCCCGGTGCACGTGTGCGGGAGCCCGTGCGGAGCCGCCGCGTGTGCCGGCGCGGGACACCCGTCGCCCGCCGGAGGCCCGGAGCGGTCGAGTCAGCTCGTGGTGGCGCCGCGCGGCCGCGTGATTCGCCGATCCGCGCCGTCATTTTCGGCCCTGGCCGCCTTCCGCCTGCCCGCCGGGGACCCCGCGCGGCCGGCCGGGGCCGGGAGCAACGGCACCGGCCAGCCGGCCAGGGGCGCAGGTCGGCGCGCGTGCTGGATGGCTTCGCCGCCTCCGACACCCCAGGCCGCCGGCCGCCGCCGGGCCGAGCACACTTGCACACGCTTGACAGGTGAAATGCGTGGTGCTTGACAGGTGAAATCTAGGTGGGGGGTTCTTTCTAGTGCTACACTAGTGGAAGGTGAATCGTGGAAATGTATGGTTCTGTAATTTTTGCAAAGTTAAATAACTGGCGCGGTGACTGGTGAGATGTGGAATAATTCAGTAGTTGGAATATTGAGGATGGATCTTTGCATTGTTGTTTAAGTGTAATTTGGACAATATGGAATCTTGGACACATAATAATACACTCTACCTATCCTAAATTATAGGCCCTTTTTTTGTCTAGTGCATAGCAAATATTTATAGTTAGAAAAAAAATCAAAATGATAACAGCGATTAATTTACATGTCTTACTGTGAAATGCTACTTGCATATGCTACCGTCTCCTTGCAATTCACTTGGTTATGCGATAGAAAAAGAAACCCTATAGTAATAAAAAGGCCGGTGACGACACGTAGGCTTACTATTTGTAGTACAAGTATACTCAACTTGCTCATAAGTAAAGGAAAAGGCCGAGCTTTATGCCTCGAGAACCGTGCTGCTATACTGTTATGAAATGTGAAGGAACCTAATTCTTCTATGGCCACCACTACTTTGAGAAAAAAATTGCTAATTGCAAATATTAAAATGGTCGGGAGAGCGGAGGCTCGTGATCAGCCTTTTCTCCTTTTTAAAAAACTGGTTCCTAGGGAAGATCCATGTTGAGATGCTCTCCTCGCCTGAATAATGCGTTCTGCTGTGTACGTAAACCCTCTCTCTCGAGTGAGTTCCTGTCATCCTTTATTTTGCCGTCTTCCCGTGATAGTTCGCGATGCAGGATCTTTTTCTCTGCAGCAAATAGGACTCTTTTTTTTTTTGGGCACAGCTTTCCCACAATGACACAGCACATCCCATATTCCCATGCATGGGTGGAGCAGCAAATGTTGACACTTCTCGGGTGCCGGAACGCTAATGAGAAAATCAAGAGGGGCCTGGCTGTAATCAGCTAGCTAAAGTTTACGGCATCACCACTGTAGTCGGCAGTGGCTACAGACTTTCTTGAAAAGGATGGGCGCCATATATAGTTTTTCTGAACCAACAAACTTGTCATGACCCAAGTGATGTTAACAGCCATTCTCAAGAACTGGCGAAGCTATCTCTGTTTCTATGAGCCTATAGTGAAGTGAAAATGTGGGACCGAAGCCGGCGACCAGAGGGTGGTGAATGGGAGCCGATCAAAATTTCTTCTGAAATTCAAACCGTCGGCCTATATCCCAAAACCACCGCAAACCCTCGAACCTGAACCAGCGAGAATAGCTATGAACAAGTTATCTCAAAGCAAAAGACACGAGTCTCAAAGCGGAAGCAAAACAAGAACACTTCTCAAACTGTGGCTCTGCTGAGACAGACCGGTCTGACCGCTTGCCAGGACCGGTCAGACCGGTCGGGCTGGGATTTGAAAATGCCGACCGGTCAGACCGGTTTCACAGACCGGTCAGACCGGTTGCTCCCAGACAGCCCGCGAACAAAATCTCCAAATCGCAAATCTTGAGCAAACGAAGTCCAAATCTCATCAAATTTGGAGGAAAGCGTCGTAACTACCCCATGAACATATCCCCAAAAGATCTCTCCCGAAGGATCAACAGATCGTGAGAAATTGAGGGAGAATCGAAGAGGATTGGGGTTTTCTCAAGAACACGAAATCGACAATCCGTGAGAACTCATGATTACAGGGAGTGTAGCACTAGACTAGATGCATGAGAATCATTGCAAAGAGTTCATTAAACCACAGAAACAAGGATTGTTTTCCTCCAACCAAGAATCACACCAAAAGAGAAGAATTGAATCTAAAACGCAAAAGAGGAAGGGAGGACGAGATGCTCAGCACATACAAGTGAACTCAGCAGATTCAAAAGCCCTGAGGGCACGAGGAGGATAGGGCCTCCTTTCCCAATCAAATCCCTTACAAGGTTTCAACAATCCATGGACAAAAACAACTCAAACGAGAGGAACAGGGGGAGGAAGACGCAGGGGCGGCGGCCTGGAGAAACAGAGAGTCCACGAACAGATTACAAAAGCCGCAATTAACCTAACACAAGTGAAGGGGTATTTATACCCGCGGGACCGGTCAGACCGGTACGCTGGACCGGTCAGACCGGTACGCTGGACCGGTCAGACCGGTTGGCCTGCAGCACCCCCTGTACAACGATCTCATCCGACGGCCGAGGTTCTTTCTTCGAAACGAAGTCTTCTCCGCGATGCCGCCGTCTTGATGAAGATCCAGTCCGCGGTTTTGGAGGGTCCGCGAAACCCGGGTAGATGGCCGGTTTTGAGAAAACCGCCAAAACCTCACGCGCGGGAAGATTCCCGCCTCCACGCCGTGGCCCTAGACGCCGTTCCCGCCTTGGCTTCCTGACGGCCCTAGACGCCGCCCGACGCCCGTCACCTCCTCGCCTCGGCGTCTTCTACCGCTGTCCGCCTCCTTGGTTTTGTTCCGCAAACCAAGAAACCCCCCTTCCATCGCCGCTTGCGCCCTCGATCCAGGAGTGGACGCCACAGCTGCCGCCCGGTCCGAGCTCCGGTCCCGGCTGCCCTTCACCGCCGTCCACCGCACGGTCCATCAGCCACAGCACCTCCACGGCAGCTCCCCGTCGACACTCGACGCCCGTGTACCTGCAATCTAAAGACCAAGCGCACGATCACACCGCACGGTTGACAATTCACTCATCACAAGCAGGATAGAGTACTCAACATTCCTCAATCTCCCCCTTGATGAGTGCATTGTCAACACACCACAAACGAACTAAGAGAAGTGAAACCAAAGAAGAACAAAGAAGCATGAAAGAGAAGAACTCAAGTAAGTGACAAAAAGCTCAGAAAGGCAAGAACAGTCACTTACTCAAGCAAAGATCGATCCCCTAAGACAAGGGCAACGGCTCGACGCAATCGATCAAAAGCCACAACATGACTCCTCAAAGACAGAGGTAACGCTCGACGCAGTCATGCAAGAAGTAGAGGGAAAACGAGGAAACCCGGAGCCAAAACAAAGCAGAAACTCCCCAAATAAGGTTTTTCCCTCTCACACGTGCAACTCTCCCAAAATGATGCACTCTCAAAGCCCTGTGCTCAACAAGTTTTTCAAAAATCAAACAAGTCTCCCCCTTGTTCGATCACTTCTCTCAAAATTCTCTCCCTTGTTGGCACATGCACACATCAAGGCTACAAGGACCTAAAGCTCCCCCTGAAGCTGAGACTCCCCCTGAATGGATGCTATGCAATGAATGCAATGCAGGAGGTGTAAGTGAAAGCATTCAGGGATACAAAGATATGAACAACATCTAGTCTCACGCATGTGTGCATCCATAAACAAGACCTGCATCTAGCTCAACAGGGTATATCAAATCAGTCTAGAGCTAGACAAGTTCAGTTTAGGAGAAATAAAAGCATCACCCATGATCTAGCACTAACAAGTAGGGAAGGGACAGCAGTGCTACTCAAACTCATACAGGTGATCCAAACTCAGCCAAGAACAAGTTGTTAACATTCATTTTTTTCAATCAATTTTATAGCAATCAATTCTTAATGCCAGGGGTTGAAAGCTTGTCATGCTTTACTTAGCAACGAGGCCAAGCCTATGTCAAAGACAATCAGAAGCTTAAAGCACTCATTTCAGTCATGTACAGCCTTGCCCGGGTTCTCATAAGTGCAAAGTGAGCCGTCCCGAAAGCTCGATCAGTGCGACAAGCAATCCCACCTGGATCTTTTCCATCCATTTCCAGAACAGTTCAAGCAATTTTATCAGATTTAGATCATTTCAAGTATGAATTGCTGAACGAAAAGGCACACTAGCATGAATAAGATAGCAAAGCACATTAACACGCCCTAACATGCTAGTAGCCAAAACAGGGTGATCATATTTTCAGGTTTTCAAATCAAAATAGCTTAACTCAGATGATGTCATATACACAATGGAGCAAGCTATACATGATCAAGTTTACCAACTCACACTAGCAGGCACTGGAAGATCATAGCAATGTATACAAGAATGCTAGTGCAAGTGAGACAATGCAAAATGCAAACATATACAATGCATATGCACAATGCAACTACCAAGCCTAGAAAAACAAAGAGAAGCAAAACAAAAACCTACCAAACTAACCAAAACAAAAGTCAGCGATCAAAAGGGGTAACAAACCCCAAGCTCCCCTCGCAAGCGAGCAAAGGTGTCCTGCTCTAGCGGTTTGGTGAGGATATCTGCGGTTTGCCTATCTGAAGGGACATGGATCAGGTCTATGTGTCCTCTTTCATGGTTATCTCGCAGGAAGTGGAATTGGATATCTATGTGTTTGGTTCTGGAGTGTAGGACAGGGTTCTTTGCAATGCTAATGGCTGACATGTTGTCTACAAAGATGGGAACCCTACCAAAACTCAAACCATAATCCTGCAAGGTTTGTTTCATCCAAAGTATCTGGGAGCAGCAGCTAGCAGCGGCAACATACTCGGCTTCTATGGAAGAAAGCGCTACGCTAGCCTGCCTGCGAGAGGACCAAGACACCAAAGATGTACCGAGAAATTGACAAGTGCCGGATGTCGACTTGCGATCCAACCGACACCCACCGAAATCGGCATCAGAAAAGCCCACCAAAACCAGAGAAGAATCCGCAGAATACCAAATACCAAATTCAGGGGTGAATTTCAAATACCTGAAGATGCGTTTCACCACCTGCCTGTGGGAGGTGCGCGGCGAAGCCTGATACCGCGCGCAGAGGCAGACGCCGAACTGGATGTCCGGTCGCGTCGCCGTCAGGTACAGGAGAGAGCCGATCATGCTCCTGTACTCCTTCTGGTCCACCGCCTCGCCGTCCAAGTCCTCATCAAGCGCCGTCGATGTGCTGATCGGAGTCGGCTGAGGAGACAAGTCACTCATGTCGAACTTCCGCAGCAAGTCTCTAGTGTACTTGGCTTGATGGACAAAAGTGCCCTGAGGAGTTTGCTTGATCTGCAGCCCGAGGAAGAACTGCAGCTCACCCATCATGCTCATCTCGAACTCCCTGGACATCTGCTCAGAAAACTTGGACACAAGAGCGTGAGAAGAGCCACCAAAGATAATATCATCCACGTATATCTGAACTAAAAGGAAATCAGTGCCAGATCGCATGAGGAACAAAGTTTTATCAACACATCCCATTTAAAGCCCTGAGCCAGCAAAAAGGTTTTCAATCTATCATACCAAGCTCTAGGTGTCTGTTTCAAACCGTAAATAGCTTTCTGAAGTTTATAAACACGATTTGAAAACTTGGGATTTTCGAAATCAGGGGGTTGCTTTACATAAACCTCTTCTTCGATAAAACCATTCAAGAAGGCAGATTTAACATCCATTTGGAAAACCTTAAAACCCTTGGAAGCAGCAAATGCAAGAAAGATTCGAATAGCCTCCAAACGAGCAACAGGGGCAAAAGTTTCCTCAAAATCAATACCCTCTTTTTGGCAAAACCCCTGGGCAACAAGACGAGCCTTGTTTCGAACAACCAAACCATCCTCACCCTGCTTGTTTTTGAAAACCCACTTCGTTCCGATGGGATTACAAGCAGGTGGAGGCTCGACTAAGACCCAAACTTGGTTTCTTTCAAAATTTTCAAGTTCCTCATGCATGGCATTGACCCAATTAGAATCAGAAAGCGCGTGTCCAATATCTTTGGGCTCAAAAGAGGCAACAAACGCTGAATGTGCAAAGCCAGTGATACTCGTTACCTTGGACCTGGTGACTCGCTCGTTGAGATCACCTAGCATCTGTTGAGGTGGATGGCGACGCTGAATGTGTCGCGGTGCTTCCCGTGTCGAAGTCGCCTCCTCCTCAACCAAAACTGGTGTCTCCTCAGGATCAGCTGGTGTAGCCTGAGTCACCTCCTCGAACAACCCCCGTGAAGTAGACGTAGTCGGATCGGGGCCGTCTTCATCGTCCGAGCTCGTAGCAGAGATAGCTGGGTCCACAGCACGCGTGGTAGCCTCAGCCTCGCCATCTGCAGCTTCTTCCTCCTCATCTTCAAAGATGGAGGTGCCGAGCTCATCATCTCCTGCAACTTCAAAGACAGAAGAATTGCACGGTGCAGTCTCGTCGAAAGTGACTTCACAAGTCTCTCTGACGATGTTAGTATCAATAATCAGCACACGGAACGCTCTAGAGTGAGAAGCATAACCGAGAAAAATACCGTCAGACGAGCGAGACTCAAATTTATCAAGATTTCCATCTTTCAGCACAAAGCACCGGCAACCGAAAACTCTAAGATGATCAACACGGGGCTGGCGTCCAAACCACAACTCATAAGAAGTCCTGTGCATGAAAGCACACAAGAAAATGCGGTTGGACACGTAACAAGCGGTGTTAACTGCCTCAGCCCAGTATTTGCGAGGAGTCCTATGCTCATCGAGCATCGTCCTCGCCATCTCAACCAGCGTCCGATTCTTCCGCTCTACAACTCCATTCTGCTGTGGAGTGTAGGGAGAAGAATACTGGTGTTCAAGCCCTTGATCACTGCAAAAGACATCAAAACGAGCGTTTTTGAATTCTGTGCCATTGTCAGAGCGGATCGCTCGCATGGCCTGAGGTAGCTCGTTTTTCAATCTCAAGATCAAGTCTCGAACAAACTCGAAAGCCTCATCCTTGGTTCTCATGAAAAAGACCCAAGAATAGCGAGAAAAGTCGTCCACAATCACAAGCACGTACCACTTCCCACCAACAGACATCACGCTGGAAGGACCAACAGTGTCCATGTGTAGCAACTCTCCAGGGTGAGAAGTCATCACGTGATTAACAGGCGGATGAGAAGCGGCAATCATTTTCCCGTGGCGACACGGATGGCAAACAAGGTTCTTCTCAAACTTCAGTTTGGGCAATCCTCGGATCAGGCCAAGTGAGCTCAATCTCGACAACAAATCGAAGCTCAAATGTCCAAGTCTCCTATGTCACTTCCACAAATCAGAAGAAGAACCAGCCATCAAGCAATGAGAAGGGCCAAAAGGAGTTCCAGAGATGTCAACCAAGAAAACTCGATCGCGAGGTGTAATTCGGCAAACCAAATCTCCCCTGGAATCCAAAACACGCGAACAACCCTCCTTGAAGCGAACCTCAAACCCCTCATCAAGAAGTTGCGAAACAGAGAGCAAATTAAAACCAAGATTCGAAACCAAAGCAACTTCTCTCAGGGTAAAGTGATCAGAAACTCGAACAGCGCCAAGTCCACGTACCTTTCCTCTTCCATTATCCCCGAACACAATGTACTCCTTTGAGCACATCGGGGTGAGGCTGGAGAACCATTTGTCATTTCCGGTCATGTGGCGCGAACAACCGGAGTCCATGATCCACCTGTTCTCCAAGCCTCCGACCTGCACATCAGTAGTGAGACAAAGGGTGAGCAAATGTCTCAACACTGGGGTTAGCAAAGTGAGAAGCAAACCAGTGTCGAGCCATTTGCTCTACAGAAGGGTTAGCAAAACCAGACAAAGCGTATCCCCCATCCCGTCTACCGCGTGACTGACGAACACCACCGCGAGAAAAGCGTGGAGCCTCAAAACTTCCTCCAAAGCCTCGATCTCGTGGTCCATAGCCGTACTGAAAACGACCAGGAGCACGGCCGGCAAAGCGACCACCCGCTGGAGCACGGTAACCACCACCGTCTCCCTGACCTCCACCTACACGGCGCGCCCTAGCATCTCGCCTATCACCACGCCGAGAAGGATCATGCACCCGAGCAGAGTACATGTCCGCGTTCAGTCTTTCCTGCTCTCTCCTCATAGCCCGCTTCCTCCTGAAGCAAAACTCCTCCAGGTGACCTTCCCTATCACAGAACTCGCAGTGGTACCTCACCTCACGCTTGGGAGGTGGAGGCCTAGCCTGCGGACGGGGAGGAGCGGCCCTCTTCTTCTGGGCAACCTGGGCTGTGGCAGCAGGGAGCCTGTCGAGGGAGTTCCTCAGCTCATTGGGCTTTGGAACCCAAACCTGCTTCTGCGGAGGTGCTTTCGGTGGTTCTTTAAGCACACCATCCGCGGGGTCAACAAGCGAAGGCTGCGTACTCGTGCTAGCAGTGTTTCCAGCAGCCTTGCCAATCTTACCATACAACCTATCAAAGTCTGACTTTGTGTATGTGTAGCCGACCCCAAACCCATCACCACGCTTGAACTGCTTAATCATCATGCCCAACTGCGGCTCACTACTAGAAACCCAACTCAGAATCGCCCTAAGATAGGTATTCTCATTCTCCAGGTTGGCTTTCTCTACCGCAAGACTATCCAAATCAGAGATCAAACCAGGGCAAACAGAGCAGTCAATAGGTGGGCTAGACTCTACGACCTTAGTCTTTCCGAAAGACTTGATCAAAGCGTTCTTCTCCTCTAGCTCCAACCTAAGCATGGGACAAAGCTTACAAGCGCCAAGCAAAACTGGCCTAGACTTCATCTCCTCTAGCTCGCACACAACAGTAGCAAACTTAGACTGCAATGAAGCTAGATCAGACTTGAAAATAGGACACTCATCGCATTCAAGCACATCACTAACAATGGGAGCGTCCTTGACAAGTTCAAGCTCATGCTTGGCCTTGGCTAGCTCGTGAGACACGTCAGAAAGCGAAGTCTTAGCAACATCTAGGTTCGCGATGTTCTCATCATGCTTGGCACGGAGAGCAACAAGATCGTTCATGTGAGATATGCAGCCAGCGCACTCATCCTCACTAGAGTTCTCCCTAGCACAAGCCAGCTCAGCCCTAAGCTTTCTACGCTCTCTAGCTGCTTCCTTAAGCAGCCTCTTCTGGTTGTCGAGAGCGGCGTACAACTCCCTAACTTCTGTATCAAGCAGGTCGATCGTGGAGTTTACCTCTGAATCGCTCTCGGATCCAGGAGAAGAACCGGAGTGCGTCGGTGTAGCATGTCCACCTGAAGACGCACGAGCACCATCGGCTTCGCCCGCCATGGTGCAGAAGCTCTTGCGCCGACCGGCCGCCAAGCAAAGGCTGATGAAGCCGGTGGCTTCCTTGTCCTGCTTCTTCTTCTTCTTGTCGTCGTCGTCGGAGGTCGGTGAAGAAGAGCGGTCGGTGTCGGAGCTCTTGTCGAGGTCGCTGAGCTGCGCCAGGAAGGCCTTCTCCCGCTTCTTGGCCTTGTACTGGAAGCGCTTCTTGAGCGACTCCTTGTCGAAGCGTCCTCCCCGGTCACGACTGCGGTGCTTGTGGCGCCGACGCTCCTTGTTGGAGCCTCCCTCGTCGCGGTCACGGTGGCGGTAGTAGTCGAAGGAGTTGTTCTGGCCACCGTCGGACTTCTTGGGGCAATCGGCGATGAAGTGGTTCAGATCGCCACAGTTGTAGCACCCGGGGTTCTTCTTCCTCTGCCTGTTGTGGTAGACGCGCTGGAACTTGCTGATGAGGAGACACAAGTCGTCGTGGCCCAGCGTCTCCAGCTGCTCATCTGAAACAGAAGGCAAAGAGGCAAGAGAAAAGCCAAGAGCAGAGTTAGCGTTAGAGCTCGATCCACCTGGGCCAGTCACAAGAGCGATGCTCTTGGAAGGAGGGGCACCATTGAGCTTGGCTCGTGTCTGGTTATCCACCTCCGTGGCCTTGAGCTTGCTGAAAAGCTCGTTCACGGTCAGAGTCTCATAGGCTGCAGACTCAATGATCGTGTTCACCTTGAGATCCCACACAGAGCGGTCAAGTGCGTAGAGCAACTTGAGAGCCTTTTCGTGCTCTGTGTACTCAAGGGCACCAGCAGATCTGTTCGCATTGACCTTGTTCACAATCGACTGAAAACGACTGAACATCAGGTCAATGCTCTCATCCGGCTCCTGTGTGAAGTTCTCGTACTCACGCCGGTGAGTCTCGAACAGTCTGGCCTTCACCTGAGGTGTACCCTCGTGGTAGTTCTCAAGGCACGTCCAAATCTTGTGGGCTTCCTGAAAACCCTGGATGCGTGAGAACTCCGCACGAGAAACGCCAGCGAACAAGGCATTGACGGCCTTGGCGTTAGCCTCGTGCTGGGTCACCTGAAGAGGTGTGGTCCGAACAGCCAGCACCTCGTAAAGCTGGTTCTTGGTAATCTCCCAGACCTCGGCTCCCATGCTCTGCAGGAAGGCTCTCATGCGAACCTTCCAGTAGGCATAGTCTTCGCCGGAAAACACCGGGATCTTACCAAGACTCGCCATGGTCGCCGAGTGGTTTTCGAACCGGTTAAGGTATTGAAAACCTCACCCGAGCTCTGATACCAATTGTGGGACCGAAGCCGGCGACCAGAGGGGGGTGAATGGGAGCCGATCAAAATTTCTTCTGAAATACAAACCGTCGGCCTATATCCAAAAACCACCGCAAACCCTCGAACCTGAACCAGCGAGAATAGCTATGAACAAGCTATCTCAAAGCAAAAGACCCGAGTCTCAAAGCGGAAGCAAAACAAGAACACTTCTCAAACTGTGGCTCTGCTGAGACAGACCGGTCTGACCGCTTACCAGGACCGGTCAGACCGGTCGGGCTGGGATTTGAAAATGCCGACCGGTCAGACCGGTTTCACAGACCGGTCAGACCGGTTGCTCCCAGACAGCCCGCGAACAAAATCTCCAAATCGCAAATCTTGAGCAAACGAAGTCCAAATCTCATCAAATTTGGAGGAAAGCGTCGTAACTACCACATGAACATATCCCCAAAAGATCTCTCCCGAAGGATTAACAGATCGTGAGAAATTGAGGGAGAATCGAAGAGGATTGGGGTTTTCTCAAGAACACGAAATCGACAATCCGTGAGAACTCATGATTACAGGGAGTGTAGCACTATACTAGATGCATGAGAATCATTGCAAAGAGTTCATTAAACCACAGAAACAAGGATTGTTTTCCTCCAACCAAGAATCACACCAAAAAAGAAGAATTGAATCCAAAACGCAAAAGAGGAAGGGAGGACGAGATGCTCAGCACATACAAGTGAACTCAGCAGATTCAAAAGCCCTGAGGGCACGAGGAGGATAGGGCCTCCTTTCCCAATCAAATCCCTTACAAGGTTTCAACAATCCATGGACAGAAACAACTCAAACGAGAGGAACAGGGGGAGGAAGACGCAGGGGCGGCGGCCTGGAGAAACAGAGAGTCCACGAACAGATTACAAAAGCCGCAATTAACCTAATACAAGTGAAGGGGTATTTATACCCGCGGGACCGGTCAGACCGGTATGCTGGACCGGTCAGACCGGTACGCTGGACCGGTCAGACCGGTTGCCCTGCAGCACCCCCTGTACAACGATCTCATCCGACGGCCGAGGTTCTTTCTTCGAAACGAAGTCTTCTCCGCGATGCCGCCGTCTTGATGAAGATCCAGTCCGCGGTTTTGGAGGGTCCGCGAAACCCGGGTAGATGGTCGGTTTTGAGAAAACTGTCAAAACCTCACGCGCGGGAAGATTCCCGCCTCCACGCCGTGGCCCTAGACGCCGTTCCCACCTCGGCTTCCTGACGGCCCTAGACGCCGCCCGACGCCCGTCACCTCCTCGCCTCGGCGTCTTCTATCGCTGTCCGCCTCCTTGGTTTTGTGGCGCAAACCAAGAAACCCGCCTTCCATCGCCGCTTGCGCCCTCGATCCAGGAGTGGACGCCACAACTGCCGCCCGGTCCGAGCTCCGGTCCCGGCTGCCCTTCACCGCCGTCCACCGCACGGTCCATCAGCCACAGCACCTCCACGGCAGCTCCCCGTCGACACTCGACGCCCGTGTACCTGCAATCCAAAGACCAAGCGCACGATCACACCGCACGGTTGACAATTCACTCATCACAAGCAGGATAGAGTACTCAATATTAGTCAGAAAAGCATCCCAAGTCTTGCTTCTGGTGACGCAACAAGCCACACAGATTTAAATATCTCGCAACTTGACCGCTAGTGGCTGGCATTAGTTAGCGACCACCCAGTTCTTTAATTATGCAGCTAGCTAATGGAGGCCACCAAGAGAAACAGAGACCCCTGGGGAGCTAGGCATGTGAGGGGAAGGTGGTTGGACTTTGACCGGGTCAATGTTTTGGAACATGCACAGAAATAGGAAGCAAGGAGAAGTCTGTTTCTGGCTGAGATCTCTTTCACTTTTAGGTACCAAGTCTAGCTCAACATCCAAGGAACAAAACTGACCACTGTGGTGAGCATTTGTAGGGGCTTGATAGGTTACTAGCACATGCATGCGTAGGCTTGGAAGCCATATTTGCTTTGCTTTGCTTGGAAGCCAAAAACCCAGGGCAGATGCTTGAGTTTTATCTAGTTCTGGTCGGGAACACAAGCAAAGGCTGCAAACTGGGGCTGCGACCTTATCACTTTTGTTGAGAAATCATATCTCAGTTATCGTTATAAAGGTTATCTGCTTTGGGTGTATCATGAGCAATGATTTCCCCCCATCATTTTGCAATGTTGCAAGTTCTTTTTTCTCTTAAAGAAACAATGTTGCAAGTTGCAGTTGTACTGCTGCGTGTACTTCGCGGCGGGGCAAAAGCATTATTCGTATTATTCAAGGTACAGAAAGTTGCAACTTATTTTGTGGGTTAGTCAATAATTGGTCTCTCTGGCATAAAAAAGTGGCCTCTCTCTGGAAACTTCAGTCAACTTTAATTTGTATTTGTGAAACATTCAGATTCCTGAGTTCCAAATTTGCGCATATAAAGAAGTGTGAATATTGTAGTGTTAGGGGCAGTAATGTCTTCTAATATCTTTTGCATTTTATCCTCCACTCTCAGTCTCTCACCAGTTATGCCTACGTAGGCCAGAACATTTTTAAATATTGGGAAGTAGCATCAAGCTTCTTGCAAGTTGGGGGTGGCACTGATTGGCTATCCAACAAATTCTGCGATACATATTCCTATATATTAATTATTCATCACCAAAAGTTTGTATGTGTTTAAACAGCTTACTGGCTCTCAACGCCTTTGAATATACCTACAAACACAAAGTATGTCGCTCTCCGAATTCAGATACAAATTCAGTGATAACATGTGGTTGAAACAACGAACCTAACATGTTGAGCATTTTCTTGCCAAATCTTGCCAGAAGTGTGTGGCTCATCTGCTAGCAACCAAACAGCCCACACTCCCAACTTGTCAACAAAAAGTAATAGTAGTACTACTAGTACATACATACGCAGTTCCAATTCAGATAAAAGAGGGACCCTGTTGACGACTGAATTTGGCAGGGACTGGTCGATAAAAGAGGGACCCCTGTTGACGACTGAATTTGGCAGGGACCGGTCCGACCGGTACTTCTAAGCGGTCTGGCCGGTCGGGGTTCCTGTAACATCAGTCTGGCACGACCGACCGGTCTGACCAGTACAAGCAGAGTTCGAGTACAACTAGGAATTTTTATAGATTTAGATCTGTAAATAGAATTTTTTGTGGGATAAGTCCACCCCACCCTATAAATATAAAGGGTCACGGCCGATTGAGGCATCCAATCGATCAAAAACACTTCAATACATTACTTTTCTTTATGTTTATTGCCTTTACTTTTATGTAAAAACTCTAGCCCCTTCCAACCCTTTTCTGTTGTTCTTCCTTCGTCTCCGCGATGTTTGAAGGCGTTATAGCTTGCCTGCCGATCCTAGAACAACCCTACGTGCGCCTGCCCTGACGGGGTCCTTTCCGGGCGAGCGTTAGTCGGACTTCGCCGTTCTTCGTCGGTGAACCGGTATGCATATGTTACATGGTGATTCTTCAGACGATGAGAATAGTGAGATTTATGTTGCTGAATTTGTATGGTCATCTAGCGATAAACCTAGCACTTGTGCTTCTTTAAAGCCGATTCCTAAAAATCGGCATGATGAAGTTAAATACATTTTCGATGTGTCTAAGTGTGATAGAATATTTGATGAGTAAGCAAAGCTTGAAAAGATTAAATTATCTCACACTATTCCATCGGTAGATGAGTTGAAGAGGCGTGCTTATTGTAAATTGCATAATACCTTCTCTCATGCTACAAATGATTGCAATGTTCTTCGTAGACAAATCCAATCGGCCATAAATGAATGACAACTGGTTATTTCTGGAATGCAAATAGATCAAAATCCTTTTCCAATGCATACGCATGTGCTTGAGTTAAAAAATCCCAAAGTTTTAATTCGGTCGACTCAAACCGAATCAACAAAGAGGAAAAAATGTGATTATTGGAGAAGAGAGGTCTGAAAAGAATATGCTACAGAACAAAACTTCTCGAGTTACTTCAACGCTCGGGGGGGCAAGACAAGAAAAATCTGACAGCAAGTCGACCGGTCTGATCGGATCCAGCAGCGGTCTAACCGGTCTGACCGGTAACCAGACCGGTCGGACCGGTGCGTCCTGTGAATCTAGAGGTTCCTCCAAAAGCAAAACACGGCCGAGTTTTAAAGAAGTCTTGGCTAAATGTGAGAAGCAAGGAGCTATCTAGAAGAAGGAGAAGCAATCAGGTGAAGCCAAAGATGTGAGTTCAGCATCAAAACTTCAAGAGCAATCGGTTTGTTGTTCACATCAAAGTAATTATTATGGGCAGTTTACTCCCTGGTTTCACTCTTATTTTTATACGCCTATGGATTATAGTAGGATGCATCTGCAACCATATTACATTCAATATCCTCCTATGTATCTAAATTATGCTTCGCCACAAAGACCAATTGTTGCTAGCAATAATCTGGTCAAAAAAGACTTTAGTAGCAGCAAAGAGGACATGAAGCAAGATTCAAGATATTTACAGCCGAGGTGGTGTCCCTCAGGCTTGTCCCATACTCAGAAACGAAGACTGCAACATTTGCGCAAACAAGAATCAATGGAGCAACAAGTAGAGGTCAAGCCAATAAAATCAGTAGTCACAAAAAAAGTTTGGAGGCCAAAGCAAGTTTTTTCAACTTGAAGAAAAACAAGTCATAGCCGATAATTTTTATCGCCCTTAGTACAAAAAATGGCCGATGTATTATTGATCATCATCCTTAGACAAATTTAGTCCAGATGAATGTTCTTTGACATGCAAGATTTGCCAAAGAATAGGGGAGCATTTGTTGATGACTGAATTTGGCAGGGACCAGTCTGACTGGTACCTCTAAGCGGTCTGACCAGTCGGGGTTCCTGTAACCAGTCTGGCATGACCGACCGGTCTGACCGGTCCAAGCTGAGTCCGAGTACTAGGGATTTTTATAGATTTAGATCTGTAAACATGATTTTTTGCGGGATAAGTCCATCCCACCCTATAAATATAAAGGGTCACAGCCGATTGAGACATCCAATCATCAAAAACACTTCAATACATTACTTTTCTTTATGTTTATTGCCTTTATTATTATGTACAAACTCTAGCTCCTTACAACCCTTTTCTGTTGTTTTTCCTTCGTCACCACGACATTTGAAGGCGTTCTAGGTGGCCTGCCAATCCTAGAACAACCCTACGTGTGCCTGCCCTGACGGGGTCCCTCCGGGCGAGCGTTTGTCGGACTTCGCCGTTCTTCGTTGGCGAACCGGTTTGACCGGTCACCCTGACCGGTCTGACCGCCCTGAGCATCGGCGCCGCATCTGTGCCGTCGCTCGCTGCGCGATCTAGCGCGTTCGTGTGTTGGCCCTAAATTTGCACCAACAGACTCATGTAGCATTACCTCATCCAGCCATTCCTGAATCATCTCCATCCCGCATCCCAGTCTGCACCTTGCTCATTTCTGATCGTACATGAAGTTGGACAGTTGGTGACAGCAATCACATTAACCTGTGGAAAACCAAGAACTCATGACTTATGCCGAGATCCCACAGCGGGGCCAGGCATGGTCGATGTGCGCCGATGTCGGCCACGCTCCGCAGGCACTTTTCGGCCTTTCTTGCTCGATCGAAAAAAGGAATGATACAGAAACTAAGCGTACATAAGTGATACACAGGCCTAAACATTTGTCAAAACATTTGTCAAATCTTCAGTAGCATCAGTGTCCGATCAGAAATTCAGACCCGTTCTTCGATCTCTTGCCCCTGTGTGAACTCGACAAAAGCGTAGGAGTATATCATGCAGCGCAAGGCGACAGCTGGTGCGGCGATTGGCCACGGTCGCCATGATTGCAGTCAGCCCATGGCATGCAGCTCGCAAGGCCCCTCTTTTTGGGCACGCACGCAAACGCATTGGAATGCAGCTCTGTAAAGCGCTGGAGATGGAGAAGCGTATGCATGGCAAGATAAGAGTCGTCTCGATACGGCAACAGCCAACAGAAAGAGATGTTGGAGCATGGAGGGCAACATGCCCGGCTTCGGTGCCCTTGCCGTGGACTTGTGGCCGTCACCGGGTCCGGCTTCTACTATGTTTTTTTTTTTTTGATAATAAGGGACTTCTAATAGTTGAAAGAAGACTGAACGGGAGAGGCCCGAGAATGGGAAAGCCTCCTGTCTTTTACAGGGCATGTCCGGCTGACCTTGCAAATTCAGATCAGAATATGACAGCATCCATCACGGCACAGTGTCATGCACTAACAAATTAAAATTACTGCAAAAAAACTAGAGCACTTTGGAGCGGCATTGTGCATGCACCCATGTTCTGCGATTGCATTGGCACAATGAGTAACCCTTTTTCAAGGAAGACACTCATGCATGTAGTCTCCAATCTATCCGATCATTAGTGTTTTTTTTTATCCAACTTTAGCTTGGCCTATCAGGCAATCAGCCTGCCCATCCGTTCCCTTCATGTGCTGAGCATAACCTAGATTCGGCTTGTCTCTTTGCTTTGTGCGCTAACCTCTAGCCTATAAACGGGCTAGCCTCGTCATCTATCTTTGAACTCCGGGCAAATCACAATCAAGCAATAGGCATTAGTGTAATGCAAACCGGCCCCTACGTATAAAAAATTGCTAGGCAAGCAAGATTTGGGAAGATCTAGCATGTTATTGATCTGCAGTGTCCTATGGCTCCAGTCCACTAGCTCAAAGTTTGAGGCACAAGTATCTTATGAGGGGGGTGGGCCCACGCGCAATTGCTGGAGTTAGATATTTGTCCCCAACAGTGGGACATTTGTGATGAGAGAGGATAAGTGCTCGATCAGAAATAAACAATAATCAAGGGGGTCAGCAGAGAATATGTATAGCAGTACGGCATGCGTGTATACTGATGAATGATCATTCGAGTGCCTGTGCTTTTAGCGGCACAGGAGCAATGAGGATTGCTGCTGCTGCATAATTTTTTCAAGTGTCTAAATTGGTGATGGCAAGCTTATCGCCTTTTTAGGGCGTTATTACCATGTTATGTCTATGCGTGCGTATGTTGACAAATTAGTACATCGAAGTCAGTTTGTAGGTCATTCTCCTTGGCTTATGTCGGTACCCCAGGACTGGGGTACCCCCTCTTGCTGCGTCTAGGCAAGAGCCTTGTAGTTATCCTTAACTACGTCCAGCAGCTGGACCCCTGCGGTCCGGAGCCCTGCTCACCCAACAGCGGTCCCGGACCTGTCCCCTGGTTGGGAACGGTCCGGGAGCACCACGTGTCCCGGGAAAAGCTGGCGGTCAGCCCGAACGGCCGGAAGCTCCGGACCTCCCGAAGAGGACCGGATTCCCAGGGAATCCCGGACCCCCCATGGGGTCCGGGACCCCCTGTATAGTAACCGGACCCCTCTCCAAGGAAAGGAATCGTCACCCCGCCTCGGGGTGGTCCGGGGCCACCACGTGTCAACAGGCCCAGACACGTATATAAGGCCGCTTGGTCTCCTTATTAAGACTAACCTACCGCTGCATTCATTACGACAGGAGGACGTCCGCATTGATGTAGCAGAAGCCGAGGCGATACTTTGACCAGGGGACACTATTGATCGCGTATTACCAAGATAGTGGAGCTGCTGGCGCCGCCCACGCCGCGCCTGCCAGTCTGCCGTAACAGATGGATACGACGGCTCGGCTTCACCCATTATGACGCCTACATAATAGCCTCCACAGGCCACGCCGCAAGCTACGCTCCCCCAACGGACACCTTGCTGACGGGACAAGAGAAGACCACCTTTCGTCATAGCGCTAGCAGGGCGTGGGAGCATATCGGAGGAAAGATTCGTAGCCACTGTAGCCATTTAAATACTCTGCGCAGTATGCTGCGCAGTCACGTTGGGCCCACTTGTCGGGGCCCCAACGTCCTATGTATCCGCCCCCTTGGTCTATAAAAGGGGGCGCCCGCTAGAAGAAAAACTCAGGCTGGGTGAGAGCCAAGGCCCGGCAGAGGATAGATTCATACACAACAGAGATCAAAGCTTCTCCCAGTGGATGTAGGGTATTACGCTCCGGCGGCCCGAACCACTCTAGATCGTGTGTTCTTGTGTGCTTATCTCAGAGCTAGATCAGCCCAATCGCCTAGTACCTTCCCGAGCACTCCCTCTCTGGGAATAGGCGGGTGCGTTCCGCCACCCGGCTGTGGGTACCCTAGAAATCCCACCACATTTGGCGCCGTCTGTGGGGAGGATCAGGCGCTGGCTGGATCTTCAGGCTTCTGGGGCCGTGTTCATCCTCTGCAACGACGAACGAGAAGATGAAGGAAGGCAGGGCGTCACCCACGCCGCATGCTGTGGCACTGAGGCGACAACGCCCACGATGCGGCGGCGCGCGGCAGCGGTGTTTGTTGTGCGTCGCCACTGCGACACCTCAGAGCCGGCGCGGCAACGCACAGCGGAGGCATTGCTGGGCGCTGCCGCCCCTACGTCGGCTCAAGGTTTTCTCTCAAACAACGGCCATGATTCCTCTCCGGCGGCATGACGTCGGTTCAAGGCTTTCTCTCAACATGGAGCCTGGAGCCGACGGCCATCCCGGAGGAAGTTGGCCGTGTCGTCCTGCCGTCGCCAGCACCGCCTGAGGAGCTTGGTGCTGCTGCAGACAGGGCCCCGCCGCCAGGCGCGGGGGCCCCTGGCGCTAGCACCAAGGACAAGCCGGCGAACGACCGCACCTCTCTGCGCTTCGCACCGGTCCTTCTGCTGCGCAAGGGCGTCTGGCTTCCATCGGCAGACGACGGCGGCGGCAGGGGGCCTCTCCCATTTAAAGCCAAAGAATTTGTCTCATGCTACCTAAGCATATGACAGCTCTTAGGCAAGGAGTGGCCCCCCGAGCTCCCGAGGTGATGCTGGATGATGCAGTTCAGGCACATCCAGGGCGCCTTCACCTCCGACGACCATGAAGAACCCCGGAGTAGTGATACCACTCCCAATCAAGAGAAGAACATGCTGTATAGAATGCAGCCGAAGGTTACTCCTAAAATAGGCCTGGGAAAATTCCTCCTTTGTAATAACGTGGCGCCTACGTGTGAGTCCAGAGCGGTCAAGGTCCGACCTTGTAAACCCGACCTCTGGCCCTATCGCACAAACAGGCAAGCTACCGTCCGGAACGGTAGAGGTCCGACCTCGTAATCCCGACCTCTGATGTATACCGTGACAACCACAATAATAAAGGAGATCTTTCTCAGTTTTATCTAGGCTCCACCTTGATTATATTTATTCGCCTTGGTTTAGCTATTCTTTCCTTTAAAACGGAATCTTCCTATTATTGCTAACAAATCCAAGATAAGTTGCTGGCTTGTGGCCAGGTGGGGACACCCCTTCAAGCTGGAAGGCAGTTCGGACCCCTAAGGACCTGGTCCGGAGAAGTAGTACTCGTATCCTGGGGTAGAGAAGCTCCGCGTAGCTTAGCCTGGTAATGTACCCTAAGTTTACGTACTTCACTACCCTGTTATAAGTACTCTAGTATCCGAGAACTGCTGTCTTTAGAGGTCCCGAGCTCCCTTCTAGTATAAGGCTTGGTTTCTCGCACCTTACTCTAAGATCCGGTGATATATTTCATCGGATCATCAGCAACGACTCAAGTCCACTCCGGTGGCCCGCTCCGGCGGAGACCGCTCGCCACGGTCGCCTCAAGTCCACTCCGGTGGCCCGCTCCGGCGGAGACCGCTCGCCACGGTCGCCTCAAGTCCACTCCGGTGGCCCGCTCCGATGGAGACCGCTCTCCACGGTCGCCTCAAGTCCACTCCGGTGGCCCGCTCCGGCGGAGACCGCTCGCCACGGTCGCCTCAAGTCCACTCCGGTGGCCCGCTCCGGCGGAGACCGCTCGCCACGGTCGTCTCAAGTCCACTCCGGTGGCCCGCTCCGGCGGAGACCGCTCGCCACGGTCGCCTCAAGTCCACTACGGTGGCCCGCTCCAGCGGAGACCGCTCGCCATGGTCGACCCAAGTCCACTCCGGTGGCCCGCTCCGGCGGAGACCGCTCGCCACGGTCGCCTAGAGCCAGGTCCGGGTCGTGGTGCTTGCTCCCTGAGCGATCCGAGGTCTGTGTAGCCGCTTAGCTTGGTTCCGCACCCTAAGCCTACACCTTCGTCGCCCTGTGGAGAGCACTCTAGAGCCTGAACCTGGCAACCGGTGTACCGGCCTCAGGGGTTCGGAGCACCCGCTCTTTGTATGAGCACACCAACGCAATCAAGTTTGCGTGGAAACACATCTCGTTAGTGGCCCCACCCGCGGGTTCGTGCCTCTCCCGAGGTGGGCCCGGGGGCCACTGTCGGTACCCCAGGACTGGGGTACCCCCTCTTGCTGCGTCTAGGCAAGAGCCTTGTAGTTATCCTTAACTACGTCCAGCAGCCGGACCCCTGCGGTCCGGAGCCCTGCTCACCCAACAGCGGTCCCGGACCCGTCCCCTGGTTGGGAACGGTCCGGGAGCACCACGTGTCCCGGGAAAAGCTGGCGGTCAGCCCGAACGGCCGGAAGCTCCGGACCTCCCGAAGAGGACCGGATCCCCAGGGAATCCCGGACCCCCCATGGGGTCCGGGACCCCTGTATAGTAACCGGACCCCTCTCCAAGGAAAGGAATCGTCACCCCGCCTCGGGGTGGTCCGGGGCCACCACGTGTCAACAGGCCCAGACATGTATATAAGGCCGCTTGGTCTCCTTATTAAAGCTCACCTACCGCTGCATTCATTACGACAGGAGGACGTCCGCATTGATGTAGCAGAAGCCGAGGCGATACTTTGACCAGGGGACACTATTGATCGCGTATTACTAAGATAGTGGAGCTGCTGGCGCCGCCCACGCCGCGCCTGCCAGTCTGCCGTAATAGATGGATACGACGGCTCGGCTTCACCCATTATGACGCCTACATAATAGCCTCCACAAGCCACGCCGCAAGCTACGCTTCCCCAACGGACACCTTGCTGACGGGACAAGAGAAGACCACCTTTCGTCATAGCGCTAGCAGGGCGTGGGAGCGTATCGGAGGAAAGATTCGTAGCCACTGTAGCCATTTAAATACTCTGCGCAGTATGTTGCGCAGTCACGTTGGGCCCACTTGTCGGGGCCCCAACGTCCTATATATCCGCCCCCTTGGTCTATAAAAGGGGGCGCCCGCTAGAAGAAAAACTCAGGCTGGGTGAGAGCCAAGGCCCGGCAGAGGATAGATTCATACACAACAGAGATCAAAGCTTCTCCCAGTGGATGTAGGGTATTACGCTCCGGCGGCCCGAACCACTCTAGATCGTGTGTTCTTGTGTGCTTATCTCAGAGCTAGATCAGCCCAATCGCCTAGCACCTTCCCGAGCACTCCCTCTCTGGGAATAGGCGGGTGCGTTCCGCCACCCGGCTGTGGGTACCCTAGAAATCCCACCACATTTGGGAGGGGCGCTTTAGCTAGTTTTAGCTCATCTCTTGCCCATCTCCATGGCTTGGGTGGTTGAGCACTCCCACCACGACGACGACGTGGAGATGACGGAGGGTGTGGCGTCATCCGCGCCACACGCCTCTCGCCTTCCTGCGCCAGGGGCAACCGTGCCCGTGGAGCAACCACCGTCGGCAGCGGCGCGCGCTGCACGTCGACAAGAGTCAGGGCGCTCGTCAAGGGCCCCCTCACAAGCTGCGAGCGGCAGGACGACAAATCCCAGCTCGCAACATACCTCACTCATGTGAGGAAGCCCGCTCCGACGGAAAGCCGACTCCGGTCGCACCAAAGCCTCTCCGGCGAAAAGCCGACTCCGGTCGCACCCCGACTCTACATCTCTGTAAGTCCTACCCTTAGAGGCCCAGCAGGGAATAAAGCCATTTCCTTTGTAACTAGGTAGTACTTCCGTGTGGTCCAGTCCGGTGAGCCTCCCCCGTGGAGGGGTCCGGACCTCTGCGAACCAGGTTCAGGGAAGCGTACTCAACCTTCGGGGAGGTCTGGAGCCGTGTAGCCGCTTAGCCTAGTTCTGTACCCTAAGCCTGCATGCTCTACCTCCCTAGGGCGAGTACCGTAGTACCTAAGACTGGGGGCCCGGAGGTCCGGACAGCTCCGGCCTCATAAACCCGTGTTCTGGCTTACATCGCACATCTCATGTACATTTAGTTATAAAGGAAAAGTTTATTCTCAGTCCGCCTCTAAAGATGTTACATTCCAATTTCAATCTACGCATTCTGTTTGCGCTAACCCCCACGTGGCTTCTTACTCTTGTGCGGTGATTGTGGTCCGAATTGAGTTGGCTAATTAGTGACTTAGCTCGAGACCCCTCATAGAAGATAGGGGTTCGGACTCCTGGGAACCTGCAGGTTCAGGGAAGCGCACTCATTCTCCGGGGAGGTCCGGAGCCGTGTAGCCGCTTAGCCTGGTTCTGTACCCTAAGCCTGCACGCACCACCTCCTGTGAATGAGTGCCGTAGTACCTAGGACTGGGAACCTGGAGGTCCGAATTTTCTCTTAACCCAAAGGCCGGCCCCTTGAGCTCCATTCATTGAACCTAGCTGTCTATCTCAAAGGATTATAGCCAACAGGATTTGGGACCCGTGGGCACGCTACAAAGCATCTACCTTGAGTCATGTGCAGGTCCAAACGTGATGATGCAGCAGGTGACCCAAAGGATGGACGACGCAGGACAAGACCCTTGCGGCGCGCATCGCTGGGCGCCAGAAGCAGCCAAGTTGCTCACAGTAGTGGCCCCACCTGCGGGTTCGTTGCCTCTCCCGAGGCGGGCCCGGGGGCCTCTGTCGGTACCCTGCAACTGGGGTACCCACTCCTACTGTGCCAAGACTCGCGTAGTTATCTGTAACTACGCCCTAAGGAGCTGAGTAGCCGGACCTCTGGGGTCCGACTCCATCTCACCAGACCAACGGTCCCGGACCCGCTTCCCGCTCGGGGACGGGTCTGGTGTCACCACGTGTCCTAGAGGTGGAAATGCTCAGTACTTGTGGCCGCGGACCCGGACCCCCGCAGGTGGGTCCGGGACCTCCACGTGCCATCCGGACTCCCGCAGATGGGTCCGGGACCTCCACGTGCCATCCGGACTCCCGCAGATGGGTCCGGGACCTCCACGTGCCTATCCGGAACCCCGTGAGCTCTCGGCTCAGCTAGCTGATCAGGAGGGGTCCGGAGCCACCACGTGTCACGCAGACGCGGGCGCAAGCCTTCCGCTGGAAGCTCCCTCACCCACCCGCATTAAGTGCGAGTGGTTGAGGCAGGCTCTGCTGCCTCTGGGCACGGGGCAGCTTTTGTCAGTCCACACTGTAGATCGCCAGTTACCGAGGCGGCTCGTCAGTTACCAAGACAAGCATTAAAGACTCAGCGCCGTGTGCATGGGCGACGAGTCATGATGACCAGCTACTGACTGGAGCAACAATGCACGCTGCTACAGTGGGCTGAGTCAGTAGTTCGGCGCTTCATCATGACCTCGACGCGCGGCTGCAGAGGCTAGACTCTACTCTGACAGGACAGCTCAAGACCATCCCTACCTGGCGCGCCAAATGTCGAGGTGCTACAACCACGGCCGGGTGGCGGAATGCACCCGCCCTAGCCCAGAGGGTGTGTACTCGGGGGTTAGCTAGTCCCAGATGGATCTCACTCGAGAACACGATGAACACAGCAAGATTTAGAGTGGTTCGGGCCGCCGGAGCGTAATACCCTACGTCCACTGTGTGTTGTATTGCCTTCCCACGAGAGTGAGCGAGCTCACCAGGGCTGGTGTGTGCGGAGAGCTTGAAGTCTGTAGTGCACAGCGAGCGCCTCCCTTTTATATCTCAAGGGAGGCGCGTACATGGCTGTTGGGTCCCCGACAAGTGGGCCCAACGGTGTAGTATAAATTAACGTACTGTTCATACATCATGGCGTCGCAGGCAGCGGGGATCTCTCTCCTGGAATCCCTTGCCTGCTCCTGGTGTACCTCGTTCATCATGTCCAGGCGCCGTCTTGTCGGGACGATGCCAGACGTAGCTAGTGGCGTCGCCTGCCACGTAGCTGAACGGCTGTGTAGGGAGCGGCGTAGGCGGCATGATGGAAAAGTGCTGTGCCGTCGTATCCATTTAATGCTGCAGACGGTCTCTGCGCGGGCGCGGCACAGGCGGCCGCACTGTGCACCTTGGTAATACGCTGTGCACAGTGAGGCCTGACAAAGGCTGTCCCGTGTGTCGCGGTGACAGAGCACGCCTCAACCATTCGCATTAAATGCGGTGGGTGGGCGAGTCTCCTTGCGAAGGACTCGCGCACGAGCCCGCGCCTGTGCCACCGGGGCACGTGGCGGCTCTGGACCCCCACACGGTAAGGGGGGGGGGGTCCGGATGGCGCAGGAGGTCCCGGACCCCTATGGGGGGGTCCGAGGCCTTGACTGTCAGCTCGGAGCTTCCCTTTCTTAGAGACACGTGGCGTCTCCGGACTTATCCCCAGGCGGGGAACGGGTCCGGGGCCGTTTGCTTGGTGAGGAAAGAGCCTGACTGGCGGGGCCTAGCTACTCCGTCCTTACGCGTAGTTACGGATAACTACGCGGGTCCTGCCTTGCTGCAGTAAGAGTGGGTATCCCTGCTACAGGGTACCGACAGCTTAAGTGCTCCAATTTTCCAGAAATTTAGTAAGCTCGAGAATGTCCATGGAGGAAAGGAAATGCTTGGCAAAGAAGTCTCAGCAAATGGGGCCGATAATAAAATGTTCTTGTTCTTCCTTAGCTTAATCATCAAATGGGCTAAGCCGAAAGTTAACATGAAAAGCTGTCACAGCTCTCATCAAAACCGGCTTATAGTTTTTATATCTTTTTTTTTCTGAAGCTAAGGACGATCAAATTACTCGCCGGGCGCCCCGATCGATACGGAGTAGTAGTATATCTTCCCGTTCCCCTCCTGCGCCGAGCAACATATGCATGGTATCCAGCACGCTCAAGCACGGCGTACTGGGCGTAGAAGTCCATCCATTCCATGGATTGGCAGTTGATCGATCATTCTTGGCGGTGCAACTTGACAGCGCGCTGTCATCTCCAGCACACATCGCTCTCGGCCTCGTTGCTCCCACGTGAGGACGCTTGAGGGAGATCGGTATTTGGAATCCCGTCCCCCCCTGGAATAAAACTTTCCAATCACATGGGATGTCAGGAAGAAACATCACATGGCGGGGCAGCGGCGCAAGCAGCGCGCGGGGCAGTGGCGGCGAGGGGCCGAGGACGACGGCCGGACGGTGGGGAGGAGAAAACGAGGACAGGAGGTTGAACTGTGGGTTCATTTCAACCAAAGTTGAGGATTTTTTTCGCAAAATTTCTTAAGAGAAGGACGGACCGCGGGTTATTTTCTAGAAAGGGCCGCGGCTTCGTTGCGCGGGACTCGTATCTCACGGTGTAGTATTGTAGTTGACATGAACTTTAGTTCATGTATGTAGTAGTTTTTTCTTTTAAACAACGTTGTTAAGATAAATATGTCGTTTTATTATTTTCGCATAGGTGTCATGGTCTGCAACCCGCTATTGCACTCAGTATATAATTTGGGCATTTTATTATGGTGACGATATTTTGAGTAGCATATTATTTTGGTTATCGAAATGGAGCTATGACATTTGTTGCTATATTTTTTGGGTGAAAGAAGGGGTAAAATAATTTTATTAGGAAAGGCGGAGCACAATTAGTCGAAAACTTAATGTATTTGTGAAACCATGTTGCAATTAATAGACGTGTTACTTTTTAAGGCAGTAATAGTTATATGAAAATATGATGCATTATTGTGGAGATATCATGAGAAGTCATAGAAGGATGGTGGTACGATATTATATTTTTAACAAACAAGATGTCATGTTGAACAAATTATGAAAATGATTTGAATTTACAAAACTTTGCTATACAGTAAAGTTGTAGATTTTAAAATTCTAGGCAACTTTTATGTTAATAATTTTCTGCTTTGAAGACGTTTTGGTGTCCAAATTATAGGTACTACGGCTCGCATGTAAGTGTTTGTGCAAATGAATTACGAAAGTATTTTGAATTTTAAAATTTACTCTATAATAAAGTTGTAATTTTTGAATTTTTTTATCAAATTTGATGAGCAACTTTTGGTTCCAACATGTTTTGGTGTTCAAATTGTACGAATAATGTTGGTCGTGTAGAAGTAACGGATAGAACGGGTTGTGATTTGATTTAATTAAAATCCAAGGATTTTTCTAAGAAAAATTCTAAGAGACGACAAAGAAGGCGAGTTGCTTTTATAAAAACTTAAGGTTTTTTTGACCAATTAATCTGAACCTAGTCTGTTGGATTGCGGGTTGATTTCAAAAAAAATTAATTGGTTTTTACGAAATATTACCTGAGAGAGGAAGCCGGACCGCGAGTTGTACTGACTAGGAAACGTAAGATCTGGACACTCTGAGCTGCTGGGCCGTATCCCACATATGGGCCTTGCCCGCGCGCTGGACTGGAAACAGATTCCACAGCGAAAAATCGATTGAAGACAGTAAGAGAACTCAAGTGATGGTTAATAATTGCTATTATTTATATTTACAAATAAAGAGTTTAATTTCCTTGCAAAAAAAAGTTTATTTGGAGTTTTTTTAACTTGGAGTAAACGCCTATATATAGGGAATAAAAAAAAGCAAACGCCATCTTCGTTAGCAATTGAAGCGTTTAGAGACTTGTTTGTTGAAGTTCTGAACACATGCCTGTGCTTTCCATGGAGCAATTTCCTAACGAGCACATCGGAGAGGAGTTGATAGGTGCAGGAAAATAATTGACAGACATGGCGTCAAGTTCAGTTCAGCACAATGCACGGGCGATTACAGGTTCAGTTTCGATTGCGCATACTATCTCCCGAAATTAAGTTCAGATCTAATTTAGCACGATTTTGTAGCACATTGGTACTCAGGATTTTCCAAGAACGAAACGAAACAAAACAAAACAAAACAAAACGCTACTTGAGAGAATAAGCCAGTTATCTACTATTTCTGCCAATGTGGGTAAAATACAAGCGAGAATTAAGATGAAAGTACAGGGCACCCAGAAAAAGGGTCCAACTGCAGTACAGGCAAAACTGACAGCATTTTGTTTCTTTCTAGTAAAAATCCAACCACCAGAGAAACTTAAGTAACGCGAGCTCTAAAGCGGGGCTAAGCTCTTGTGATGCTTAGGAGGTGTTGGCTTGGGCCTTGTTGAGGATCACACCCTCGTACTTGACCTGGAACCACTTCATGGCATCCTCCTTGGTGACCCTGTGCTGGATACCAACACGGGACTTGCACCTGCGCCGGCGGGCGACACGGTACCCAGCACGCTCAAGAACAACGTAGAAGTCCATGCCGTAGATACCGGTAGATGGGTCATACCTGAGATAATGCGATAAAGAAATGGTTATTAACAAAATGTAACACTTGATTAAGCAGACACCAGGCAGCCGGGAAAAGGGAACTATCCCCTGCAAATATGCACAATAAGTATCCTGAAATTCCAAATCCGCAAGGGAGGAGAAACGAGCCACAAACACACAATGCCCACATATGCACACAGTTTATAATGTTCTACAAACTGAACCAAGTGGGAATGGCATCATATGCACAATTTATAACAAGGATACACCAGGTCACAAATAGCTTGTCAAATTTAGCAAAATATGCCCATTGCACCACATTACTACAAATTTGACCATAGACCTGGACAACCAAGCTAACCACGCAATCAATAAGATACAAAAATCAGATACACCTAAAGAACAGCATTTTGACTTGATAAGGACTCGAGCTAACATGGCAACCCTGGTACAAGCACACACTGAGATTAACTAGGTGATACACACTGGTGTGGAAGTTTCTGAAAAAAAACATTGAATTGAACTCAACAGAACAAAATATTGGAAATTTGATGTCACCAATTCGACATGACTTGCGAAAATAACTTGGATACTGTAATAGATAATGAAAAACCAATTCCAGTACATAAAAAGACCAAAATGATGTCATTGGCATAAAGGGAATTCTGTGGTTGTATGATTCCGTCACTTTATCACAACAGAAAATAGATGAAGCTACTAAAAAGCTAATTTTAGTGGATTCTCAAACTGTGTTAAGCTGTCATAGTGAGTAGAAAACCCCACATGCTGCACACATGAATCTAAAGTTACATGTTCCCTCGTTTACTTACTGACAAACAGCCATCATAAAAGCATCCATTCACAGAAACAGTACACCACATTTAAATCACTGGAGAGCAGAAATGGGATAATCTTACTTGATGCCAAGATCAATGTGCTCCTGGATACCAAACCCGAAGCAGCCGGTCTCACTGAAGTTCCTCCTCAGCAGCTCGTACTCCTTGACCTTCAGGCCACTCTCCAGCAGCTGCATCGCCTTCTCTCCCCTCACTGTCACGTAGCACGCAATCTTCTCATTACGCCTAATTCCAAACGACCTCACAGTGTACCTCGCTGCAATATCATAACACCATCGGTTTGAGCACCGTCAACTCAAACCACACACATACTTGTCTGACAGGTTTAAGAAAATCACCCTTGGAGAACACCGGTGACTGCCCACTCAGCTGCTCGAGCACCTGATAACAATCACTGGAGGTTAGAGAAGAGCAAATGGTGAAGATTGTCCAAAGGCAACGATGAATAGTGCATACAAAGAGACATCAAAGCAATTAAGGACATTGACCAGTCTCGAACTGAAACTATGCGAAAAACATCAAACCACAACTGATGTGACAAACAATCGTATTCCTAAGCATTTGGACGGCACAATTATTATGTTGATAAATATAATACGATATGATTTGACGGCATGAGGAGTGGAGGATAACATACAGAGCAGAATTATTTCTCACAGAAAATGAAATGGAGCACAACTAGATACGATTCCGACAGACCACAATACACAGCTGAAAGTAAACTATGAAACACAAGCGCCGAGCAAGCATACAAATCAGAGCGCAGAAACTAAGGTGGAATGGGCGAATACCTTGGCGGCACGGGTGAGGCGATCACCGCTCTCGCCGACGGAGATGTTGAGCACGAGCTTCTGGACCTTGATCTCCCGCATCGGGTTCGACTGCTTCTTCTCTGACGCCTGCAATCGCAGAAATCAAAACAGAAACCAACCCCACATCGTCAGAACCGCACGCACGAGAGGGCCGAACGATTCGATGGGACAAAAAGAGAAGGGGGCGGCGCTAAGAACAGCGCGAGCTCACCATTGGAAGATCTGGGAGGCGACGGCGAGGGAGGTGAGATGGTTCTGCAGTGCTGTGCGGGGCGGCGGCGGCGGACGAGGGAGGAAGCTTTATATGTAGACAAAGAAACCCTAAATCCCCTCATGCCTTGTGCAATTACGTACTTAGCCCTGAGCAACCTAGTGAGTGGAGGGGTGTTTTAGTAATTTCGTGAAACGAATTGGCAAAAAAATTTCCGTTGCCGGGATTCGAACCCGGGTCTCTCGGGTGAGAGCCGAGTATCCTAACCAACTAGACTACAACGGAATTGTGATCAGGGCAGACTGGTATTTTATATAGTTTAAAGTAATTGTTTGAATGGACTCATGGAGCCGCACGGCGCCAACGATTGCACGTCTGCCTGCGCGTGAGGCCGTTTCGGGGGCCTTTGGGCCAACTAGGCTGGGCTGCAGTGCACGCCATCGATGTGAGCGTTTGAACAGACCGAAAATAATCCTAGGCCGTCATGGAGCGGCCCGCTTTGAATGAAAAATGAGTTCTACTAGTGTTCTCTTGGATAAAAATAAATGGTCACACAATTTTTAATCCTTGGACAGAAAACCAGGGCAACGGCAAACGAGATGGTTCGCTCTTTCACGTGGGGACAAACAGCTAGCATTAGAGCATCTTTTAACAGTTTGTCATATCACTTAGTACCACGGACTCCTCTCGGCATGTCTCCCCGTCGTCTTCTCCCGCGCCTCCCCGTCGTCTTCTCCTGCGCGATGGGGGACGGCGCCGACGGCCGTGGCGGGGCTGGGCGGTGTCCTCGTCGGGCATCCTCGTCGCCCACGCACCGGTGGGGATCAGGCCGATTTGGCCGGAGGAAGCAGGGGAGCTCTTGCCCGTGAGCGCCGGCATCCGGTTGGGGTGCGGCCATGGCGACGGCAAACTGGCAGCGGCGCTGTAGGGCGCAGCAGCCAGCGATGGCGGACCGCGGCGGCTCGTCGGCTAGGAAGAGGAAGGGCAAAAATGGAAGACGACGGGAAGGCGCGACAGTGGCTACGCAGCCATTCAACCACGCACACGGCACACGCGGACAAGATAGAGGGAGCAGCCATGGCCGCCGCCTTGTACTACCACCCGGCCGCCGGGAAGGAGAGCCTATGTGACGGAACCGCCAAATTAAAACTCTAAATTAAGTGTAATGGCCGTCATTTGAACACATCGGGCGCATTAACTTAATGGTTTAATTTGACAGTCCTTTCTCAACCCACGGCCCGGTCGAAACAACACCGGTAATCCCACGCGAAGGTGGGCGCAGATGGTACAAGCACGACACTACTTAAAAATACAATAGTAGTACACCACAAACATAATAAGTTTTACAAACCGAGTTCAAATACAACAGTTTTACAACCCTAATTTAAATACATACTTGACACGCAAGTCTTACAATATTACAACTAGAATTTATACTAAAGAAAAGACTACACTGCACTTCTGCCCACGCTCAGCCTAGCACCACTGGTCAGACCGGTTAGCCAAACCGGTCAAACCGGCCTGCATGCATCTACCCAAGGACTACCGGTCAGACCGGTCCATTAGACCGGTCAGACCGGTCGCAACAAAACAGAGAGACTGCACGCTCAGGCCGCAAGTGTGCAACCCGCCGACGCCCTAGTCTAGGGGTCTCGCTCAATCACCTCCCACCCCCTCTGCATCACGGCGGATGAACTTAATGCAGCAGGGGCAGAAGTCGACGTCTGGGTGTCCTGTAACAAAAAAGTGGTGGCAACAAATCCTGAGCAACTAATACTCAGCAAGACTTACCCGACCAGTTGGTATAATTTAGCCCACATAACTAGACATACAAAGCTTTTTGGGCTGGTGGTTGGTTTTGCAGAAAAGCGCTAAAAGCGAGTCCTTATCTTCCAAGTTTAAGCTCCATTTATAACAATAACTTTACTAACCATCTATGATTTGCAAACCTACAACAATTAAGGTGGGCAAACATTAATTAAATATCAACAACCCTCATTGCATCTCATATCTTTTTATTCCATTTCCTTTCTACGATGTGACCAAGAGATCAAGGCTCTCATAACCGCGAGACACGGCGAATCGATTCGATTTAACCTTGCAAGGTGGACCTAACCAACACGGCACGCATAAGCCCCATCGGGCCACACGCACCAATCATTCCCCTCCCCGCCTTGAACTATAGAACCGCCCCACCTACATATAGTCAGTCGAGCTCAACGTGAGACCACCAAAAGTAAACATATGCATCCCGTTTCTCCGCGACTACTTGACTCGCCCTAAGGGGTGGTGATAAAGTTCTGTACCTTCGAAGCGAGGCAGTACTAGACTTACCGGTTTCGACTACCTCCTACTCCTGGCATGTGATTAGTACAGTTCAATCCCCGATCAGCACAGCCAATAACGGAACGGTCTTAATCAACACAGATGGGGCTACACATTCCCCCATCCGGTCTCCCAGCCCATATCTTCTATCTTGAACATAATAGCTCATATAATGTAATTTAGAGACATCCTATATCTCGCGAGTGACAGAATTATCACTCGACTTCTACCGAACCCTATTAAGCATAGCAGTGCTACCGACCTACACATACTAGTATAGGGCCCAGGAAAACCTAAGGATCATGCAACTAGGGTTTTCAAACAACTCCTACACGTAATGCACAAGTAATAGATACATATATAGGTGTCATAATTTGAAATAATAGGACATGCACCGGGGCTTGCCTTCGGACTGCTACTCAGTACTAGGGTGAGTTGGGCTTTGGGTCGGCTCCTCACGACCCTCCTGCTGCGGGGTTTGCCCATGCGGCTCTTGTGGCTCCGCAACCACCTCGTGTACCACCTCCTCCGCTGCGGCTGCTACACGTGTGCATATGCATATGACATGAGAATGCATGCATGATTTATAAAAATTACAAATAACGAATAACCAAATTGATTTCCAACTAATTGCACCAACAACCTCCTATTTAACCTTCTCAGCCATTGCTATACCGGTCAGACCGGTATGCCATACCGGTCAGACCGGTCTGGCCTGTGTGCGACTCGAGACCAAAAATCCGGAATATCCGGACGTATTCTCGGAGTATCCGGACTCCCAAGTCCGGAATATCCGGACATAAACTCGGAGTAGCTAGGCCACTACAAACCCGTAGTATTCGGACAAATGGCCGGAGTCTCCGGACCCATACCGGTCAAACCGGTCCTTCCTAGACTAAAGGCTAGACTCTTGGTGCGACGAAAATCGCCTACCAATTCTAAAACACCTCTAGACACTAGTTCAGGGAGACCTTTGGACGTTTTTGACTAGAGGAAAATCACCTAAGATCATCTAGAAAAGGAGATCGACCCATCCCTAATAAAATACCTTGAATGAATCCTTCCCCGCGAAGAACTTGAATCCCCTGCTCCCCAGGGAGGGAATAGCGAAGAATAAGCCTCCCCAAGTCGATTTAATCCAACCTTGACCTTGAATCGAGTGGAAAAGGAGGATTTGAAGCTTTAGGGCTTGGGGAGAGGGAGGCTCGGGAGAGAGCGTGAGAGAGCTGGTGAGGGGAGTACTGGTAAGGGAGAGAGATATGGCGGTTTAAATGACGTGGGGCCCAACAAAACGGTTGACTCAGCCCCAACCGGTCAGACCGGTCTGGCCCAAGCTGACAGGAACAACTTGATTTGGTGATTTGTAGCGTGAGTTTAAACTAATGACTGTAATTAGTTTTAATTACAGAGAATTAACACCTGATTGTTACAGCCTAGACGCAGTGGCCCCGTCCTTGCTGTCGCTGGCCCTGCGGCCATCGCAGAGCAAGGTGCTGTGCATCGGCAGCAGCCGGTGGTGGATGAGGAGGAGATGGGAAGGGAAGGCGAGGGCGAGCAGCATCAGCGGCAGGGCAAGGGCACGCCCTGTGGCGAGGCCCGCCTTGTTCGCTCCCGTCGCCATGGAGTGGTAGGAGAAGTTGAATCGGAGAAATTTCCCCTTTCTTTTATCCTTTCCGCCTTGTTCGCTCCCGTCGCCATGGAGGGGAAGTGTTTTTCTTTTATCTTTTCCGTCGATTGCATTTAAATAGCTAAAACTTTAATTTTAGGGAGTAAATTATGCCAAACTGTTGGAGATTGTCTCTTTTTTTACTTGACATATATTTTAGGGAGTTGGCAAATCTTAGTAGAAAATGCCAAACTCTTGGAGATGCTCTTACATCATACTATTTATTATTCACGATTCTACAGATAAAGAAGACGTGATGAAACTACACGTATGACCGGAACTCTCAAGCTAACAAAGTTACAAGGAGGGTAACACTAACAAAAAAGATCTGAAGAACAAACAAACTTCGGCTAATCAGATCCAATCCTTTGGGTTTATGCACGCGTCCAGGAGTTTCCATTCTTCAGTCCCTTCTTCTGGTTTCTGCAGGCAAGGGTTACATGTTAGTGGTATTTCAGCAGTACCTTTTCTTCTTTTGTATTTTTGCTAGGACTTTAAACGTTCTCTGATGGCAAAACAAAGACACGTCTATGTTTATTGGTCGGCAGAGGAAAGCAGCATTTTTAACTTACATGATCATACTGCCATCGTGCTGTAAGTGGAAGAGACACGAGTATGCTCTCAATCCTTCCTCCAGTCTTTAGGCCGAATGTTGTACCACGATCATAAACCTTCAAAAGAAGGTGGTATTAAAGCCAGAAGACGTTCATCCACGAAAGACACTGGCTATGTTAATCTAAAATCACTTACAAGGTTGAACTCCACATAACGACCTCTCCGCAGTTGCTGCCATGCCTTGTGCTCCTCGGTGAATGGAGTGTCCTTACGCCGCTCTATGATTGGTACGTATGCAGGAAGTACAGAGTCCGCACATTCTGTAGGGAAAGAAAAACACCTTGGTTGTTAATACCATTACTTGAGCCCACCTCAAATCGCACTGCAACCAAAACACTGAAATGCTACATACTCCCTCCGTCCCAAATTATTAGTCGTTTTGGATTTCCTAGATACATCAATTTCGCTACATAGCCCCATAATTTAGAGGGAGTATAATTTAGGGGCAAGAACACAAATGCCCCATAATTTAACTACATAGTAAATAGCTCATAAGAAAACAGAACATGATTCAAAGCTATAGCCACCTTAAATTTGAACTCATCTCACACAAAATGTGTGGAAACTCTATCACACTGAACAATTTAGAAACCACTTTAGAAACCTTAAATACAAATAAGTTCATCCTATCAGTCTAGCAAAGTGTCCCACCTGTGGCAAAGTTGAGAAGCATTTCTTGATCATAATCATTAAGATCATCAAAAAATATTCCACCAAGCCCGCGTCTCTCATTACGGTGCTGCATTAAAAGACAACATGACTACATGAGAACTCAAACACAAGGTGCCAGAAACTCTTAAGAATTATTGATTGCTACATCCAAAGCTTCCTAACAGGAAATTAGTATCTTCTCCAGGATTGCCAATATACCATGGCCATCACAAAGACACAAGACCATTAACCAAATACAGAAAAGATGTTAAAAGTTTTTCTTTCTTTCTTCGTGGTATTTGAACCAAGTTAGGAAATGCAGAATTGTGTCATTGCAAAAAAACGATACTAAACAATGCGATCCAAACTGTAGAAATGATTCCTTTTTTAGCTTCTAAAATCAAAAAGAAGGAACTGAAAATACCTTAATATAGAAATAATCATCACACCACTTTTTGAATCTTGGGTGAAAACTTGGATCAAATTTATCGCATGCTTGTTTTTGAACCTGATGTCAGACAATAAAAATGTTAATGACTTTCAACGAATATGAAGAAGCAACTAAACTGCTAGGATAGCTATTACCTAGCTTATTAACTCTTCTTTTTTGTTCTGTTTCCTCTCAAGATTAACAGAAGAACTTTGCCCATAAGAAAGCCTACCATAAATTTTACTTGTGCTAGTACTAATGTGGATTGCCCACATGTTGAACTGAAAGACACCCTTTTTCAGAGTAAAGAACAGCTATAAAGTATATCAGAAACCTAATAGATTGATTAACTACATTTGAGACTAGTTTACAACTAGAAATGGTGCAGCATTAAAAATAGTACTAATTCCATAGATTCGCCTAGCATAGTACTATCTAGGAGACAAGCATTGCCCAAGATATGAAAGAAAAACATCCTAGAGTCTAGGGCACATGGCTTTGCAATATTTCGGGGGTGTTACGTACAGAATGGAAATGCTTCACGTCCTCTTCAATAATGTATGAAGGAGTCAAGTCAGTACCACCCCCAAACCACCATTGTCTTGGTGCACCAGGAGCGTCTGCAGTTGGATATTATAACAGATGAGCATTAAAAATCACATTTCCTACTAAGAAAGACACTTACAGTATGCATAAATTTTTTGAATGTGCATAAAATTTCCCCAGCGTCCAAAGATCTATATGAATGCGATATATTTGCACAAGGATTTGGAGATGATCATGTTAAACTTGGGTTACCACATTAAGAAAATAACATGACCCCGGTTCTCTTAAAGATATCTAGAGGATTTAGTCTATTTTAAGCCTATATTCACTAAAAAAGCAAAGTGTAAGAGCATCTCATTTATTCAGTGGTCTTTGTACATGAGGGGGGCATATATAATGAAGCACAAATCCTCTTATTGTGCAGGATATAATTAAATGTAATACTTCTAGATTGTATAGCATAAAAAGATACCTTTTGGTGCATCTGTCTCAAAGTAACGGTAGTTAAAATGCAATGTAGGAGCAAATGGATTCTTGGGATGGAGCACCTGCCAAAAAAAATAATCTTTAAATCCACGTATCATATTCATAGGTATTAAGATTAGTATTGCCTAAAGTTGGCAAGCATTTTTGTAACCCTGAATAAGCATATTAAATTATCAGTGTCACTAAACAAGAGGTCAAGAGCATGGTGTACATTAAGTAGAGTAGAACAAACTGAACTGAAATTGATCACCACACTTCAAAGGACTAACAACACATTCATCTAATTCATCTATCAACTGCTTAACAGAATATTTAAATGAAATCTATGCACTTCTGTTGTAGCAGTGAAAAGATCGATCATATAGGTACACGACGCTAGTGCCGTCAGCACAGAACAATATGCTAGCTATTCAACTGTGCAGCATGCACATATCAACAACTAAAGCAAATGGGTAATTTATGCATCATGATCACGCTTGTTAAGCCAAAATGACCAAATTTTGTTTATAAATGTTAACAGGTTCAACGCATTCTGATTCTCGGTGCCCATCATACAAATGGAATGTACTGCCTATACTGGGAGCAGGGGAGCTAAACACTAGCTTCCTACTGCATTGCAATGTCTACATGCAACTTAGAATTTGCATAGCGGAAATGGAAAAGGGATATTGGATTTTCACGTCAATGCACCGGGAAAGGCACTTACCGAGCTAATCCCCGCGGCGAAGAAGGGCACGGGGCCAGCCTTCTGCGCCTCCGCGGCGCCATTCTTCCCGGCCTCCCCCTTGGCCGCGCGGTACGCATCCGGCGGCATGACCCCGTACACGACGGACACATTGACCCCGGCCTTCTCGAAGATGCGGCCGTCCTCGAGCACCCGGCTGATGCCGCCCCCGCCGCCGGGACGCGACCACACGTCCTCGACGAACCGCGCGCCGCTGCCGTCGGCCTCCTCCAGCGCGGCGCAGACCTCCCCCTGCACCCTCCGGATCATGGCCTCGAACCGCTCCCGCACGGACCCGGACCCCGCGCCGCGGCCGTCCTCGCGCAGGAACGTCGGGGGCGGCTCGCTCTCGGGCGTCTCCTTCTCGATCGCCACCGACGCGCGCACGCGGAGCGCGCGGCTCCGGCGGGGGGCGGGGCACCCGCGCGGGAGGTGCACCTGGGCCGGCGCCCTCCGGCGGAGCCCCGCGGGGGCCGGGGCGGGCGCTAGGGTTCGGGACGGGGTGGAGAGGAGGGACGACGCCATTGATTGGGGTTGATTGGGTCCGGCGAGCGGTGGTATGCTTGTTTTTGTAGACGCCGGGGGCGGTGGCTGGCTGCCGCCGGTGGGCGGCGCGGGCGGGATGCGGCCCGCGGTTTTGCAGGTGGGAGGAGTCAAAAGGGAAGAGCGGGTGGGAGGGAGAGCTGCTCCCCCTATGCTTTGCTGGCTTGCTGCTCTGCCGCGCTGGCTTCCCAGGGGATAAGGAAACGGATCATGTTCTGGGCTCTCGGGATTTTCAGATTCCGCGAAAGGGAAGGCATGCCGCATGCGTGCGACAGTTAAAATGGCTTCTGATTTCAAAACGTGATGAGAAAAAAAATGACTGATTAGCAAACTGGTGAGACATGCACATCAGCATATGTGATCATACGAGACGTGTTTGTTCGAGCTAATTTGAAATTGGATTTGCAGTCTTGTTGCCATTCATGTTCTGAACTTGTTTCGTTTTCAGATAAGTGTTCTGAACCTGTTGTGTTCATTCAATCATTCTCGTCAGGTTCAGACTTTATGGCCTTATTATGGGGGTAAATCACTGTCAATCTCCGGTCACTCCATGGCGACAACAAACAGATTGTCGTTCAATAGAAAGCTGTTCCAGCAGGAAGGTGAATACTGAAGGCAGGTCAACTATACTCGGCTTGTCGTGCTTACCGGATCACAAGTTTTTGAAAAACGGGACGAAACAGTGGTCGACATACTGAAATACTGGATGTTTAAGCTACCAACTGACACAACATGTTGAAAGAGAAGTGGTGATGTCTTAAGCGTGGTCGAAGTCAAACCGTGGAAGGCATGAATCCTGTGGGTGCCGGATTTCCGTGTGCCTGAACAATGGCGCGTAGCTTCAGCCTTCATTTTCCAGGCGCCATATATTGTTTCACTCATCAAGTGGTTCTATAGTTTCATTCATGAAGTGGTTCTGAAAAGGTAAACGAGAGACAATAGTTACGTCATGTCGTTTGCACCTCTGAGCCCTTCCAGGCTTTGACGAAACCTAACAATGGTTGCCTGTCCATCTCAAGTCTCGCAAAAGTCTAACGATAAAGAATATATATTCATTAACTGAGGCCAGAGGTCTCTCGATGTGTTTTATTTAAGAAAAAAAAAGTTGGATTCTTCTAAGATAAAATTGTTTTGTATTTCGAACGGACAAAGTAAACATGGACCATAGCTTGGTGAAGGTGAACATGAAGTGTAATACTATTGTACACATAAGTTTAAGTTTGGCTTTGTGCCTTTATGTTGAGCCACTGTTTTCTTTTTCATCTTTTTATGTAGGAAATTCTAACTTTTAGATAATTTCTAGGCAATGCAATCAGCCTTCGCTAAATGTCAAAGAACATTGATTTTTTTTAAACATTCTAAATAGTGTACTCTAATGTATACATACGACTTTATAGTGTCTAACAGCAAATATCAACATTTTAGTGGATTTAGCAAAAGTAGAGAGCCGGTTTCTTTCTTTTTCTCCCATTGTATAGAAACACACTGTGCTTACATGCTTCGTGCACGCATCATCCGCCTCGTTTCACAAATTTATCTAGGATGTCAGCCATCTGTAGATTCTTGTTTCTCAAATTATGGAATTTTCAACTATTAAGTATTTGTTTTTTTTAAAAAAGGAAATCATTGAGCTGCTCATGTGACTCCCACGTGCTGCCACCTCAGTGGCACTCCTTCCCTCCATCTCCGCGAACAAGCTCGTGTGCTCGTGTCCGCCCCGCCATCGTCATTGTCCGCCCCGCCATCGTCATTGGTTTCGCTCTTGCTCCCGGTTTTCTCGCTCGCCGTGCCCCCTATCTCCTCCACCACCCACACCGCCACACGCAACCACGGAGCGGAATTTTTCTATACCAAACTTCCTCGTCCTGGCCTGCCCTCTCGATCCGATCGGGACCCAACCCTAGCCTGGAATGGCGTCGTCGGCGGAGTCGGCGGCGGCCAGCGGCATGCGGAAGGCGCCGTCGCTGGAGTGGCGCTGGGTGTCCACGGAGGAGGACGACGACGAGGACCGCGGCGGGCGCGGGGGCGCCGCGGCCGTCGGGGCGGTTGGCAGGGGCGGGAGCTTCGAGTCGGAGGACGAGGAGGACGCCGAGGACGAGGAAGAGCGGGAGGGGAAGAAGAGGCTGATCCGGACCGTGCCGTCCGTGGACTGGTTCGACGTCGAGGGCAACGAGGTCTCCGTCGGCCAGCAGGTCGAAGACACCGAGGTGAGGGGCTTGGCACGGGCGATCATTCCTTTATCGCGTTTGGGGCGAGGGACTGGTGTTTGTTTCTGTTGCGTGATTGAGATAGATTTGCTTCGGGGTCAGGATGACACGGATAAGGTGCTGATTGCTTAGCTGGGAGGATTTCTGAAATGGTAGTCCATCAGGTGGGGAAGGGAAATCTAATCCTTGAAGCCGCGGAAATTGACATTCCGGTTAAGATAAAGTGCTGTGTGTTAGCAATGTATTATTGTATTTCCTTTTCCTACAACCCACATTCACATGTATGCCAATTTACTTCTCTAACCTGCACAAAGCCACAAAGGAAACACAACGTTTACATGTGAAGACGTGTATGTGGGCAGGTAATCACGACTTGATTAATCATGTACACAGGGTTACAAATATATAGGCAAGCCTCATCCCGGTTTATAGAAACAAGACCCGGGAGGGCAACCAAATCAGCCGTAATTACAGGAGCCTAAATAGGAGATGCAATCTCCTGTCTAACACCCCCCCGCAGTAGGATCGTCGGTAGAGCGAACGTTCATACTGGACCGAAACTCCAAGAACACAGAAGACGGCAGTCCTTTGGTGAAGATATCGGCATACTGAGAGGATGTCGGGACGTGGAGAACACGGATAGCCCCAGCAGCCACACGCTCCCGGACAAAGTGAAGGTCAATCTCGATGTGTTTGGTGCGCTGGTGCTGCACCGGGTTCGACGAGAGGTAGACGGCACTCACATTATCACAGTAGACAATGGTGGTACGCTGGAGGGGCTGATGCAACTCCTGAAGTAACTGACGCAGCCAGGCGGCTTCAGCGACACCGTTGGCAACAGCACGGTATTCAGCCTCAGCACTAGAGCGGGAGACAGTCTGCTGACGCTTGCTGGACCATGAGACGAGACTATCACCGAGGAACACCGCATAGCCTGAGGTCGAACGGCGTGTGTCGGGACAGCCGGCCCAGTCGGCGTCAGTGTAGACAGTGAGGGCAACAGGCGAAGAACAACTGAGGGAGAGTCCAAGATCAACTGTGCCCCGTAGGTAGCGAAGAATGCGCTTGACAGCGGTGAGGTGCGGCTCCCGAGGATCATGCATATGAAGGCACACCTGCTGAACTGCGTAGGTGATGTCCGGGCGAGTGAACGTCAAGTACTGCAGAGCGCCAACGAGGCTGCGGTAGAGAGTGGGATCCGCGACGGGTGGACCAGCAGAAGAGAGCTTGGCCTGTGTATCGACGGGTGTGTTGCATGGCTTGCAGGCAGTCATCCCAGCACGCTCGAGTATGTCAACAGTGTACTGCCGCTGAGAGAGCATCATACCAGCAGGAGAACGAGTGACGGCGATCCCGAGAAAATGCTGAAGGGGTCCCATATCCTTCATAGGGAAGGAAGCCTGCATGGCTGCAATAATCCGGCGCAGCAGGTCAGCTGAGGAGGCAGCGAGGACAATGTCATCGACATAGAGCAACAGATACGCAGCATCCGAGCCACGGCGGTAGACAAAAAGGGAGGTGTCGGACTTGGCCTCAGTAAAACCCAGGGACTGCAAGTGTGTGGCGAAACAGCTGTACCAGGCACGAGGAGCTTGCTTGAGACCATACAGAGATTTGTTGAGACGGCAGACGTGATCGGGGCGAGTTGCATCAACAAAACCTGAAGGTTGAGAGCAATATACTGTCTCTGAGAGGGTGCCGTGCAAGAAGGCGTTCTTGACATCCAGCTGGTGAACGGGCCACGCACGGGAGAGAGCAATGCTGAGAACCGTGCGGATGGTGGCAGGCTTCACAACCGGACTGAAAGTCTCATCGAAATCAACACCAGGCCGCTGGGTAAAGCCGCGAAGGACCCAACGGGCTTTGTATCGATCGAGAGAGCCATCAGAGTGCAGCTTGTGCCGGAAAATCCACTTCCCGGTGACGATGTTCGCATGCGGAGGGCGCGGGACGAGAGACCAGGTGTTGTTGTCGACGAGGGCCTGGTACTCGTCCTCCATGGCACGGCGCCAATGAGGATCGGCGAGCGCACCCCGGTAAGAGGTGGGTATGGCGGAGACAGCAACTGCCTGAAGGTTCAGGTTAGGTTGCCGAAACCCACTCTTACTCCGGGTACGCATGCTGTGCTGGTTGACGACGGGAGGAGCAGGCAGGGCACCGGCAGGGAGCCGCGGTGCAGCCTCCAGGGGCCGAGGCACCCGGGCGGTGCGCGGGCGACCGAAACCAGCCCAGTGCCAGGCATCCGTAGGCAGGGGTGCCGGCGCACCAGCTGAGCCGGGCAGCTCACCAGCCGACGTGAGCGGGGGGCCGGCGCCGGGGGAGGCCGGTAGGGGGCCGGTGCCAGCGCCAGGGGAGACCGGAGAAGGCCCAGCGCCAGTGCCAGCGCACGGCCCAGCGCCAGGCGAGGCAGGCAGGGGCCCAGTGGCAGTCGGCGGCCCAGCGCCAGGCGGAGCAGGCAGCGGCCCAGCAGCTGGTAGGCCAGCGCCAGTCGAGGAGGGCCGTCGTGCCAGCGCAGGGAAGCCAGGCGGCCCGCCCGGCGGCCGGGGCAAGGCTGCAACAGCGCCGGAGGGTTGGGGAACCTGTACAGCAACCTGGGAGGCAAACTCATCCAAAAAATCAAGGTTAGTTGGAGGAGACGAGGGGGAGGGCGCTGCAGCGAAGGGGAAGGTGGACTCGTCGAATGTGACATGACGAGAGATGAGAATGCGATTGGTGGCAAGGTCAAGACAACGATAACCCTTGTGGTCAGCGGAGTAACCAAGGAACACACAAAGGGTAGACCGAGGTGCAAGTTTGTGGGGAGTGGTGGCGGAGAGATTGGGATAGCAGCGGCAGCCGAAGACGCGGAGGTGGGAGTAGTCGGGCGGGCTGCCATGCAAGGCTTGGTGAGGAGTGGAGAAGGAAAGGGTTTTAGTGGGGTGGCGATTGAAGAGATAGGTGGAGGTGTGGAGAGCCTCAACCCAATAGGCTGCGGGAGCATGAGAATGGAAGAGGAGGGAGCGAATGATGTTGTTCACTGTCCGAAGTACACGCTCAGCTTTGCCATTTTGCTGAGAGGTGTAGGGACAGGACATACGGAGAATGACGCCATGGGAGAGAAAGAATGCACGGGAGGACGCATTGTCGAATTCACGACCATTGTCACATTGCACACTTTTGATGGTGGTGCCAAATTGCGTGGCAACAAAAGAGAAAAAATGCGCAAGGGTGGAGAAGGTGTCGGATTTCAGACGAAGGGGGAACGTCCACAAGTGGTGCGAGCGATCATCAAGGATAGCGAGGTAATATTTAAAACCAGACACACTAGGAATCGGGGAGGTCCAGAGGTCACAATGTATGAGGTCGAAGTTGCGGGAAGCGCGAGAATGCGAGGAAGGAAAAGGGAGGCGCACATGACGACCCAACTGACAGGCATGACATAGATCAATACTAAAAGTATTTTTATTACAAGCAATGGATGGCGTGCTGGCTAGACGCGAAAGAGCCTCGGAGCCAATGTGGCCGAGACGCTGATGCCAAAGCTCGGGAGATGCAGTGGCAAGGAGGGCAGTGGCGGATGGCTCGGAGTGAAGCGGGTAGAGAGGGCCGGAGCTATTGCACCTGGCGATCACGCTCCGGGTCCTGAGATCCTTCACAGAGAAACCAAAGGGGTCAAACTCGACAGAACAGGAGTTATCAGTGGTGAATTGACGAACAGAGACAAGATTAGTGATAATGTTGGGAGAGACAAGGACATTATCGAGACGGAGGTTGCCAACGGATGCAGACCCAGTCGCGGTGACGGGTAAGGGGGCACCGTTGCCAACGACAATAGAAGAAGGATCAGAAGGAGAGGGAGGGTGGGAACTGGAGAGAAAACCAGGGTGGGAGGCCATGTGGGAGGTGGCACCTGAATCCATATACCAGTTACCGGACGGAGCTGGCAGAGTGAGGGTCATGGTGTTGAAGGCGCCAGCCAAAACTCCTTGGTCCCAGGGCCCAAACCCCCCCAGCCCACCAGCGGCCTGGACAGGCAGCGGGGCAAGGGGCGGAGTGGGGGACGGTCCACCAGCAGGCAGGCCGGGTTGGCCCGAACCGCCGTGCGCAGGCCAGCCCATAGGCCAGGGCGCCAGCCAGGGCCCAGGCGCGGCGGCAGCGAAGGCCATGGGCGGCCCAGCCGGACGGGGGAGCCCAGCAGAGGGCCCAGCGGACGCCGGACGCCCCTGGACCGGACCGGGCCACATCTGGATGGTCCCGGTCCAGGGGTTGTAGACCGAGGGCCAGGGGGAGCCCGCGGCCGGAGCGGAAGCAGCGCCGCCGGCGGGAGAGGCTGCGCCCCCGGCCTTGCTGTTGCTGCGGCGGCGGCGGCTCTTGGAGGAGCCGGTGGGTGGTGGAGCAGGAGCCCTGGCGACGAGCGCAGAGGCAGCAGAGCCCGGCGGAGCGGTAGCGGGCGGCGCGGGCGGGGCTGCCTGACCCGCGACGAGGGCGGTGGGTGGAGCAGCAGGCGCCGCCGTGGTGAGCTCCTCCAGCTGTAGCTCGGACCGGATCTCGACGAAGGAGGGGAAGGGACGCTGCTTCTTGAGGAGGAGGCGGAGGGTGTCGAAGCGGTCAGAGACCCCGCGCAGGACGTTCATGGCGAGGGCGCGGTCGGAGACGGTCTCGCCGAGTTCGGTGAGGGAGTCCGCCAAGGTCTTCATCCGGCGGCAGTAATCATTGACGGAGAGGGCGCCCTGCTTGAGGGTGCGGAACTCGGTGTCCACCAGAAGGACACGGGTCTCGCGGTTGCCGATGAACTGCTGCTCGAGGGCGACCCAGGCGCCGCGAGCGGAGGGAGACGCCGTGGTGATGATCTCGAAGAGGTCGCCGGTGATGGAGCCGTAGAGCCATGAGAGGACGTGGAGGTCCATCCGCACCCAGTGCGGAACGGCGGGGAAGGAGGCGTCGCAGAGGACGTGGTCGGCGAGGGCGTACTTGCCGAGGGCAAGGAGCATGAGCCGACGCCACTTGGAGAAGGAGGGCGCGGCGAGGTCGAGGACGACGGGGACGAGGGCGCGCACGTTGAGGATGCCGAGCGCCTGCGCGTGCAGCACAGCAACGGCGTCGTCGTCGCCAGCAGGAGGTGCGTCGCCGTCATCAACGTCGCCATCGGCGTCGGAGGCGGCAACGGCGTCGGCTTCCTCGAGCCGGCGGCGGGCGTCGGCGAGGTCGCGCTCGTGGCGAGCGACGTCGTCCTGGAGGCGCTGGCGAGCGGCGGCGGCCTCGGCCTTGGCCGTGGCGGCGGCCGCGGCGTCGATCTTGGCCTGGGCGGCTGCTGCGGCGGCGGCATCACCAGCGGAGGCAGACGGATCGACAGGAGCGTCGCCGGCCATGGCGATCAGGGAGCGGAAGCGAGGGAAGGAAAGCCTAATCTGATACCATGAAGACGTGTATGTGGGCAGGTAATCACGACTTGATTAATCATGTACACAGGGTTACAAATATATAGGCAAGCCTCATCCCGGTTTATAGAAACAAGACCCGGGAGGGCAACCAAATCAGCCGTAATTACAGGAGCCTAAATAGGAGATGCAATCTCCTGTCTAACAACATGTAGCTGTAGTTAATTGAGAAAATGCAGGTATAGATGCAACATTTATTTGATTCATATAAAGTTTGGTACATATGTCCAGCAAGTTAATGAATCTATAAAAGTAAAAGCAAATAGAGCAACACTGGAACTAAATTTATAGGCTGCTAGTATTGTTCAATAATGTTCCAGGTGGTCGCTATTTTTGTAAACAAATAGTCTCACCATTGTTTTGAACACCTCTATTTTAACAATAGTTTATTTGAAGTTTTATCACCAAGTGAAGTTGAATTTTAAAATCAACTCCTTTTGATCTAAAAATATATCACAAGCTTGATCTTTTCTGTTGGCATCAGATAGAGGTAAATTCTTTTGGAACACTTCAAAGAAATTAAGTGTGCACCAATAGATCCTAATATATTTCCAGTTTCTACAGAATGCCTGCCATTGTTGATCATGTTTCACTCATTATCTTCCATATGGTTTAGTTATTTCATTTACATGTGCAGGAGTTTGATTTTGGCAGGACAATGTTTCTTGCGCTTCAGACTCTTGCTGTGGTGTTTGGGGATATTGGAATTGGTCCATTATATACATTTGATGTCATGTTTAACAAGTACCCTATTCAAGGAGAGGAGGATGTCCTTGGAGCTCTCTCACTTGTTCTGTATACTCTGATTTTGATGCCATTAGTGAAATATGTTCTGGTTGTCCTTTGGGCCAATGATGACGGTGAAGGTATATGCGAGGTTGTGAATTGAGTTAATCAGGTTAAGATTTTTGTGCAAAAGTGTGTCAGAGGCTTACATCTTCCATTGATTCTACGACTCTGCAGGGGGTATATTTGCCTTGTATTCTTTGATTTGTAGAAATGCAAAAGTGAGTCTCATTCCAAACCAAGTACATTCTGAGAAGAGGATGTCAAGTTTCCGACTCAAGCTTCCAACACCAGAACTTGAGAGATCCATAAAAGTAAAAGAGAAACTTGAATCGTCATTGTTGTTAAAGAAATTGCTCTTAGGCTTAGTGTTGTTTGGGACTTCCATGTTCATATCAAATGGAGTTATCACACCAGCAATGTCAGGTTTACTTCTTCATTTTGTGCATATTTTAATTTCAATTTTGACGTTTTTTGGTGGAATAATCATAAAAAAGTACACTAGTCATCGAATAAATGTGCATTCTTTTCTATAAAATTGTAAACCTATTTCTCTACTAAAGAATACTTTTGTACATCCAAATTAATTAGTTATCCCTGAATGTAGTGTTGTCTGCTGTCAGTGGCTTGAAAGTTGGGATACACAATACCTCTCAAGGTGATTGTTTTTTGGGTTAAAATTTCTTGTACCTCAGTGCAAACGTTAGTTTTGTTTTAATAATATTGCTTATTGCCCTTTGTATTGTCATCAAACATTCTTTGCAGATGTTGTGGTGATGATTTCAGTTGCACTTCTTGTAATATTGTTTAGTGTACAGAGGTATGCCACTAGCAAAGTGGGGTTTGCACTTGGCCCTTCTTTACTTGTATGGTTTTGTTGTCTTGGAGGAATTGGCATATACAATCTCAGTCTATTTGGGCCAACGGCTTTTAAGGCATTTAATCCTCTATACATCATTTATTATTTTGGGAGGAATCCTTTTCAGGCTTGGCTGTCCCTTGGTGGGTGTCTTTTATGTGCAACAGGTAACAATCATAGCTTGTTGATCTATAATCAGCTGAATGCCCAACCATTTTTTTTGTTTGTCTTATTCACTTTGCTGGATCTCTTTACTACTATTTTTTTTAAAATGAACTAAGATTCCCTTTTGTAATAGTGCATTGCTCAGAACTTTGTCTTAAATATCTGAGTAAAAAAACATTTCTTTTTTCTCATTCAAAAAGACTCACTTTTAAGCTTATCCAACCAACATTGCAGGATCTGAGGCCATCTTTTCGAATCTTTGTCACTTTCCTGTAAGATATGTTCAGGTATTATCTGCAAGCTTATGAGAGCCTCAAATTCATTTGCTCCTTCGTAATATGCTACCACAACTAACATTTCCTGTAAACACCTATGTGGTTCATTTTACTTTGCAGTATATGTTTGTGCTTCTTGTTCTTCCTTGCCTTGTCTTGGCATATCTAGGACAAGCTGCTTTTCTTATTGCCAACCCAAAGTCATCTGAGCAGGTCTTCTTTTCATCGATTCCAAGTAAGTTGAATGTTGCTGACCATTTAGCTTAGCTGCCATTTTCTTCTGAATATATTCCAATAATAGTTCTTCGGCATGTTATGTAAATATTCGCTGCTTAGATCAGTTCTATTTTGTGCTTTCATTTGGCCTCTCACATATTCCAGTTGATTTTTTTTAACCAATACGGAGGAACTATTTACTTTGACTTATTAAACTGTTTCCTCTTTGCAGTTGGAGTTTTCTGGCCTGTTTTCTTAGTGGCAAATTTGGCTGCACTAATTGCCAGTAGGACAATGACTGTTGCTATATTCCAGTGCCTAAAACAGTCTATAGCACTTGGTTGTTTTCCTCGGCTGAAAATTGTTCATACATCTCGAAAATTTATGGCTAAGATCTACATTCCTGTTGTAAACTGGCTCCTATTGCTTTCTTGCTTGGGCTTTATCGTTCTGTTCAGAAGCATATATGATGTTGGCAATGCATATGGTAATAATCTATTGAATATACTTTTCATGCCAGTAGTTTTATTTCTCTTTTATTAAATATGTTTAGTTTCGGATGCTCTGACACAGTTCCATCTTGAACAGCTATTGCGGAGCTTGGCGTGATGATAATGGCCACTGTTTATGTTACAATCATAATGCTTCTAATATGGGAGTCCAATATTGTTAAGGTTCTGTCATTTGTTATCACATTCCTCTTCTTGGAGCTGATTTTCTTCTCCTCAGCTCTGAGTAGTGTTGGAGATGGAGGTTGGGCACTGTTGATTTTTGCATCTGTTCTATTCATGATTATGTTTATATGGAACTATGGGAGCAAACTTAAGTATGACAGTGAAGTCAAGCAGAAGCTTTCAAAGGATTTAATGAGAAAGTTGGGGCCCAACCTTGGTACCATCAGAGCTCCTGGACTAGGCTTAGTCTGCAGTGATATTGTGAAAGGAGTTCCTGCAATTTTCGGTCATTTTCTGACCTCCCTTCCTGCGATACACTCTATAATAGTGTTTGTCTGTATCAGGAATGTGCCGGTTCCTGTGGTTCCCCAAAGTGAAAGGTTTCTTTTCCAACGTGTATGCTCAAGGGGCTATCACATGTTCCGCTGTATAGCCAGGTAAGCTTCATTTTACATGAATACATGTTTTGGTCCATGTAGAGGTTAGGTTTCAACCATGCTATTGTTTTTAATTGCAATGCAATGTAGGTAAATTGACTGCAGTTCAAAAAAATGTAGGTAAATTGACCATCCAGTTATGCAGGAGTTGTTCAGCTTCAGCATGAATCAGCTGCAAAATGTCCCCTGATACTAACTTGTGTGTACACAGATATGGGTACAAAGACAAGAAGCAGGAGCACCACAGTGTATTTGAGTGTCTCCTAATAGAAGGCCTCGAAAAATTCATACAAAGGGAGGCAGTAGAGTTATCCCTACAAAGCGAAGACGATGTCGACTCTGATGAAGAGCCTCCAACCCCTGTGAAGATCATCACAGCGCCAAATGGCAGCCTCTACTCCCTCGACGTCCCTCTACTGGCAGACTACGCGCCTTCAACAGAAGTCATTCCTGAAGCCAGCTGCTCAACGCCTCAGCACGATCCTGTACTGGACTACGCACAGAACCTCGAACTGGAGCTGGCATTCATCAAGCAGTCAAAGCAGTCTGGTGCCGTCTATCTCATCGACAGCCCCATCATCAAGGCCAGGAAGGACTCATGGTTCTTCAAGAAGCTGATGATAAACTATTTCTTCGCATTCCTGAGGAACAACTGCCGCCGGGCGATCATGTTGATGAGCATCCCACACTCGAACATGATGCAAGTGCGCATGACTTCTTATGTCTAAATGCCGGAGCAGCACTGGTTGCGTTGTTGATGGCTGTCTCATAGATACCGCACTGGACCGGAAAAGGCTGACGGTGAGTGTTGGACAGCCAATGTCCAACGACGATACCTGCACTCTTGGACTTGTTCAGGAAATTATGGCTTCAGTTCGGTTTTTGTAGGGATCAATCTCCCGTGTAGCTATTGTACAATGCAAGGTCCGGTGGATGCATCTGTGACACATTTTGCTGTCATATGCACACGGAACAAATAACTATTGTTTACTTGCCAGTTTATGGAATTTTTAATGAATATGCACACGGATCAACCAATTGTTGTTTAGATTATTGCCAGTTTAGGAAACTCTTAATGATTATTGTCCCGTTACGAGGGGATTATATGTAGCAGGAACGGTACTCAGCACCATCGATGAGATGAAGCAGTTACGGAGGAAGAACAGAGCATGCCTTGACAAATGCAAATTAAAGAACCAAAAGTATGCTTCTAAAGAGTAAATTCCACCCGTAATGAAGTTCAAAAGGAACATGTCTGCATTGGTGCCTCCTGATTAATCCTGAATTTTCGCGTGCGTAAAAAAATGAGAAGGAAATGAATGCAACAGTACGGAACAGTCAAACAAAAATGAGATATAAGACTTAAAAGTGCGTTGAATAATGGAGTAGCTCAATAACAAGATTCCGACAGATTCATTCGAGTTGTCCAAGACTCCAAGGGTCACCGCTACGCAAGTACTTCCTAATTTCAAACATTACTTAAGATCCTCTGTTTTTTTAGATAATAAAGCTACTTCGACTAGGGTAATAAAAGGTCTCTTCAGCTGAGGTCAGTGCAACGCCGAAGCCACCATTAGTCACAGGCCACGCCACGGGGTCGGTACACTGTTTCCTTGCCTGCGCTCCAGACCTGCAAGAGAAATGTAGAGATAGCGATGAGCTGGCAGTTTTATAAAAAAAAAAGGTGTGGTGAGCTGGCGATAAAAGTGCATGAGAGCTGTAAGACGACATGTGCAACATCTAAAGTGCATACTCCCTAGAGAACTTCAGTTCATACATCATGCTGGCCTAAATTCAGGTCCACGAACTGATAATAAGTTCTCTAATCTCATTATGCTTTGAGACGGTCGCAGAGTCACGCGCACTACCATGTCAGAAAAACAAATAAGATATTCAAATTGGCTAAAACTCTTCCTGATGCCATCCAGCATGGCATATACCAGGATCATCATATAAGGTAAATTAGTAAAGCATTAACAGTAAGCTAGTTGAGGTTAATGATATCGATCAGAACACTACCAAAACTTTGAGAGTCGCATGCAGCAGAATGTCCGGGGAGCAAGCAGTAAGGGATGCATTATAAATCAAATTTTTTAAAGGAAATCTGAAGCTTCAACCTGACTTATGCACTTCCTACCTTGATTTGTGACCGGAAAGCAGCTATATTGCGCCTTAGGATTCTAAGAGTAATTCAATTTAGTAATTTGGCATTTAGGTTTCACTAACGAAGTTGCTAAGAAAGACAAGCCAACCATTACATGTTTTGTACTGTTGATGATGTTGATTTAACCTTGATACCATATAAATCATAGTCCAGGCTGTACAAAAGTAGCATTACATGTGATGTTGGATTTATTAACGTATATGCCACATCCTGGTCTATCTTGACAGACACCACATCAATCCAGATTCTATGCCAAGAAAAGAGCTTGCCATTCTAAGGAAAAGCATATAATGGCTGCCTAATTTCTTTTTATGTGAGGTGATAATTTATGAACAAACCCTGATATACAAGGAACCATAGTTGGATCAAGGCGATGCAATTATACTAAATGCAAATAACACACTTAAAGGCAAAATGCAGTAACAAATATTTTGCAGGGTTGTCTTTGGGCTGTTCCATATAGAATACTACGCAGAATATACGTAAAACTAAACTATAAACATAGCGCTGCTGTACATGTGAAAATTCATGGAAAACGGGAGCGTAAAAAGACGTACTTCACGAAAGATTAGTTGTTTGCGGCCCATTTAAATATTCCCTGGTCCCTGGACGAGCAGCATCTTGTGGAGACTCCTGAGAGCTCATAAGCTTCATGGCTGCCCAAAACAACATACTCTTAAGGACAAAAAATACCCTTGATAGGGACATTGCAGTAGCTTCCCACAGTTAGTAGTAAATTAAAAGCAATTTCATAGACCGAAGGTGCAGGTGGTGTATTGCCCCCATTTGAATCAACCTAAACGGTTAAATCAACTTACCTGACTTAGTTGTTTCTGCAAAGGCCACAGCAGCAGAACTCTGCAGTGCATCTGCAAGTAAGAAAAGAAAAGGCTTGGCAGTTGGAATTTGCAGCTTAATTTGAATTGCAGAAAACACAAGGCATGTTACCTTGTTTGGGTGAATGTTGGAATTGATGTACTTGACCACTGGAGGATTTGAGCACGAATGGAGGCATAGCTAGCATCTGCATGGGCGGAACACCTGTAGAGAAGAAACAGTAAATTCAGAACTGCAACAATATGTTTGTTAGGGTCCCCTTTTTGTCCACACCGTGTACATCTACATAAACCCTTGCTTTCGTTTATATAATATAAGAACTTCAAACTGCAGCTTGAAATTGTAGGAAATACAATATTACCTTTCTTTGAAAGGAAGAAAAAAAGATCGGCACTAAGAAATTGCAGCTTAATCTGAGCTAAAGAAAACACAATGCATGTTACCTTGTTTGGATGAATTTTCAGCACGGGGGTTGATGGATAATGGAGTCAAATGTACCTTCTCCCTATCTAGCATCTGCAGGAGCGGAAAATCTGTAGAGAAGCAAACAGTATCAGCAATTTGGAATTGCAACTTCTGCTAGGGTGTTCTTTGGTCCACGCTGTGTACATACATATAAACATTTGCTTTTGTTTTATATAATGTAAAAAGTTTCAAAACTGCAGCTTGTTCTGAACTGTGGGAAATAAAATATTACCTTCTCCATCGGGAGGAGGATATTGAGGGTGAAAGTAACACCTACCAGCATGCAAAGCTTTCTCTGAAGATCACAAGAGTTTTCCAGTCATGATCCAGAATTAAGTGTTTTGCAAAGTAATGAGAATTCGTAAAAGAATGAGGGGATGTTCTTGTTCTGCTAGCTTGCATGTATGGGAGATCCGATGAAATCATAGTAGACATGGTGTTCTACACTACCAAATCATAACATCTATCAGAAGAAGAAAGTGAGCAGATGCGAGGACAGCAAACAAAGTTTGAAATAGCAAATTCACTCAAAATTGGGAAAAGAGAAATATACTCTGTTTAACACACCATCAACAACCTGTAAACTGGAATGTAAACAATTAAGAGCGGATACAGATGGAAAAAACTAGTCGTACGTACCAAGTAGTGCAATCAGTGGCTCATCTAATTCACTTGCTGCTCCAGCCATTGAAAAAGCTTGGTCAGTAATAAGCACAACCGTATATTATAAATGAAAGGCAAACACATTCTTCAGAACCAAATGCGCATGCGCCAGACATTATAGGAGATGCCCAATAATGTCTGTATATGATGCTTGAAAAGACAATACTATCTACAGATATCCAGTAACAGTTTTATCCATTGATACCTGAGAAACCATTACTTTCACCCTGACTTGAAGAAGGCAGTCTGCACGGTTTCAAGAATCAATATTTTTATAGTGCAGATCTGTGAGTGTCAAAAAAGAAGATGCAGAAACAGCAGAGTCTCAATTCATATGCATGTTGTACCTCTTCTTCAGCTGAAGATAGACTCGAGCAATGTCGGTTGCTTGTTGCCGGCCTAAGTTCTTCACGACACGCCTTCGAGGAAAGCTAGGCGAGATTCCATCACATGAGCAGCAGGCCGACTGTTAGTCCTGGAAACTGCAAATGTCATATAGTAACGGAAGAAGCTTGCACGGTTGCACCGGTGCCGTGCGCACAAATGTACCTGGATCCAATGGACACGACGTGGTACAGGTTGTTCGGGCGGCGAGGTAAATGCAGCTTGTCCTTAAGCTCGGGCACCTCGTAGGCCATCTTTTTTACCATCTTCGCCGCCTTGTGCTGGACTACTTTCCATGCCACGTAGTCCCTGCATCAGGAGTAAACCCCAGAGAAATAAGCGTGCTGCACATCACATTATATACAGCTCAAAGAAAAAGATCACATTGCATAAGGTAGCGTCATGTGGGAGGGAGATTAAGACCGTACCTGGCATGATCTGTGCGCAGGAAGAGGACATCCTGAATAAGGGTGAGGAAGCAAGGGTACGCAGCGAGCATAGGTTTTGAGGGACCGAAAAGACGACCAGAGGGAGGTGAATGGGAGCCGCAAAAATTATCGCAATCGTAAGCTCGGCTTAAGATCCCAAGTGCGCACCCAACCCTAAAGTCCTAGGTGAAGTGCAGAGTAGTTATAAAGGAACTACACTAACACAAAACAACCCTAAGAACAAACGAGAACAATCGCGGAAGCAAACACGAAGAATAGCACAAAAATCGGCTCGATATATGAACACCAGTTAAACCGACGTGTGAAGAAAGTCTTCACCGGTTCAACCGACGTCACAGAGCCGGCAGCAAAGAAGAACGAGCACCAGTTGATCCGATGTAGAGATTAACAAAGCGTCGGTTCAACCGGCGATAATACACCGGATGATCTGACAAAATCACACTCCAACGTCGGTGCAGTTGTCCAGAGCGGCCTCAAAATGATTTTCTAAGCACCGGTTGAACCGACGAAAACAAGTCCGAAGCGCCGGTGCAGTTGTCCAGAGAGACAGTAAAAGCAACAACACCGAACACCGGTTTAACCGACGCTGCGAAAATACTATACGCCGGTGCAACTGGCCAAACAGCACACACTCGGTCTCTGGTGAAGCTTCACCGGTTGAACCGATGCGTGTGGAACTAATGCACCGGTGCAACCAAGCAGAAAAGCCAAAAACCCTAAAAACCGAAACTTCTACTCACCGGTTGATCCGACGATCTTGATCTCAAGCGTCGCTTCAACCGGCGATAACGAAAGACCCAGCGCGAGCAGAACTGGTGTTTAACAGCCCGCGTCCTTTGAAAAACTCGACGATTGGAGGATCAAACCAAGTCCAAAGAAGCTCAAATTTTGCAGGCACGATCACAGAGACCTTGTGAACATACCCATCAAAGGAATCGACAAATCACTCCATGGTTTGGGAGGAATCGAGGAATTCCCGAGCAAGAACGGGGTCTTCTCTAGAACTCAAAAACTTCGAATTAAAGGGACTTGTAATTCCGCGGGTTTTAGTACTAGGCTAGATGGATTAGAATTACTTCAAAGAGTCACGTGATCATCAAGAAACAACCCCTCATCTCGTGCTCAAGAATCGATAAAGGAAAATCGAATTCATCACAAACTAAGCACAAGACGTACGAGATTGAAACGAAATCAAAACCCCGGAGGGCACAAGGAGGGAAGGGCCTCCTTTCCCATTCAACCTTAGTACAAAGTCTCAAAAATCCATACCTTGAATCCTACTCCTAGAGAAGGAAGGGAGGAAGAACAGAGAGAAGGGAGAGATGGCGACGGGAGGAAGGGGCAGGCGGCCTGGGCGCCAGGCAAAAGGAGAGGGAGAGAGGAGAGGGGGTATTTATGGTGCCCACGTAGGGGTCCAAAATACCCTTAGACTTAAACTAGAGACTAAAACACCCGTAGGGGCTAAACCGGAAATATCTACATGATCTCATCCGATGGCCGAGGTTCTTTCTTCGAATCGAAGTCTTCTCCGCGATGCTGCCACGTAGATGAAGATCCGGTCCGCGGTTTTGGAGGGTCCGCGAAATCTGGGTAGGTGGCCGGTTTTGAGAAAATCATCAAAACTCCACGCGCGGGAAGATTCCCACCTCCACGCCGTGGCCCTGGACGCCGTTCCCGCCTTGGCCTTCTGACGGCCCTAGACGCCGCCCGGCGTCTGTCACCTCCTCGCCCGTAGCGAGGCCTTAGACGCCGTCGACGCCCGTTCCTCCGCCAGTCCCGAGACCGACGCCGTGGCTCCACGACTTGGCGTCTTCAACCGCCGTCCGCCAACTTGGTTTTGTGGCGCAAACAAAGAAACCCGCCTTCCGTCGGCGCTTGCGCTCTCGATCCAGGAGTGGACGCCACAGCTGCCGCCCGACCCGAGCTCCGGTCCCGGCTGCCCTTCACCACCGTCCACCGCACGGTCCATCGGCCACAGCACCTCCACGACAACTCTCCGTCGACACTCGACGCCCATGTACCTGCAACCAAAGACCAAGCACACGATCACACTGCACGGTTGACAATTCACTCATCACAATCAGGAGTGAGTACTCCACCTTTCTCAGGTTTCTTGTACTTGTAGAGGCGTGCGAACGGGTGGCAGAACGAGGGTGCCGTCCTCCATTGGCCGTCGGCGAATTCGTTGAGGACCCTGAGTTGCTGGAGGAACCCCAGGAGGAGGTGGCTTTCGTAGCTTGAGGTCCGGTTAATGAAGCGGTTGAGATAGTTGCAGGCCGGCCGCCACATGCCAAACCTGACCTTTTGAACAAGGTATCTCACATCGAAGAACACAACCATCTTATCTCTCGCCCTGCGATGTTTTTTTATGAAAAAAAAGGAAAAGAAAAGGCGAGCAAACAAATCCCATTTCAAGAAACAAGGAAAATAAAATCACACGGATCTCTATCTACGATTCCTGGACCAAACTGCGGGCGCCCGATAGGGCCACGTCGCCCGCTAACCCCATAGCCATCGGATCTGACCAAGACACGATACGGACCGTCCGATCGGGATCGTTAGCGGTGTCTCACCCGTTAATCCGTCAAGGGTCGTGAATCCTCGCGAGGGCCGCTCGCAGCCCGCACCTCGCTTCTCCTCCCACTCCCAGCATCGGCCTCGCCGCCGCGGGCACTGCGTTCCCGGCCATCCCAATGTGGCCACGCGGGTGACAGCCCAGCGGACTCGGAGACCCCAGCGCAGACGGGGTGCAGGCGCGGCAAACTCGGCCGCTCCGGTCCCGGCCATCCTGGCGCAGGCAGGGGCCTCCAGCAGCCACCGCGACCTCGGCACGGCCGGCGGTGCGAGCGTGGGCTCGACCCCACTAGGCTTTCCCTAGCGACCCCGACGCAGACGGGCTGCGAGCGCGGCGAACCCGGCCATTCCAGCGCCAGTAGCGCCCTAGCGGCCACTGCGAGTCTACGACCCGGCGCGGCTGGCGGTGCAGGCATTGGCTCGACCTCCACCAGGCTTTCCCAACTGCCCTGCAGCATTCGGCTACCTTGCCGTCGGCTTGACCCCGACTCGCTCGCCAACGTTCGATCTCCAACCAGCGTCAAGGCCGTGGGTGGTGAGCATTAGATGCTGTTGCCTCTTCGCGTTTATCTGGATGCTGCTCCTCCCTTCCATGCTGACTCCCCAAATGCTTGAGCCGACAGGTACAAAAAAGTACAAATAGTGTGCTTAAAGTCTTTACCCTCCATGTCCATCGATATTTTGTTCCTCCTTCGATTTGTTGCAAGGAAATTGCAGATATCCTTTTTTTCCTTTGAATTTCAGTATCCAACACTGTCGAGGATTGCAAATACACCATGCTGCCAAGTTAAGCATACTCAGGATACAACAAACAACAATAAAAATTAAATAATATTGAAGGGTCTTGGCAAACATATAGACTAGATATATGCTGGCAATGCCAATACCGTTGTAGTGTGTAAATTTAGCTAGAGGCTGCAGCCAGTTTTCAATTCTAGGAGCATTTGTTTTGAACAACCGAAATTGATTTTAATAAGGTATGAAAAAGAAGTGTTTGCATGTCACATGTCCAGTTCTTTACAACATAGATTATTAGTATCTTAAATTTTGCAATAAAATGGTTTCCGCTGTGAACCTAAATTTTTGTAGCTGCCGTGCCGTTTCTACAGCAACATCACTGCTTCCTGCTCTATGCTTGGCCAAATGAAGAGAAGAGGAATAGAGAGACAGCAGGCAACGAAGACAATTTGTTAAGGCCTCCCTGATGCATCCTTTGTGACTTAAGTCAGAGCATGTATCACTATACTTAGAATCTGCACAGATCTGAACCTCCCTAACACTGAACAATATTAATATTCTATCCTTTCTTTTCTTTTAGTGATTAATTTTACTCCTTTCAGTTTTTTCTCTGAGCTTATCGCTTGTCAGACATATTCTATTATTGATTATCCATTATCTTTCTCACCATTGAATGTCCAGATGCATCCAGTTGCATTAGTTTAGAAATTGAGAGCGTTGTGGAGCTTACAATATTACTTCACTCAGCAGAAAGAGGATATTGCTATGTCGAGCGATCTGGGCGTTGTCAGTGGTTAGTAGATTTCTTCTTCCCCTCATTTCTTCATCTATGCATTGCCGATGTTGTTTTAACAGATATGATGCAATGTGGTTTGTTAATGGTGCTAGCTGTTGCGGCTTCTCCAATATTTTGGAATCCCTTGCTGAGGTGGGAGACGATTGGAGCATCCATGGTTGTATGAGAAAAAAAGAACTTTTTACCATGCTTGTTCCTGCAATTTGGTGGACATACCATGTGGCTCCATTTTAGTACATTCTCCTTTCCAGAAAAGATAAATGATCAAAATACCTCTAACACAGTAACACTAGCTAAAACTATAGAAAGGAGCGGCAAACATAGTTCCGCCATCTTCCTAGAGGTACACTGCCTACTTGCTGCTTGCATATCTGTTTCTGTTACTCATTGAACAGGTGCAGCACCACGTTGAAGTTAATTTTCCAATAGCTCCATAGAGATCATCACTTTTTTTTCTTACATCTTCCTGGAGGTACACTGCCTACTTGCTGCTTGCATATCTGTTTCTGTCACTCATTGAACAAGTGCAGCACCACGTTGAAGTTAATTTTCCCATAGCCCCATAGAGATCATCAGTTTTTTCCCCTTCCCTGGCTGCTAATTTGAATGTTTAGCCTGACAGCATCTTTGGACTTTCCTATTTACCTGCAAGGTTAAATATGGCTGGCTCTTTGATCACAGATTTGCTTCTTTCCATGGATGTTCATAAACTTCCTCACACTCCACAGCTTCATAGTTGTTTAGGTTTCGTTCTCCTTTGTAAGGCACTGTGCAACCTACCGAAATAAGAATTGCATTGTCCCATTGAATGTATCATATAATAACATATTATCTGAATAATTGATATAGCAGAGTAAGATCTTTTACCATATATTCATTTTACAACGATCAACAAGCAATGCTTTAAAAGCAGATGTATTGAATTAACAAGCTTGCTTTTGAACTCCTATATGAACAATGTATCATACGCCTAGGCATTAAGGCACAACCATTTTTATAAGGACCAAAAAGGATGATGAAAAGAGAGCTCAGTCTACACATTGAATTCAAGAATGATCTAGAGACATGAATCCTTTTGAGATAGGTACCTCTCTATAAAGTTATAATTCTATTGCAACCATTGTTGATTATTTCATGGTTGACAATTGATACGCCTCCATCTTATTTACTGAAGATTATATTTCTTTTAATATATATTTTATTTAAATACCTATCTGAAATAATCATATTAATTAATATAATAGAATTGCACCAAAACTATCAGTTTTTCATAGGTGTGAAACGACAATTACCAAGGCAACTACTAAGCAAACTGTTCTGAATCGAAGAATGCCAGCAAACATGGCAATAGCTTTCATTTGCATGATGTATACATGGTTTTCTAGAACTTAAGGCATGATGTACTTAGCAATGCAATTGTCCTTGGTTTAAAGCGAAGACTCAGGATGACAAATTCGTAATTATTCGTACAAAGCAAGTAGGGTGCGGCTCAAGTGTGACAACTCTTGCTTGTTCCTGCAATTGGTGATCAATGATGAACAATGGAGCAGACACAGAAACCAGTTAAATTCTCTTGTAGCTTTCATGTCAAAGAGTTTGGTCATCAGTTTGATGATGACAGTGATCCATACTTAGGCAAACTTGCATACCCTTATCTAGCAATCTGCAATCTTCAACAAAAGTTGTATCCAGCTTTTAAAACAAAATTTGCCTTCCTTTGAATGCTCACCTAAATCTCCTATGTTATGGTAGTACAACAAAATTTCTTGTTGTACTGATGGTTTAAGTTATAGAAATCACTATCACACCTAGAATTATAGCAGTCAGAAGAATACTGGTTGTACCACTAGCAACTCAAGATTAACAGACCAATGCAGGTTTCCAAGGCTTTGCTGGCTCCAATGACCATATATCGACGTTATAAGCATCATTGATATTTTTGAATCCTGCCCTCAAGGGAGGGCGCGGCAAAGCCGCGCATGTGTTTCTAGTCATTTTCTAATTTCTAAACCATCCGAAGAACGCGCAAATCTCTCCATAATTGATCGGACACTAGTTGATGAGCTACGAATGATAAGCTAGTAGCAAGCATAGAATGGCCTGAAGATGAAACACTCATCACCTATGTGTCCAGCTCCAGCATCCAGCATAGCAGAAATTCTGTCAGCACTCAGCAGGCAAGAGGCCGGCAACCTGCAGCTGCAGGCCCTGCCTCCTATCCTGAAGTCCGAAGAGACGCCATCCTCCTCATGAGACGGTGCCACAGCTGGGAAAAGCCCCGGGACGACGACGGGCGGCGCTCCTTCTCTGACGAAGACGATGGCTCATCCCGTGGCGCTGCCGACGCCGACGCGTGCTGCCAGGTCGTCGCCCGCGCGATCTCCTCGTACACGAGCCTTTTCCTCTTGTAGAGGTACGCCGCTTCCCGGTTGATGGCGCCGCCGTCCATGACAGGCTCGTGCAGAAGCGAGACCACGACCAGCAGGATCTTGTCCACCGTCCACACAGGCGTCCACCAGTTCTTGTCGGTCAGGAAGTCGAGGCAAACCAGCCCGGTCCTCGGATCGACGTTCGGGTGGTACACCTGAATGAAATCGCCAGTGCAGAGCAGCGAAAGGACGACATGGATGCGCGCGTCAGCCCAAGAAAACGAAGAGAATTCGGCGATCACAATTCAGACAGAGAGGGGATCAAAATCAAACTACAACGAGCCAGGCGATCAGGGCGCCGCGCGTGCTCACCTTGGTCGCGAACGTGACCTTGGGAGCCTTGAAGGGGTAGTCGCGGGGCAACTCGACGCGGACGGTGAAGACTCCGCCGTCGTAGGGGCTTCCCTCGGGGCCGACGACGACGACCTGCCAGCGGAGGCGGCCCGTCGCGTCGGCGCCGGGGACGCACCACTCCGGCGTGTCGGCCCAGAGCCCCTCGAGCTCCCTCTCGAGCCGCGTCGTCCAGGGGCGAGACTTGTCTGGCCGCGCGCCGGTGGCCGCGCGCCGGAGATGGAGAGCCCCGCCGCCGGGAACCATGGTGGCCGCCTCTGCCTCTAGCTGCAGAGCTGGTGAGCGGTGATGCTGCGAGATCAGGAACCAGGAGAGTGGAGATGATTCGATGGAAGGTAGTTACCTCTACTAACAGAGATCAGTAAGAACGAACACAACTCTAGATGGATTGGACTGTTGGAGTAGGCATTATATAGATGGAGGATTAGGATTTAGGAATGGATTGAGATGGCTTGTGAGATCTTGCTAGCTCGCACTGGCGTGGCATGCCGTGAGCCCGTGACTGGCCGAGGAGCCTCCATTTATGATTTATCGACAAGTAGTTACGTGAGGTATACCAATTACCATACGTGATAACTGATACCCCCACTATGGGATGGAATGGAAGAGGCATGCGCACTGAATAAAGAAATGTAGATGGATTTGAACTCCGAAGCACCGAAATAACATTTAAATCATAGGGTCCTATTTGATATGATCGAGAGAAATATTCAATCCTAGAAATAATGCACCCACTGATCAAGATGGTTGTGGCTCGTGACCGAATGTAACAACCTCCAGATTAGCTAAAGTTACATAGTACAATTCAGAAAAGTGAGGAATAGTTTATACACGAGGAATTGCATCTAAGATCTAACTAAGCGCATGCACAGCATGATCTCATACACACTCATAAACAAAACAAAAATTCCAACCTAATAAACTATCACAAAAATAACCTATGTGTGATGTGCAGCTCCTAATTTCACCAATTTGGAAGTCCATTAGCTCATTTGCTATGCAAAATAAGATTTACACATGTTTGTATACTGAAATTGGGGCTGTTTGTAATATTCTGGAGCTCCGAGGGCTATTCTGAAAACTTACCTTTATATGGTTGCTCTTTCTTCCCCTTTTGGGGTTGCGGGGGAGAGAGAGCAGATCTGACGGGTGAGGCTTTGATATACAAAATCCATCCATTAGAGAGTGAAATCGGAGGTTTTTTACTCCCACCTCTTGTATTCCCATCTTCATAGTGGATTGCTTGCTTGTTGTCGTTCGTGATTTTTCTTGTAAAGGGTTTCCACGTAAATCATTATTTCTACTTTTAATTCGGTGTTTATCTTGTCATACTTGTTGGTTTGTTCCTATCTTGCATGCTATTGGTGTCATTTTGTTCAAGTTCATGATGTATGGATAAGATTAGCATATGATGCATACATGAGTTTTTGATATATTGATAGTGAGGATTGGTGTGTTGGTGAGCTAATTTCTGCAAGTATATTCCAACTTGTGATGTTTTGACAGCACCATGTTTGAAGAATTGATACCGTAAGGCTGTTTGATATATGCACATAAGATGTTCGGTGAAATGCTTATGAGTGTTAGCTTGCTAATTCAATGCTTCCGCTGCCCCTCTGCGCTCAGACCATGTCAACTGAAGAATTTGTGCCGTGTGCCAATGCAAGAGTCAAAATTGACTTTGACAAACCAAACTGCCAAAAGGAGCTCAATTTGGTAGGCAGTGGACCAGTAGTAGCACTTAAACCTCACATCTTTTTCGAATCATATAATGTAAATAACAGGCCATGTAATGTATAACTGACCACTAACTTACATAAAAGGTAGCATATGTACATTTTTAACATGAAAACGATGACCAATATTGCTTGCCTAACATAAACATGGAAAAGGCCAGCTTCACAAGTCTCACCATCCAAATATGACAAGATAACGGGAGGAGTGATAGTGGTCTATCATGACAACAACTCATATATACCAATCAGAAGTAAGCACAACTGATATACTGAATTAGGCTACAATCTCCACGATTTCCTCGAAGCATTTGGAGCTAATACGAGACAGAATTATGAAGCAGCATCGTCTCGTCGTTCTCAATTTCAATCGCGTACGCTATAGACCATGCGTCTAAATACCTTAGAGAGAATTGTTCATCTTGTGCTAATTAATCAAAGGAAACGCTACGACCTTGACGGTAGATGGCAACGCGACGGGCCGGCGGCCCTGAAGAAACGGAAACGCTACACTGTCCTCCACTGACAGGAGGCTCCGTCCCTTCTCACGTCGCGGCGCGGCGACCTTGTGGCGGCGCTCCGACGACGAAGAAGCAGAGCGGAGCCTCCCTTCCTTCTCTATCTTCGCGTTGTGAGCGGCCATACGGCGTCGCAGTAATCCTCCCAGTTCTCGTCCCCCTTCTCCGGGTAGCAGGAGGCGACCGGCGTGGAGGCGGAGCTCCGGGTCCACGCCCTGGCGCCCTGTGCCGCGCCGGCCTCGGATCGGAGCACACACCGCGGTGACCTCGGTCCGACGAGGTGCCGCCGGCCTCCCCATGAACTCCAGGCTCATCACCGCTGCGTATGCCTGCAACACGACCCGCTTCTGCCGCATGTCGGGTAGCGACAACTTCACCAGTCCAGCCTTCGGTCCAGTGCCGGCAGCCGTCCAACCCCAGCAGCGCCGCCGAGGAAATTCGTCCCTACGACGACGCGCGAGCACGTTTTCCGCCAACTTAGCCGTTGAACGCATCCATCTGGGCGAGTAGCTCCGCAGCTCACGGTCGGTGCCCATGCCGGCGGCGTGGCGCGCCGAACCACAGTGCCGCGACAGCGCCCTCCTGTCCGCGACAAAGCAGGCCGATGGCGCCGCCTCCTCTCTGGCGCTCCGGAACACGGCCTCGCACCGTCTATAGCCCAGGAGAGCAGGCGGCGGAGGCCACGACGGCGTGGCTGCCATCGATGAAGCCGGTCGGCCCAAACTAGAGGAGGACGGGATTCAATTTAGCGTCCCGGGGTGGACGGTAAATGAAATATCGTCCATCCCTAGGCCTCTCACAGCCGTCCGATCGCAGTCGTGCGGCCGAGATCGGCGCGGATAACTGCAGGCAGCGAACGGCCTCTTCGTCTTCCTCTCGCGACGGGCCCCAAGAGCTAGCGCGCGGCGCCCCCAGAAAGGCCACCCAGGATCACCGACAAAGACGGAGTCCGTCTCCGGAAGCTACCAGAAGGAAGCGACGGGCGTGGAGACTGATCGTGGGCTTGCCCGTGCCTGTCCACCTGGATGAGCAGGCGCCACCTCGTCGGGCCGCGCCACCGCTGTCAATTTGTCTTTTGTCAGAAAATTTGTCTTTTTTTTTTAATTTCTAGAGGAGAACGAATTTGACCCTGAAATTTTATATATAGATGAAGTAGGTTGAGATGCACATTCAAGATTTTTTTCAGAATTTTTTGAGACTTTTTTTAGTTGGATTGCACGGTGATTGCACCATAAGCTTGATTGCACATGATATGTCTCCGGTAAAGATGGTCGAAGACTAACTACTACGCCATCTCGCTGGAACACACACAGATATGGTGGGCGGCGTCCTCGGCGAGCAACCAGTGGTGCTTGCACCGTCTCCCAACAATAAGACATCGCAACCCAGTGGTGCTTGGGCAGCGGGGACGGGGAGGCGTTCAATCGCGTTCGTCGCGGCGGGCATCCAGATCTGCGGCCGCCGCATCGTTCTCTTCACGAGCCCCACTAGGCTACTACGTCCAAGGAGAAGCCAAATAGTATCGACGCCGCCGGCCGGCCACCCGGGCGTCTCCTTGCCCGGGCCCATGGACGCTCTGCCCAAACCAGAGTGCGCGCGGTCGAGCTGCTCATGGCGAAGGACCAGCATGCTCTCCCTCTGCATCGGCCCCCCGCTCTGAGCTCGAGCAACGTCGCCGGGGCCGGGCTGCATCATGTTCCCGCCGTCCTGGCGCCCGGCCTTCGGCTATCACAATGGAGATTGCTGCCATGCCCGCCCAGGCCACAGCTCGCGGTCGGTGCTAGTGCCGCCTGCTCATCGAGGAAGCAGCGAAATTGCGCCGCCTGCTGTCCGGAACACGTCCTCGTACCATCTAGGGCCCAAGAGAGCTGGCGGTGGAGGCCAGGGTGTCGTCCATGGCGCCGGCCGTCCCGAACCGGCGGGGACAGGATTCAATTTACCGTCCAGGGGGTGGACGGTAAATGAAATACCGTCCACCCCCAAGGCCTCTCGCAGCCGTCTGATCACGATTGATCGACCGAGATCGACGCGTATAACTGCAGGCAACGAAGGTCCTCTTCGTCTTCCTCTCGCGACGGGCCGCGCGGCGTTCTGTCCACGGCGACGACGCGCTGCAGCGTGGCGAGCATTATCGGCTCGCAATCACTGCCAGGATGATTTCAAGGAGGCGGCAGGCAAAGGAATAGGCAGCGTGGTGGCCGTGGCGTCCGACGGCGACGGCTCTCACCGCCGTCGGCCTCTCCTCGGCAGGGACCGAGAGCTGCTCACGCCACGCGACTGCGAGCAGCCGCTGGCCATGTGCGGCGGCGGCGTCCTTGAGCGGCCCCGCCGCCGACGCATTGGCCGCCGCCTAATTATTTTTCCTGATCACTGACATGATTCATCAGCGGAACACAATTGGGCATCTCGGATCTGAATGCGTCTCCTCTGCGGCCGGACCGCCAGAGATCGTGGCCTTGCTGGTGGCGCCACGGGCCGGGCAAGCAGCTCAAGCGCTTAGAGTGCTCAGATGCTGCCAATGGCCGGCCGCGTATCATCGCCGCCGTAGGCGTCTTCCACGATGACCCTGCGGCCATTGTCACCGTATGTGCAGCTCCGAATGGCCAGGAAGCCTCGTCGTCCTCCCAAACCACGGTTCGTCGCGTCGAGCTGGCGAGCAACGTTTCGATGCGGCAGGCTGAGAACCACGCGGGGGGTGGAAGAAGTCCGGCCCAGCACGCGCCGACTTTCTCGGCGAGCGTGAGCACCGGCCACCATCTCGGTTTCACACAACGAACCACGGGGAGTTCCTTCTTTCTCTGCCCTCAAAATCACAGCAGAAAGTCCTCGACGGCGGTCCAGCTTTACACGGCCATGGAGGCACGCTAGCTGCTCCTCGGCACCGCGGCCGGTGTGTGATGGGGGGCCGCCGGCCGGCCGGCCAGGCAACAGGCATGCCCGTACAGGAGCACGAGGACACGTGCACGCGTGCCGCCTCACCGGATACCGGTCTTGGTGTACAACGATCGGAAGCTGCGCTGTGGCCCTCGGGCCTCTATCTCCTGCTCGGAAGCCGTGAACGCCGGCGGCAGGGGTCGGCACGGCGTGGCTGCCATTGATGGCGCCGGCCGGGGCACGGGGTGGACTGTGTTTCACATCTACCGTCCGGGGCCCGGGGTGGACGGTAAATGAAATACCGTCCACCCCTAGGACTGTTGAAACCGCTGGATCGGTCTCGTACGGTCAGGATCGACTTCAACGTAGCATGACTTCCCCGCTGACTCACGCGCTCGTCGCCTCGGCCGCTCCAGAGAGCTGAGCCGCTGCCCGCTGACCAACCTCGTCGGGGAAGATAATCGCGACGCCGCACACCAGCCGTTCTCCTGCCATGGACGCTCGCGGGACCGACGGACGCCGCCGGGGCGCTGAACCGTACTGCGCATGAGCAAGACGCGGACGGCTGTGAGAGCTCGCTGTCCGTTGAGGTCACGCCGGTGAGGTTGCCATGCCATCGATGGCGCCGGGGAGCTCGAGCCCAGGAACTTCACGGCCCCGATCAAGTCCGGTTGCGAGGCAGCGAGTCCTCCCTTTCCACGCCGGCCGCCGGCCGTGAGGCTTTGGTGCAGATGAACGCCGTCTAGCTACGATCACTGCTAAAAACGTTGATTTGTCCCGGTTAGGAAACCGCTATTGTCTCGGTTTCCCAACCGGGAACGCCTGTCCGGGATAAAAGGGGGTGCCCTTTTGTCCCGGGTGTGGCAACCGGGACAAAAGGTACAGCCAGCGCCCACGTGGCTGGCGCACCCTTTTGTCCCGGTTGGTGTTACCAGCCGGGACAAAAGGTCCTCTTTTGTCCCGGTTGCCACACCCGGGACAAAAAGGCACCATTTTGTCCCGGTTGGTGTCTCCAACCGGGACAAAAGCCCCCTGTCCCCCTCGCTGGCCCGGCTAGCCGTTGGACTCGGGACAAAAGCCACCTATTGTCCCGGGCCCAAAGGCTGCCGGGACAAATGGCCAGGAACAAAGACCTGTTTTGTAGTAGTAGATAAGCGACGGACATGGAGACTTGAGCCCGGCAGGCCTCGCTGGCAGCCGCACGACGCCGACGCGAGCCGGCGAGCGTAGGTTCATTCCCCTCCACTGTGCATTTGCTAATGTGGAGTAGTACGTACTCCATTAGATTATTCGGCTGCATTGAATAATTAGCCAAGCATGTGAGATATACAGGATGGACGGCATGGATAGGGTTTCTCCAGTCCTCCTCTCCTCCATGGTCAAGATCGCTTCTCACAGGAAAGGACTCTGCCCATTTGTTATCCGCTGAATGTGTGTGCTGCAGTTGCTAATTGCCAATTGGGCACCATGGGGTCTCAACTAGCTAGGTCCATGAAAAGTCCGAGAAAACTTGAAGAACCCCGTGCGGTTGACTGATGAGTGATGACTGCTCTGACTCGTGATTTTTCCACTATACAGAAAAGGATGTTCCCAAGTCTTCTACTCTTTATAACTGATGATTAACTGCAGTTTCTTTCTAACATAAACTTGAAGAATGCCATTGGCACATGCGAATAAGTGTCAAAACGGCGAGATAACGAGAGGAATTGACGACAATGACAACAAACCTCACCGGTCAAAACTATCATCCAAATTCCAAACAACAGAGAGCTTCCAAAACAGTACCTATACCGACCAAGGCATGCAAAGCATCAACCATCAAGGGAACACGGAATGCATTTGCAGTAAAAAATGACTTGCATACATGGTTTTAAATAGCGGGCTATAACAAATAGCAGCGTATTTTTTTAATGGCTAAGAGGCTATAGCGGAGGCTATAGCGGATTATGACAAATAGCGGTTTACTACTAAATTATAAAAAATATAAATAATAGATGCGCAAAAATATAGTAATTAGCGAATTTTATAAACATAACTATATTTCTAGAGCCACAGGAACATTACTTAAGTTGACAATACAATAAAATTCATACAATCAAATATTCAGTTGTCCAAAAGACTAAAACAATAGCACTGAGATAAAGATAAGGCTATAGCGACGCTAAAGCTACGCCATTTAGTGCAGCTATAGCCCAATTTAGCGTCCATAGCTGCCATAGCGGCACAAATACAAATAGCGTAGCGGAAACCCTCTAAAAAGGCTATAGCGGAGCTATAGCAGAACTATAGCCGGCTATTTAAAACCATGCTTGCATATATTTCCTCCATTTGCATGTAACATTTTGGACATCCACACAATCTATAAACGAAACTTTTACTAGTAGCTCTGCTACAAAATATTTAGAGTGAAATGACCTAGTAGGATCCTCAACTAGGTCCATACAAAGTCTGAGAAAAGTTAAAAACCCCCAGTGCACTATAAAGTGTGAGATCTTCTTGAAATACGAATCCCCTTCTAACGTCGTGTTCTTCATCGTCCATGGATGATCTTCTAAAAACAAACGCGCCCGGTATAGTTTGACAACGGGAGTACGGCAGAAAACATTCGCCTCCTAAAAGTTGGAAATGGTAAGGCGACGGCCCATCCCTGGAGAAACGCCACCGCCCGGTCCCACGTCGCACGAGGCAACGAGATCCTCCAATCACGTGCGGGCGACGACGCGGTCAACAACATCTCTTCCTCTTGGTGGCGCCGCCTCGTCTCCGGGGCGTTGCTAATCCCCGCGCGCGCGTGCCAGTAACGATTCCAACAATCGATTTCCGACAACATGTTTTTTCCCTTTTGGAAAGCGTGCAGCAACTCCAAATTTCCTTCTCTGTGCGCGTCCCGACGTGTTACTGCCCACTATGTGAGCTGGCGCACGACGAGATGTTCGCGTTATCCGCTGTCCGGACTCCACGCGACGTCAGACTCCACGCACCCACGCGAGTCGTGATTTTTTTCACCCACCTCCTCCATGTGAATGACGTCACATGTATTTATTTTCTCTTTTCATTTTTTTGTTTTTCCTTTACGTTCCATAAGTGTTGTTTTTTTGTTTTCCAATTTTTCTTTTTTTACCTTCTATATGTCTGAAGTTTTTTTGACAACTTTTATATGGAAATGATACTAAAAAATTATACCAAGACTTGTGATTACAAGTTGCATGATAAATTTGTGCGTACAAAGGTTGTGTGAGAAATCTTCCAGATAACATCTTCATACAATTTGTGCTGAAAAGTTATCCTCTATAAGTTATTTTAAAAAGCTACGCATTAAATTTTGCATGTACTGTGACAGTTGTGCTAAAAAATTATTAATTTCAAGTTGTTAAGAAAAAATTATATGTAAAAGTTATGTACATCATAAAAAGTTATAATACGAATCTATAACTTTATCATACAAACTATAAATATAACTTTTTGTCATGTATTTTATGCGCATAAGTTTTTGGCTTTAATACACAACTTATGAATATAAATTATGTTGTTATACAACTTATGAATATAAATTATGTTGTTGTACAGATATATAGTTAGTATATAATTTTTGTTGTATAACTTTTTATAATATTTTAAATCACATGTATTTTGTATATGGTTTATATTTATATAAATTTGTCATATAGTTTTTTTATATTGAATGATGAAAGAGAATGAGGATGGCGTTGTCCACCTAGTGGTCGGGGAGGACTCCTTTGCGCTGTGCACGAGCAGCAGTGTTCGGAGGGGTGAAGGACAAAAAAAAAGGAAAAAGAATGGTGCGAGTCGAACAGTGGAAGTGGAAGTGGGAGGGGGTTGCACCAATTTTTTGGAAGGAAAAATAAAATAAAAAAGAAAAGAAAATAATAAGTACTCGTCGTGGCCGTGCCGCATGGCTCAGCAACTCGGTGGCGCCCAGCAGCTACCCGAAGTGAAGAATAAAAGAGGGAAAAAAATAGGATAGAAACCGATAAGATGAGTCATGATGGGGAAATAAAGAGTAAAAATCAGTTGATATATAAATGGTAGGACCCACGCACGTGTGCGGACGGTCGGAAAACCGAGCGCCGCGACGCTCGCGTGCCGAATTGGATTCCGCTCGTCTCCGCCTCGTAGCGGCGCAGCCACTCTTCCGCCTCTCTGGCAGAACGCCTAGCAACGGCGGCCACGCAGCCATTCACTTCCAGCCGCCGCTCGTCTTTCTCGACCGGCGGGAGGTAGGAGATGATGGGCGTGGAGGAGTACTCCCAGGTCCACGCCATGGCCACCTGCTCGAAGAGCTCGAGGTCGCTCTCGTACACGTCGTTGGCCTCGTCGTTGGTCGGGTGGTCGTCGAGCATGGGGTCGCGGAGCACGGAGACGATTAGGAGGACTGGAGGAGCTTGTGGACGTCATCGCCCCGCTCTGGTTCCTGTAGCGGAAGATGTCCAGCGTCATCTCCCCTTCCGCGTTGATGTTCGGGTGGTACACCTGAGGATGATGGATGGCACGATAAGAGATCGTCGGATCGATTGAAATAAACAAACCGAGAAAGAAGAGGAATTAATCCATGCATAAAATTGTTGGAGTGCGCTGCGCACCTTGGTTTTGAAGGTGATCTTTGGGGGCTTGAAGGGGTAATCGGCGACGAAGTCGACGTCCACGGGGAACGTCCCTCCGGCGTATGGGCTGCCGTCGCCCGTCGGAGCCGTCGATGACCACCTCCCAGTGGAGGAGGTCCGTCACCGGCGACGCGCCGGGGCGGCAGAACGCCGGCGGGTCGAGCCATATCATGCGGAGCTCCCTCCGGATCCGCCTTCTGAGAGGCTCCTCCAATCCCATTCTCCCTCACTACCAGGTTCGCCTGATGATCAGTCGCCGTGTCGCCTACAGGTGAAGGAAACCCTATTCCTTCAGGCCAAGGCTGCGTTGGTACTCGATACGGACGTGCTAGCGCTGGAGAGATCGATCGCGTCCCGGTGTCCACGCGGCATCCGACCTGCGAGATCAATGTATAGGCGGTATTCCGTGTCCGATTCTAATGTTGTGGAGTGCCTCTTCGGCGATACGACTTCGGAGGCACAGTACCTACCTACCGGAGAAAAAAAAAGGAAAGGTACGTGGGATGTGATTCAGACTTCACAGATACAAGAGTATGATGCAGGAAACGGGTAAGCAACCATTTGCCAGCAATCAACTTGCCTTAGGAAATTAAAATGATTCAGCACCGATAACCTTAAAACTTTAGTAACCAAGAATCCAAGATAAATTAAAATGACCAGCAATCACCCTCTTTCACTGTTCCACAAGAGACTCGCTCCATGGCCAGACGACCTCCCCTTGAGTTGACCCTTGCATTCCTCGGCGGCGGCGAGGCGCTTCTCCTCCTCAGCCTTCCGTCGTGTCGTATGCCCTCCGGCGGCGCAGCATCCAGCATACATGTTTCATGATAGGAGAGATCGGTTCACTTTTTTTTTATTTAAAAAAAGCAGATCGGTTCACTTCGAATTCGAATTTTGTTCTGACTTTTTCTTCCCTGGAGGCGGTTCCGAGCCGTGGGCTTTACTGGGCTCACTCGTCACTGCTACACAACACTGATTGGCGTAGACACGGCAGGCTACCACAACCGAGACCCAATTCACATGTAACAAATTCAATCGCGTCCCAGCAGCCAGCATACATACATGTTTCACAAATTCATTTCTTCACTCGGGCACCTCAAGAGCGAGGCAACGAGGGCAGAGCACAGCTCCAACCGCTGCACACCCTCAGGACTCGGTTCATCGGAATCTAACATATGACCTGCACGGCCGCACCACATCCTCATCAAGGCTACCTATATAGTTATCTGCTGTACATTTTTTTTATATATACACATCGAGCATGGTACAACATTTATTAATTCAATTATCAGGTCAACTTAGAGTTCCGATTTAAGGATAACCACCTGAACTTTATGCTGACAGCAACCAGCGCAGCTGCGGTACACATCAGACCCCAACACCCGTTTGGTTGGTTCCCACGTCAAAACAGGGAGTCAAGGTACGAGTAGTTGTACAAGCGGCCGAACTGAAGCAGGCTGCCGTACACCCTGTCCCAGACCCCGACGAAAAGCATGCCGGTGTCGGGGCTGAAGGACATGCCGGATATCTCGCCAAAGAAGTCCAGCTCTTGCCTTCTGTTGTAGTCGCTCTTCACGTCGTAGATGTGGACAAAGTCGGCTGGTTCCGCCATCGACATGAACTGCCCATCCGAGGTGAAGCAGATAGACCGGATGGCTCCTAGGTTACCCCTCAAAACATGGACGGCTTTGGAGAGGTTCCTCGTGTCCCAGATCCGGCATGTCTTGTCTTGGTTACCAGTAGCAAACGTTCGCCCATCAGGGCTCCAAGCCGATGCAAATGAGTAGTCCCGATGACCTTTTATGGAATGAAGAGTCTGCAAGTGAACCAGAGAAAATGGTGAACTCAATCGCATGTCCCTACCAGCATTTTCATGCGAAGGATCTATTGATCTGAGCTTAGTTAGCATCCTCATGGCGACTGAATACCTTTCCGGAGCTGGCATCGATAAGTAAACCATCAGGGTCATCCCCCACAATAACAACCACCTTTCTGTCAGGACTCAATGAAGTATGCTGCATCAACAAAATATACATAGTAAGAACAGATACAGTAATAAAAGTATGGAAACATTCCACTGAATTTAACCTACTATCTATCATGTTCATATTGATATTGGACCAATTCATTCTCGTAGCAATAAGAAAGATCGTAAAGGATTCCATGGTTGTTATGTGAAATGTGCCAGCGGGGCAATGCCATTCTTTCTTTTATTAATCATTATATCTAGAATATAAGAAGCTATTAGCATATATCAACATATAAATTGGTATATGAGTAAATTCAAGGTGGACCGGTTGGGGTTGGAGTTATGGTCGGAGAAAGCAGCACTTCAAGACTGGGATGGGCCTCACGCCTCAGGGAAGCAGACCAACCCTCTTTCTAATCTTCTGTTCTACTCCCTCCGTTCGGAAATGATCTACATATTTTGACTAGAGAAAGTCATTCGAAGTAAAGTTTGAATTTTATTAATCACTTAGAATATAATGTCAATTACGAATAACTCAATGTCATCTCAAAACCTCTTTGAATACATATGTATTGACATAAATTTTATAAACTAATTATACATATAATTTAACTAATTATTAGTCAAAGTTTATAAAGTTTGACTTTTTCTAGTCAAAATACGTAGATCATTTCCGGACGGAGGGAGTACTTAGTAGGTGATGTACTTTAAGGCCGTTGGAGAGAGCAGCAAATCAGAGGCTAATCCGAGGGCTCCTAACTAGTTTAGTCCAGCTGGTATTGTGTTGATGCAATAACACACTCACTTTCTCATCCCCTGGGGTAGAGGAATTGAGGAAGGTGAAATGCATCTCATCTTGCTTTGAGCAGCTATCAGGGACAAGAATTGATTTTCATGGAAGTGAGGTCATAGCCATGAACTTGGGACCTGATCAAGTGGTCATAGCTATCAGGGACCTGATCATAGCCATGAGCTTGCCTATGAAGTATCTCTGTGTGCCTCTTCATTTTTCCAAACTTAAGAGGGAAGAAACAACCAGTAGTTGACAAGATAATTGAGCTCCCAAAATGGGCTAGCGCTATTTTATGAAGGATGGCTAGTGGCAATCGAGGGGAGGGCGAATCAAGAAAAATCAAGAGAGCATACGCATCGTAGATCTCCCAGTCGCTGTACCGCCAGTGGTAGGCGACGAGACGGCGGAGACGGAGGCGCGCCGTGCAGGGATAATCCAGGGAGCGCAACAGGGGCCGCCCGCCGTTGGTGGAGTCCGCTAGAGCTCGCTCTTGCTCGCCGGAGCCAGCTACCGCCTGCTCGCCTTCGTTGGAGTCCGGCATCGGTGTCGGGAAGGTGTTGATTTTCTTCAACTACGTCGGTGTGTGCTGCTGCTGTTGGGGGGCTTGGGGCTGGGAGAAATGGTGAGCCAGGAGAGGAGGACGCTGGAGAGGGGGGAAATACCCAGGTATTTAAGGAGGGGAGGGGGAGGGGTGGGGAAATACCCACGTATTTAAGTGCTTGATATGGGGTAGTGACTAGTGAGGAATGTGCCGGTTCAAAAGAAATGACCCGGTCCCAAGAAAATGTGGTAAGATAAAATGGTAAGTTAATCTAAAAAAAAGGGAAATAATCTAATCTAGTTATAAAAAATCAAAGAATAACCTAATTATAAATTAATACTTCATCTCCCAACCCAACAATCAATAAATATTTAACCCACGTAAAATATTAAATTGGCATATTGAAATGATGAATCAAGGTTCACGAATTGATTTATAAATCAGTTTTATGAAAATATTGAGGCTTTATTTGGATGTTGCTATTCAAGGTTTGCGAGGAAATTTGGATTGAGGGCTTCCGGCGCGCAATTTCAGACAACAGATTTATTTCCTTTCTTGGAAAATTTTTTCTCTGCAATTCTTGTTTGGAAAGTTATAATTTCTAAATAAACTTTTACATATAAATTTTTATACACACCTTTTAAGAAATAAATTTGCATCATAACTTTACGATACATATAACTTTTACGTATAATTCATTCTTAACAACTCTTTTGAAAAAATAACTTTTTAACACTTGTATGATGTTATCTATACTGGGAAGATTTCTCGATCTTTTTACGCACAAGTTCATCACACAACTTCTGAGTATAAATATTTGGTGCACTTTTTAGTATGATTTTTATAAAGAAGTTGTCAAGAGAACTTCAACACTTAATAGAACATGAAAAAAGAAAACCTGAAAAGGAAAAGAAATATAGCACTCACACCACATATAATAGGGAAAAATAGAAATGAAAAAAAAGAAAACAAAGGAATATGTGGGTGGCTAGAGACAGCTCCACCGTGGCTGTCGCGTCGCGTGCTAGGAAGCGATGTAGTAGCCCGCGATTGTAGATTTAAGCCCCCTTTGGCATAGCTCCACCTGGAGGGGCTTCAGCTCCGTGACACATTATCAGGCACAGGGCCATCTCCAAGAATTTGAGGCCCCAGTGCGAAATGAAAATTGGAACCCTAAATTTTTTATAAAGATACTTGAGTTGGTGCTTGTAATGTCTCTTCTTAAGCATTTTAGAACTTTTTATTTTTATTTTTAGTACACATGATGAGGATTGACCGCTTGAGTGTCGGTGTCCTGACCCGGCGGTCCGGATCCCAACTAGTAATGCTGCGTGTTTCCTCGTCCCAGATATTGATGCAAGAGGCAACACAGTAACGCATGGGTTTATCCTGGTTCCGGCCGCGGGGCCGTACGTCCAGCAAGGGGGTGTGCGAGGGCACTGTATTATCTTGCACCGGAGGTGCATGTAGTAGGGGGTACAAGCAAGGCGAGAGAGGGAGGGAAGCTCCCAGGTCTCTGCTAGAGGAGAAGTCGATTGAGGCGAGTGCCAATATCGGGTGCTCAGTGGTACTGATCGTATGACGATGATCGCGACGTCGTTGATGATGGCGTCCCCTTTTAAAGGAAGCCCGCCTCCTCCTTTTATAGTCACAAGGAGGGACGGTGTACATGCGCAGGGGATCGTGGAAGTCGTCGTTTTCCCCCGAATCGTTGGGGGGGGGCAGTGGTCGAACACTGTAGGAAGTACACTGTAGGGCATGGCGTCGGGCGTGGCAGTCGTCCTGGGTATCGTCCTTGATCTTGTGGAGATCGCGCTGGCGTCCTGCCAGCCTCAGCAGGCGGCGTGGTCGTCGTTGTAGGGTGTACAGTCCTCCAAATGTGGCATGGTGGCACTCCGTGGGCCCTGCAGGTCAGGGTCTTGCATACATATGTGTGCCAGCGGTAACGGGGCGCGTGGTGGTCCCGTACCCCCCTGGGCGAAGCGCTAGCGCGTGCACTAAGAAGGTCCGGGAGTCACATGGAGATCCCGGACCCCTCGAGGGGAGAGGTCTGGGCCTCCGGCTGCTAGTGCTGAGCATCCCTCCTTGAGGGGCATGTGGCGACGCCAGACCCCTTCCCGAGCAGGGGGCGGGTCCGGGGCCATACATGTGGTGAGGTGGAGTTCGGTCAGCAGGAGTTGGTAGAATAGTGATGGGAGCTGTGCCGAGCACGTCTCGTCCTGCGTCGCAGGTTCCACAGTGCCGCCACAGCGTTCGGGATGGCGAAGCAGTGACCGGAGTTGGCGGACGGGACTCCGGTCACAGCCACTGTGGGGAATGGTAATCTGACGCCATCTGTCCTGGGCGCTGTGAGGAGTGGTTGGCATTCAATGCCTCCGTACGACGGGCGGGTGAGCGGCATGACCGTTTTGTCTCCTTCGTCCAGGGGGTGGCCTCGAGCGAGGCGGAGATGATTCGCCCTGCTCGAGGGTAGGTTCGCTACCCTCGAGCGAGGCGGCGATGTGTTGCCCGCTCGAGGGTCTCGATGGGAGCCCTCGAGCGAGGCGGAGATCGCCCCGCGGGTCCGAGGGGGGTGCGGATGGGCCGCGTGCTGAGCTTTTTTGAGTCCTTTCCTTTCTTCCAGATTGGAAGGAGGCCGTGGGCCTTCGTTGGCTCAGTCGGCTAACATGTGTTTGTGTTTTTAGGGTGACTTGGGTACCCCGATTAGGGTGTCCCTAATCGTGGTCCCTGACAGTAGCCCCCGAGGCTTTGGTCGAGTCAAGGGATTCGGCCAAAGGGTATTCATGCGATTTTACCCCTTGAAGTGATCGATTGGCGTTGTGCTTTCGCCAGGCGCACCTGGGTGCCAGCCCAGCGGATGTGACAACTCGTCGGTCGGGGTAGTGCGCCTGCGAAGAGAGTACTTCGAGGCACGCGCCCCTTTTTGTTTTGTTCCGGGGACAAGGCGCGTCAGTGTGCCGAGCGGGCCAGGGCCACGATGGCGCCTGCTGCTCTACAGCCGGTGCATTCGCCACGCTGTCCCGTGCTCAGGGTCTCGGCCCCGCTTCCCCTGGTCGCCTTGCAATGCGCCGTTTGAGGGCAGTTGGCCAGCGCCGATGCTGCGCCGCTCAGCGTCCAAGGGCTCAGCTTTGCTTAGTCTCGTCATGTCTCAGCACGGTAGCCGAGGGTATCTTTCGCTCGTGGAGAGCCGTGCCGTCACGGGCAGTACAAGCCTTCGCCCTTCGACAGGCTTGAAGCTTGGCGCCCGACGCAGCTATAAATAGGGGTTGTGGGACTTCCTTTCCTCTCCAACTCCCCTGCTCCTACTTCTAGCATCACCTAAGTCTCGTAATGTTTTCCTTCGCCTTTCACGACCGGCCCCCGGACGGGGTGGCCTGGCCTTTCTAGGCTTTGATGCTAGAAGAATGCTTGCGAGCGTTGGGGGAAAGCCGGAGGGGGCGTGCGTACCATCCCTTAGCTTCAATGGGATCAGCAGAAGAGCTCTGGGCCCATGGGGTCCTGCTTTTGCGATGTCCCTTAGCCTGAAGGGGGATGGAGACGTCTGACCATGGTGTTGGTGCCAGATTTGGTGGCTGTTCTTCACATCGTCCCCCTTGGCGACAAGGTTGCTCTCGGGGAGACGGTGTGGAGGGTGCTGCCCGCCAGCTTGACCCCCCGCAGGGTCTTCGATGGAGGAGATGCTAGAAAAAAGCTTGCGAGGAGGGCATCCCTCTGGACCCGTACGGTCTGGGGGCTGTTCCTCGCAATCCCTAGCGGCCTGGCCGTCGCGCCAGCCAGGGGCTCGGTGCTCTTCTTCGTCGCTCACTCCTCCCCAAGACAGGGAAAATTGCCATGCAAGTGGCAATGCGTTTGTACTTTTCGACGGCTTTAAGCCGATAGCCCTTTGTAATCTTTGTTTGTAAAGAGCAATGAAGTCTCCTTCTCCTTCGCGGAGAGGACGACCAAAAGTGTATGGGTGGGTGCCACCCCTGCAGGAGATTTTGATCCTCAAATGTGTGAAGTTTCCTCCGTGGGGGCGCGTCAGCGCACCCGCGGGTGTAGCCCCCGAGGCCTTGGAGAAGTGTTTGTACTCGTCCAAGGGCTATAAACGTCGTCTCGCTTAGTTGCCAGGCGTACCTCAGTGTTCGTGCGCATCCGAGCCCTCGAGGGTCCGGAAGGTTCCCAAAAATAAACAAGTAAAGCGTACTTCTTTATTATTTCGGGAAATCGAAAATGCGAGTACAAACGATGTACAAATAGCTCGAAACTCTAAGGATAGAAGCGACGTAGCTGCTGTATGTTCCAAACATTGGTGAAGACTTCGCCGTTTTTGTTCGCCAGCTTGTACGTGCCGGGCTTGAGCACCTCGGCGATGATGTATGGGCCTTCCCACGGTGGTGAAAGCTTGTGGCGGCCCCTGCTGTCCTGTCGAAGCCTCAGCACCAAGTCCCCTTGTTGAGGTCTCGGCGCCGGACTCTCTGCGCTTGATATCTTCTCAAAGACTGCTGGTAGCGCGCAGAGTGTAGGAGTGCCACGTCTCGAGCCTCATCCACTTGATCCAGCGAGTCGTCGCGGGCTCGCTGGTTCTGCTGCTCTTGATAGGCTTTGAGCCTTGGTGACCCGTACTCCAGGTCCGTCGGGAGTATGGCCTCGGCGCCATAGACGAGGAAGAACGGGGTAAAACCCGTGGCTCTGCTTGGGGTCGTCCTCAGGCTCCAAATAACCGAGGGTAACTCTGTGAGCCACCTCCCGCCAAACTTGTTCAACTTGTTAAAGATTCTTGGTTTCAGTCCTTGGAGGATCATGCCATTGGCACGCTCCACTTGCCCATTCGTCTGTGGGTGCGCCATAGCCGACCAGTCCACATGTATGTGGAAGCTGTCGCAGAACGCCAAAAACTTCTTGCCTGTGAACTGGGTGCCGTTGTCGGTGATGATCGAGTTCGGGACCCCGAACCTGAAGACGATGTCGGTAAAGAACAGAACGGCTTGCTCGGATTTAATCTTGCCGATGGGTTGAGCCTCGATCCACTTGGAGAATTTGTCAACTGCCACCAGCAAGTGGGTGAAGCCCCCGGGTGCCTTCTACAGCGGGCCGACGAGGTCCAATCCCCACACGGCAAACGGCTACGTGATGGGGATGGTCTGCAGAGCGTGGGCCGGGAGGTGTGTCTTTCGAGCGTAGAACTGGCAACCCACGCAGGTCCGCACAAGGTCGGTGGCGTCGGCGACCGTGGTGGGCCAGTAAAAACCTTGCCGAAACGTGTTACCCACGAGGATGCGCGGCGCGGCGTGGTGACCGCAGGTGCCAGCGTGGATGTCACGGATCAGCTCTTTGCCCTCAGGGATGGAGATGCGTCGCTGCAAGACGCCCGAGGGACTGCGCTTGTACAGCTTGTGGTCGATTAAGACGAAGGACTTGGCCTGCCTAGCGAGGCACCGCGACTGAGCGCGGTTCGAGGGTAGGAACCCTCGAATCATCTAGTCAAGGTACTGGGTGCACCAATCTTGCGAAGTGGGGGCCTCGTCGATCTCCATTGCTTCGGCATCGTCCGCGGAGGAGGTCTCGAAGTCAATGTCCATGGGCTCGGCCTTGTCCGCCGGGGGGTTCCCGCCAGAGGGCCCGGCGGTCGAGGGGCCTGGCTCCGCCGGATCCTTGAATTCGACGGAGGGCTTGGTGACGTCGCGAGCGAAGATGTTCGGGGGGACAGTGGTCCGCCCCGACGCGATCTTGGCTAGTTCGTCGGCATCCTCGTTGTACTTGCGCGGAACATGATTGAGTTCTAGGCTGTCGAATTTGTCCTGGAGGCAGCGCACTGCTTTGTAGTATGCCTCCATCTTCGGGTCGTGGCAGCTAGACTCCTTCATCACTTGGTCGATGACGAGTTGAGAGTCACCGCGCACGTCGAGGCGTTTGACGCCGAGCTCGATGGCAATGCGGAGGCCACTGAGGAGGGCCTCGTACTCCGCCATATTGTTAGACGCAGGGAAGTGCAAGCGTATTACGTATCGCATGTGATCTCCGAGGGGTGAGATGAAGAGGAGGCCGGCACCGGCGCCGGTTTTCATCACCGACCCATCGAAGTACATGGTCCAGCATTCGGCCTGGATTTGTGGTGGGGGTAGCTGAGTGTCCGTCCACTCAGCCACGAAGTCAGCCAAGACTTGGGACTTGATCGCTTTGTGGGGGGCGTAGGTGAGAGTTTCTCCCAACAGCTCCACGGACCATTTGGCAATTCTACCCTCGGCTTTCCTGTTGCGAACTATCTCTCCCAAAGGTAAAGACGAGACCACGGTGACGAGATGGGCCTCGAAGTAGTGGCGCAGCTTGCGCCGTGCCAAAACCACCGCGTATAGCATCTTCTGAATCTGTGGATAGCATGTCTTAGTTTCAGACAATACCTCGCTGATGTAGTACACCGGCCGTTGGACGGGTAGAGCATGACCCTCCTCTTGTCTTTCGACAACGACCACCGCGCTGACCACTTGGGTCGTCGCGGCTACGTACAGCTACAGGGGCTCGCCATCCGTGGGTGGCGTGAGAATGGGGGCATGAGTGAGCGATGCCTTCAGCCTGTCGAGGGCTTCTTGAGCTTCGGGGGTCCACGTGAAGCGCTCGGTTTTCCTCAGGAGTCGAATCAGGGGTAAGCCTTTCTCACCAAGACGCGAGATGAATCGACTGAGGGACGCTAGGCATCCCATGACCCTCTGTACCCCCTTTAGGTCTCGGATCGGCCCCATCCGAGTGATGGCCGAGACTTTCTCAGGGTTGGGTTCGATGCCCCGCTTGGAGACAATGAAGCCTAAGAGCATGCCTGGAGGGACTCCGAACACGCACTTCTCGGGGTTGAGTTTTACCCCTTTAGCTCTTAGGCAATCAAATGCGATCCTAAGATCAGCAACCAGGTCGTCCGCCTTCCTGGATTTTACGACGATGTCATCGACATATGCCTCTACGTTCCGCCCGAGATGGTCCCCGAAAATGTGGAGCATACACCGCTGATATGTAGCTCCGGCGTTTCTGAGGCCAAAGGGCATCGTGACGTAGCAGTACATGCCGAAAGGTGTGATAAAAGAAGTCACGAGCTGGTCGGACTCTTTCATCTTAATTTGGTGGTAACCGGAGTAAGCATCAAGAAAGGATAAAAGTTCGCATCCCGCAATTGAATCTACGATTTGATCAATGCGTGGCAAAGGAAAGGGAACCTTCGGACATACTTTATTTAAACTAGTGTATTCTACGCACATCCACCAACTCCCATTCTTTTTCTTCACTAATACAGGATTAGCTAGCCACTCAGGATGGAATACTTCCTTGATGAATCCGGCCGCCAGAAGTTTTTGCAGCTCCTCGCCGATCGCCCAGCGCTTAAGCTCGTCGAAGCGTCGCAGGCGATGCTTCACCAGCTTGGAGTTGGGTCGGATATCAAGGGAGTGCTCGGCGACCTCCCTCGGTATGCCAGGCATGTCCGAGGGGCTCCACGTGAAGATGTCTGCGTTGGCGCGGAGAAAGTCGACGAGCACCACTTCCTATTTGCTGTCGAGTGTGGCGCTGACCTGCAACGCCTTGTCGTCGGAGCGATTAGGGTCGAGGGGCACCTTCTTGATACCTTTGGCGGGTTCGAGGCTTCTCGCGTGTCGGTGCGTGGAGACCAAGGCCTCGCTTGCCATCTTGTTGAGGGTGGCTGTGAGGGCCTCGTCCTCCGCTTGAGCCTCCGCGTGCTCAACGCACTCGACATCGCACTCGTAGGCATGCTCGATCGAAGAGCCGACGGTGATGATACCCTTCGGACCTGGCATCTTAAGCTTGAGGTAGGTGTAGTTGGGGATGGCCATGAACTTGGCATAGCAGGGACGACCAAGAATGGCATGATAGGATCCCCGAAACCCCACCACCTCAAAGGTGAGTACTTCCTTGCAGAAGTTGGCTGTCGTGCCGAAGCAGACAGGCAGATCGATCTGGCCGAGGGGTTGGACTCGCCTCCCCGGCGCAACGCCATGAAATGGCGACTTGCTGGGGCGAAGCCGGTTCAATCCAATCCCCATGAGCTCCAAGGTGTGGGCGTACATGATGTTGAGGCTACTGCCTCCGTCCATGAGCACCTTGGAGAAGCGGGTGTTGCCGATGATGGGGTCGACAACGAGCGGATACCGTCCCGGGTGCGGGATGTAGTCGGGGTGGTCCTCGCGGCCAAAGGAAATGGTGTCCTTCGACCAGTCGAGGTAGGACGGCATGGCCTTGGTGACGGAGAAGACTTCCCGGTGCTCACGCTTGCGCTGCCAAGAGGTCATGTTCGTCGTTGGTCCTCCAAAGATGAAGAAGGCATTCTCCATCGGGGGAACTCGTCATCTCCACCTTTGTCGCCAGCATCCTTCTTCTCGTCCTCGTCGCGATGCGCGACCCGGTTGTAGTACTTCTGGAGCATTTCGCACTACTCGAGGGTGTGGTTGACCGAGCCCTTGTGGTAAGGGCAAGGTTTCTTCAGCATGTCGTCGAATAGGCCACCCCCACCTCGAGGGGGGCCTTGAGGTCCTTTGCGGTCCGGGGTGGCGACGAAGGCCTCGTCGGAGTCTTCTGCCTGCCCCGGTCCACGCTGGATTGGAGGGGCATGCTTCTTCCCTTTCCTCCCCCGATTTTGTTTCTTAGCGGGGGCGTTGATCTTGGCGTTACCGCCCTCTGCGGGCGCATCTTCCTTGCGTTTGTTCGGCTTGTCGTCGAAAATGGCACCAACTGCCTCCTCGCCGTCGGCGTAGTTGGTGGTAGCGTCGAACAACTCGTTGGTATTGGCGGGACGGCTTCGTGTAAGCTCGTGCACCAGGTTCCTGCACGTCGTGCCCTCGAGGAAGGCGTTGATGACCTCGACGTGGGTGACGCTGGGGAGCTCGGTGCATTGCTTGGAGAAGCACCACACATAGTCGCACAGGGACTTGTTGGGCTTCTGGCGACATCCCTTGAGGTCCCAGGAGTTCCCAAGGCGCACGTATGGGCCCTGGATGCTGCCCACGAAGATCTGGACCAAGTCGGCCCAGTTGTGGATCTAGTCCGCGGGCAAGTGCTCGAGCCACGTTCGTGTGGCGTCAGCAAGGTGAAGGGGAAGGTTGCGGATGATCACCGCGTCTTCCGTCACACCGCCCAGCTGGCACACTAGGCGGTAGTCGTTGAGCCAGACTACGGGATCGGTCTCGCCCGAGTACTTGACGAGGGTGGTGGGTTGTCGAAAGCACGGGGGAAAGGGAGCGGTTCGAATCTCCCGGCTGAACACCCGGGTGCTTGGGGTCGAAGCGCCCACCCCGTCGAGGGGTGTCGTGCAGTCCCACCGGGCTGCTTCGGGACTATTGAGCGCATGCGAGACGCAGAGCTCTCGGCCTGCTGCACAGCAGCTTGCTCGATGAGCGCCTGTGCCTCGCGGCGCAGGTTGCGACCCGAAGTCGTCGACGGCTCGGGCATCACTTGGAGTAGGTAGGCCGCAGCGACGAGTTTTTCACCGGCTGTTTTCAAATCCGGAGGTTTGTCGACGTTGTCATCGGCTAGGATCCGCTCCCAGGCAACGCGCGCCGCCGCCTGGGCATGCGCGCCACGCGCGGTGCGCTGTTGCTCGAGTGCGGTGCGCAGCTCCTGAGTTTGCCAACGCTGCTCGTCGAGCTTGGCTTGAAGCTCCTTGAGCTGCGCCAGCTGTGCATGCCGCGCCGCCGAGCTTGACGAAGAAGAAGGGGGCCGCAGGCGGCACCACTGGTTGGTTCGCCTGCGCGTCTGCCCCGCCATTCCCGTCATCACCCGGAGCGTTGTCGTCTTGCCCGTCCGCAAGCTAGACCATGAAGCACTCCCGGGCGGGATCGTAATCCCCCTCGCTGGAGTCCTTGGAGCAGGTGAGGTAGTAAGCCGTCGCCAGCTGGAACGAGCAGAAAGTGCCGGGGTCGCAGACCCCGAAGTAGTCCTCGGCCTCCTCGGCCGTGAAGTTGTCCATGAAGAAGTTGATGTCGTCGGCGATAGAGCTCACCATCTCGGGGGTAGGAGTCGTTAGGAGATGATGCGATGAGGTTGCGGATCGACAGGAGGTGATGACCTGGTAGGTCCTCGTATTCGACGAAGTTGGTGCGGCATGAAGAAGCGTAGGACGTAGCATTGCGCATCCCGATGGGGAAGGGCGACGCCGCAGTCGCGCCCCCCTGGGAGGCACTAGGGCTGCAGTCGACGATGGTGCCGGTGCTGCTGACGCCGAAGCACGTGATGACGAAGCGGTGGCCCCGTCGGCCGCGACGCTGAGCCGTGACATGGCAACCTCAACCCACGTAGGGGAGGTGAGGCGTGCCGCCCGGCGCCGCTCTGCGCGTGCTTGTCGCGAATGTTGGCCCGAGCGCCTGTTGCGCCGGGCTGGTGAAGCCGGAATGTCCGGGTTGCGTCTGGGCGAGAGGAGCTCCATGAGATAACTGTTGCCGGTTGCTCTGAACTCAAGACTCCCAAACCAGATCTTGTATCCTGCTGGGAGCGGATCCGAGACGCCCATGGGGAACGGGTTGGATCTGCTCGCCATCCCTGGAGATCAAATGGGAACAAAAGAGAAAATGTCACGCAGCAAGCCCCTACCTGGCGCGCTAACTGTCGGTGTCCTGACCCGGCGGTCTGGATCCCAACTAGTAATGCTGCGTGTTTCCTCGTCCCAGATGTTGATGCAAGAGGCAACACAGTAACGCACGGGTTTATCCTACTTTCGGCCGCGGGAACGTACGTCCAGCATGGGGGTGTGCGAGGGCACTATATTATCTTGCACCGGATGTGCCTGTAGTAGGGGGTACAGGCAAGGCGAGAGAGGGAGGGAAGCTCCCAGGTCTCTGCTAGAGGAGAAGTCGATTGAGGCGAGTGCCAATATCGGGTGCTCAGTGGTACTGATCATATGACGATGATCGCGACGTCGTTGATGATGGCGTCCCCTTTTAAAGGAAGCCCGCCTCCTCCTTTTATAGTCACAAGGAGTGACGGTGTACATGCGCAGGGTATCATGGAAGTCGTCGTTTTCCCCCGAATCGCGGGGGCAGTGGTCGAATACTGTAAGAAGTACACTGTAGGGCATGGCGTCGGGCGTGGCAGTCGTCCTGGGTATCGTCCTTGATATTGTGGAGATCGCGCCGGCATCCTGCCAGCCTCAGCAGGCGGCGTGGTCGTCGCTGTAGAGTGTACAGTCCTCCAGATGTGGCGTGGTGGCGCTCCGTGGGCCCTGTAGGTCAGGGTCTTGCATACATATGTGTGCCAGCGGTAACGGGGCGCGTGGTGGTCCCGGACCCCCCTGGGCGGAGCGCTAGCGCGTGCACTAAGAAGGTCCGGGAGTCACATGGAGATCCCGGACCCCTCGAGGGGGGAGGTCCGGGCCTCCGACTGCTAGTGCTGAGCATCCCTCCTTGAGGGGCACGTGGCGACGTCGGACCCCTTCCCGAGCAGGGGGCGGGTCCGGGGCCATACGTATGGTGAGGTGGAGTCCGGTCAGCAGGAGTTGGTAGAATAGTGACGGGAGCTGTGCCGAGCACGTCTCGTCCCGCGTCGCAGATTCCTCAGTGCCGGCACAGCGTCCGGGATGGCGGAGCAGTGACCGGAGTTGGCGGACGGGACTCCGGTCACAGCCACTATGGGGAATGGTGATCTGACGCCATATGTCCTGGGCGCTGTGAGGAGTGGTTGTCATTCAATACCTCCGTACGACGGGCGGGTGAGCGGCAGGGCCGTTTTGTCTCCTTCGTTAAGGGTTGGCCTCGAGCGAGGTGGAGATGATTCGCCCTGCTCGAGGGTAGGTTCGCTACCCTCGAGCGAGGCGGAGATGTGTTGCCCGCTCGAGGGTCTTGATGGGAGCCCTCGAGCGAGGCGGAGATCGCCCCGCGGGTCTGAGGGGGGTGCGGATGGGCCGCGTGCTAGGCTTTTTTGAGTCATTTCTTTTCTTCCAGAATGGAAGGAGGCCGTGAGCCTTCGTGGGCTCAGTCGCCTAACATGTGTTTGTGTTTTTAGGGTGACTTGGGTACCCCGATTAGGGTGTCCCTAATCGTGGTCCCTGACACTGAGGAAACAACTTCATGTTTTATAAACCAAAAAAATACATGAATAATTATTAGATTTATAAAACATTCAAGCCATTGTTGATTAATCTAATCACCAATTAAACTTACATCGAAGATGTTTTCATTTTTTAATTTTTGAAAAGGAGCAAAACAAGTGACTACCAAAGCACCAATCGGTAACCTATCATTCGATTTTTACCAAAGCACCTATCAGTAACCTATCATCCGTTTTTGACCAAAACACCAACCAGTTAGACGACTGATCTTCAAAAAGCGTGAGTAGCTGACAGGCAAACAAGCTGATCGATGAGTAGCTGACTGGCTGACATACATATCTATATGCATATATCTGGGTTTGGGGGCCCAACCTAGGGGGGTATAGATTTCCAAATGGACTGAGCGCGATGGGCGGCTGGAGGCTCGACCCTAAAAAGCACGACCCAAGCCTAGCCCTAGGCCCGATCCATAGTGCCTCGAGCCGGCCTGGCCAGATAATGGGTTAGTGCTTCGGCCGCCACCTTGGCCCATAGTGCCGACCCGAAGCACGGCACGACAAATGGGCCGGCCCGATAGCGACCCGTGGCATTTATGTCCCAGCAGCCCACCTCCCTTTCCTTCTTCCCCTCCCACATATAAAATCATCAAATCCTAATTTCTACCCTCTTATTTCTTTCCACCCCAGCCGCCCCTCCCTCTCCTCTCCTGATGCACGCCGCTCACCTCCGCCCCGCGCGCCCGCGCACTCCCGTCCTAGCCACCCTCGGCCGTCCACCGCCTCCGGGCCCCGCGTGGCCGCGCGCGCCCCTGCCTAGCGCCATCTCTGGCCCCCGCTTGGTGTTCGCCCGGGCCGCCATCTCTGGCCCCCGCTTGGTGTTCGCCCGGGCCGCCGCCGCCTCCAGTCGCCACGCGGCCGCTCGCCCCCGCCTGGCGCCACCTCTGGCCCCGCTCGGTGTCTGCCCCGGCCGCCGCCCCCGGCCCGGCGGTCGCGCCGGTCGTCGCCGCCCCTGGCCACTAGCCTGGTCGTCGCTTGAGGCCTAGGATGCCCAGCTGGGCCGTCACAGCTCGATGGGCTAGTCGGGCTGTCGTGCCAGCCCGGCCCTATAAAAAGGCATTAGTGTCGGGTCTGGGCCGCCAGTTCGGCACGATGGCCCAACGGGCCCGACACTATCGGACCTGATAGTTTGATAGTGCCGGGCCGCTTCGGGCTGAGCCGCATCGGGCTAGGGCCGGGCGGCCCATGCGGGAGAGCTCGGGCATTGGAGACCGGCTCGCGCAAGAGTGGGCAAATATTTCGGGGGTATTGGAGCGCGATTCCACCTGCGAATACCAAAACCATCCAAACAACAGGTATTAGCAGGTACCCAATGCCAAAAACCGAATTCTAGCCCTAAATATCAACATCCAAACGTAGTGTAAGATCTTTTTGCTATTTGTGATTTGTGAGATACTGGTGAAAAATGGCCAGTTGGCATCAGTGCAGCATTTGTGCTATTTGCATGGAAGTGTATTTCCTGTTCATATTTTGTGACGAATCCGAAGTCAGGCTTGGCTTTGGATTGTCACGTTTTGTTCTGTTCGCATGTTTTCCTGCATCTGCATTACCATTTCCCAGAGTTCATGCAGTTCCCATTGTTTTTTCATTCCATGAACTGCACGAGGGGAGCACTTGAACCAAAAGTGTAAAGCCCCGGATCGATCTTGATGCAAAGGTCATAGCAGGTTGCCCCGTTCAGTATCGATTTGAGCTTTTGATCTCTCTTTGCAGAGGGTATATGTTCAAGCATCTGTGTAGTTGAAGCAGTTCAGATTCATGCTTCTGAAAATTAAAGAAAGAAAAAAAACGAAGATCCCTGCTTTTGCTAAACTGGTCTGAAAATTAAAGAAGAAAAAACGAAGATCCCTGCTTTTGCTAAACAGGTCCGATGCTGAGTACACCAGCAGTTCGTGCACAGTGCAGAGCTTCGATGTGTTGATCAAACACAAGACAAACCGGCACATGACATGCATGATCTTTTGCCAAACATTATTCAACTAGCGAAGGTGAAATTCAGCTCAAGTGGAGGCTGGCAAGCGTTGAGCTAGGCACTTCGTCTACGGGCCTACGGCAAGCCCGAGCCCTTCTCCCTGGCCTCCCTCTTGTTCCGCTCCTGCTCCAACCTGTCCATCTCCCGGGCGATCCGGTCCCGCTCCTTCACGGCGGCGTCCACGTCCTCCGCGTCGGGGACCACGCTGTCCTTGACGCTCTGCGCGGTCTCCTTTGCGGCGTCCCAGGTGCCCCGCGCCGCCTGCTTCGCCTTCTCCCCGATCGCCTGCGCCGTCTCGGCCACCTTGCTCGCGCCCTCCTTGGTCATCTCCACCACCACCTCCCCGGCCGGCATGGTCCCCTCCACGGCGCGGTCATTGGCCTCGCCGGCGGTGTCCATGGCCCGCTCCGCCGCCTCCCCCGTCCGGTCCTTGGCCGCCCGCGCCGCCTCCTGCGCCCGGCGCGCGGCCTCGTGCCCCAGCTCCTTGGCGGGCCCCGCCCGGTCCGCGGCCTCCCGCGCCGCGTCCTTGGTCTCGTGCTTCGCCCTGTCCGCCACCCGGGACGCGGTGTCCGCGGCTTCCTCCGCCATGCCCTTGGTCTGGTCCTTGGCCCTCCCCGCCATGTCCGACGCCTGGTTCGCCACGCGGCCGGTCATGTCCTGCGCCCTGTCCTTCGCCTCCCCGGCCATCCCCTTCACGTGCTCCTTGGCGTCGCCGGTGGCGTCCTTCGCCTCCTCCGCCGCGCCCTTGTACTTGTCCCTGATGTCCCTCCGGTCGTCCGCCGCGTTGTTGTACGCCTGAGCAACAAGATCACGCATCCGTGTCAGCGTCCATCCCGGACGAAATCGCAGAGGTCAACCTGCTCTGCCAACGACCCAGCAGAGTGCATACCTGAGACGATCTTGGCGCGGTCTGCAAGCAGAGGCGGCCCCAGCTCGCCGGCTGCGGCCGGGGAGGAAGGAAACACGCATGAGTGGGAACAAGAGCTTGCTTAACGGTGGTGCTGCCGGCGAGCTTGGCGGCGCCGGCGGCGCGCGCGTCCCCGAGCAGCATGGCGGCCATCGGCCTGGACATAGACGGCGTCGACGACTAACCGGCGAGATCGTGCTTCGAGGGGCGAGGATACCTCGGATTGGATCAGATCGAGCTAATGGTCATGGATAGATTTCAGGATGGTGAGCTCGCACGGGGGTAGAAGCGGGGATGATCGTGCGGTGTGTTTATATGGAGGTGGAACGGAGGGGACGAGCGAGGTGACACGTCCGGAGACACGTTGCGGTGCAAGATCGGGAAGAGGACACGTGGTGACGCGTGCGCCGCTCTGGCGTGTGTTGCTGTCCCGGGCTTTTTCTTTCTTTCTTTTTTTCCCTGCCCGGAGGGGCCGTCACGCCAAGTCAAACCATTTCAGAGCTAGCGCGGCGATCTGTTCGAAAGTTCAGGAAGGCCTGCCTATACTACCTACGTGTGTGCACTGTGCAGCTGCGTGCATACATTTTTTTTATACTTGGTAATATTATTTGGAAAGTTAAACACAAATTACAGAGATGAGGCTAATGGGGCCCCATTGGAAGGACTGCAGTGCATGGTGCACCGGACATTGCGAGGAGTGGCCAAGATAGAAGCAAGAGTACAGGCAAGATGAATTTGGTGGTGTGTTTAAAGCCTGCCTGGCAAGTCTATGGGCTTGAGAGTTGTGCGTTCTTGGGATCTTGATGTAGTGCACTCCTTTGTTTTTGTTGGCGGTGGTAATCTGTGATAGATGTGGTCTGATCCTGTAGTCCGGAGATGCTTGAATTGGGTCTTCGTTGTTGAGTGCGGTAATCAGTAGTTGACTGTCCGACAGGAAGACAGTGTTCGCCATGTTGAGCTTGCTGGTCACGGCGGATGCCAGAACAAGCGCCTGGGCTTCAGCCTGTAGAGCGTCGTCTGCCTGTGCTTCAGCTTGGATCAATATGCCATGCTGGATGGCTGCGTGTGGGTTGAGGATGAAGATGCCAAGGCCAGCTCTCCGCGTTAAATATCTTGCCGTCACCGATTGGATTGCCGCATCGACAAAGCACCTTGGACCTGCAGAGTTAAACAGTTGTTGTGGAGATATAGAAGGAGCAGCATTTGGTGGTGCGTGCTCATGGCTTCCTGGGCCTGCACAATTCGTTAGCTGCGTGCACATAGCATTCTGTAGGTTGGTGTCCGTCGCCGGCCTTGTTTCCTGCAGGTGAGGACCTGTCATTTCGTTCGTAACCTGCTGAATTACCTGGTTGATCGTCCAGTCCCTGCGGTGGAATCTGTGCTCATTTCTTGCTTTCCATATGAACCAAAGGGTCCAAAGGATTCTTTCCTGCTGCTGGTGCTGCAAAAAGGTGCTGAACAAATGAGTTACCTGCTCCTGGATTCCCTGCATACCTGTTGGTAGCTGATCTGATCTAATGGATGGAGATGCTGCAAACCATATTGCTCTGGAAAAGCTGCATAGGAAGAATAAATGGTTATCTGTCTAATTGCCCACAGCGTGAGCACTTCGCGTCGATATGTTTTGAGAATCTTGCTGCTCGTTCCCCTGTAGCAAGAGCCTGTCTGAGGAGTCTCCAAGCAAACGTTTTTAAACGTGGTTGGAGAAATTTGTTCTTCCAGATGCGATTAATGATGGGCGACGCTACGGTACACCGGTTACCTCCCAGGAGGTAAGACCTCAAATGATTCCCAGCCATCCATTTCTTAATTAATTAATTGATTATGTTAATCTTAAACATTGAAATAATTATGACTCCCAGCCGCATCCGCCCTAGCGACCCGCCTGACTTCCAGCGGCGACGGGTGAGGCAAATCAATCTCTATCGGATTGCAGCCACCGCCGCGGGGGGCGTCTATGTATCGCGTTCTGCGATTAGAAACAATTGCATCACAGAAACGTGGCGCGGACGGGCAGGCGGGCGTGACACGCGCGCACCGGCGCGCTGGAACGGACGCGGAAGCTGGTCCATTAAGGTTATTGGCTTAAATGTTCCCTTGCGCTATATGCAAAAGGTGAAGTCGTGATCTACAGGTTCTTTCTTACTTCTTCGTGTTTCTCTGCAAATATTCTGAAGAAAAAACTTTGCACTTTTTAGAATGTTAGCCAAACATTCCAGAAATTATTTGTGAACATTTGAGGATTGTTTCGAAATATTTTAGAGTGTTCTGTAAAATTGTTTAACCCAAAAAATATTTGTCAAACATTACAAATTATTTCAAAAACGAATTCCAAATTTGTTCGAGAACAAGTCACAGTGTTCCAAATAAAATGCCAAAATGTTCCAAAAAAAGTTTGTCAAACATTTAAAATTCTCTTCAAAAAGTTTGTTTCAAAACAATTTGTTTTCGGAACAATTTCACAAATGTTCTGGAGAAATTTTCAAGATTGTTCTGAAAAACGGTTTGGTTTGTTCCGAAACTATTAATTTATTCTGAAAACATCCAGATTGTTCTGAAATATTAAGATGTTTTCAAAAGTGTTCCGAAACATTCTGACTTTTATTTTGTTCCAAAAACATTTTCAGAAGTGTTCGAGAACTTCAAGATTTGTTCTAGGAACATTTGAAAAGTGTTCCGAAACATTCTAACTTGTGCTGTTTTGAGAATGTTCCGGAACTTTTATTTTGCCCCAAAACATTTCATAAATTTGTTCCGGGAACATTTCACAAATGTTCTAGCCAAATTTTCAAGATTTGTTTCGAAACATTTTTTTATTCTAAAATATTAAGATTTATTTCTTGAAACATTTCAAAAGTGTTCTGGAACATTAAAGATGTTTTTAGAAGTGTTCTAGAACTTTAAAATTTCTTCTGGGAACATTTCAAAAGTGTTCCGAAAACATTTAGATTTGTTCTGGGGGGCATTTAAAAAATTTTCAGAAGTGTTCTGGGGGCATTTAAAATGTTTTTAGAAGTGCTATGGAACATTTTCAAATGGACTGACAACACTTTTTAAAATGTTCTCCGAAGTAATATCTGGAACTTCTTTTTTGGATCAATTTCAAATGGACTTAAAGAACTTTTTCAAATGTTCTCAGAAGTAATTCGTGAAACCTTTTTTTGGAACATTTGAAATCGAATGATAGAACTTTTTCAAATGTTCTCAAAAACAATTCCCGGAACCTTTTTGGAAAATTTTCAAATGTTCTCAGAAGTAATTCTTGAAACTTTATTTGGAACAATTCAAATGGAGTTACAGAACATTTCAAATGTTCTAAAGTAATTACTGGAACATTTTTTGGAATATTTACAAATGGAGTGACAGAACACTTTCAAATGTTCTCCGAATTCTGGTCTAGATGTTAAGAAAGATGGAACAAGAGAACAAGTTATGTAACCAAATAGAGTAATAAACAGTACGCTTAGTTTTTCAGAGCTGCAGACATGTAAACTACTTGAACTGCAAAAAGTATCATCTCATAGAACCCAGTTACTTTGACATTCTTGAGGTGCCACAACATAAAAGCTTGGCTTCAGAATTCATGGTAGACCCTGCAACCAAAAAAAACCTGATGAATTAGACCACCAAAAATTGTAAAAATTAAGAAAATTGGATCGAGAACAAAATCTAGATAAACGCTAAACTTTGGGCTATCTGATGAATCTCCAAAATAGATATGAAACAGATGAATGCTAAATACGAAACAGATGCAAAACAAAAAGGCGATGAAGTAGCACAAGGTAATAACAATGGAGGAACGAAAATCAAACCTTCACAGATGCTGGGACGGAGACATCCGAATCCGCGAGGAATGGGGCGAATGAGAATCGCCTCGGCGGCACAAACCCTAACTGAGAAGCCGAAAAGGCAGGAAATCCAGGAAAAAGGAAGGGCGAATCGGGAGATTAATATGGGCCGCCAGGCTAAATGGGCCTCTGAAATCCAGACGGACCGACAACGAGCTCCGCGAAGAGCTTCTGCGACGAAATCGCGTGCAGTAGCGCGCGCGATAAATAGAATCGCCCGCCGCCGCCTCCTACGCCGCCCTCGTTCCGAGATTCATGATTCTGTTAGCCTGGTTCCTATACTCTCGGAGATGGATTCAACATGGGCATGGATTAGGGTTCCATCGCTACATAGAGGCTGCCGCCGCCTTCTACGCCGCCCCTGCACTCGACGGCGTCTTGCCGGCGGCCACCGCGTGTTGTGCATCCCGGTGGTCCGCCACATCGGCTTCCGCGGTCCGTCAGCCACGGCTGGAAAGGTAAGCCGGAATATGTCCTGCCACCGAGGTTGCTGAGCAATGCTTTGGCCCTCTATCCCCATCCCTGTATCTTATCAGCAGACTTTGCTTTAGATTCATCTCTGGGTGAAACTGAAGGAGATGGAGAATACAGAATAAAGCCACTCCCATTAGATTGTTTAAGGGATTGACCAGTCCATAGAGTTGGTGAATCGAGTTGTGTGCTGGTCAAAGATGGTACGTTCTTGTTTGTAATATATTATGGACAAGGCCTTCAGAGTCATTTTTTAATTTGATATATTTTGTTGTTTTTTATATGTTTGATAACCAGGTTGCAACCGTGTGTATGCCAGGAAAATTTGCTGCATTATGCAGGAAATTGACAAAGGATCAAAGGGATATAGTTGAAAAAATAGGATTAGGCAAGTTCCTTAATATTCCATCGATGCCTATTCAACGTATGCTAGTGGAGAGTCTTGTTGAAATTCAATGCAGCAGATAGGACCTTTACAATTCAGGGCCACGTGGTTTCTATTTCCCCATGGGATGTGTACTGCATATTAGGTCTAGTTGACAAAGGAGAAAAGATTGAAATTCAGGGCCACTGCTGTTGCTCCTGATGACCTCCTTCACTCCCCGCTTCAGGAACTTGCCCCTGAACCTACAAATTCGGAAATTATCAAGACTGGATGGGAAGAAATCGAGTTGGTCATGCCTTCCGCCGGGCGGCCCCACGGCAGCCCAGCTATCATCTTACCTTGCTGGGCTGCTGGCTTGCGTAGCAGTACTCGGCGCCGCAGGCCGCTGGGGCGCTGCCGCGCTGGTGCTGGGGCGCTCCGCACTCGCCGCCCCTGGATGTCCCGGCTGGCGGCTGCCCCCCACCCCTCAGTACTACCTCCCCTGTGGGCTGCAGCCCTGCTGAAGTTGGGGAGCTCGGAAGCCGATCGCCGGAGCCGGACGTTGGGGCTGGGGCGCTGGGCGGAGGACGGAGGGCCGGAGGCGGAGGCGCACTGGCTGGGTCTGGCCGTCTGGGGCGCAGACGGCGGCGGTAGGGAGGGGGGCGGACAGACTGGGAAGGACCGAAGGGGGCTCGCCGGCTCGGGCTAGGGTGGGAGCGATTCCTAATTTTGGCTTTCTTTTGCTGGGCTTTTTGTTGAATCCGGCCCATAGGCTATAGATGACGATATAGTACATTTGTGAATACATACTGGTTAAATATAATGCAATTAATTGGTTGAAATGCAATTTATTGGTTAAATATAGAAAATAAATACAAAAAGTACCGAATTTTAATATAGTTTACCACATGTTGTATGTGAATAGTAGAAAAAGTTTCGAGGTGAAAAAAGAAAAAAAGTATTACTTTGTCGTGTGCTAAACAAACACACGGCAATTTTATTACTTGGCCGTGTGCCTGGATTCAGGCACTCGACAAACGTGTTATTTTGCCGTGTGTTATGTATTTGCTGTGTGTATTCTTGTCCTGCAAACGAGCAAAGAACGTATATGCCATGTGTGCCTTATTTGATGTGTATTTAATAATTGTCTCATGCAAATAGAATCTTTGCCATGTGGCCGATATAAGGCACACGACAAATATGTAAGCACACGGTGTTGGGGAAGCCACCTTAGCGAAGACCTCCGGCGGGAGGGTTCCTTCAGGTCCACTCAGACGACCTGGGCCGAAGCCCACCAAGCAAAGAGGTCGAGCATCAAGCAAGCGAATAGCATGTGGGCTCAACGTGGGACCATGGATGAATGCAACATGTAATCCATGATCGTTGTAAGATTACATTTAATACAAGAGTAATTGTTGCTCCGTTACTGTGCGTTCATTGTGTCTTCTCGTTCCGCGGTCCGTTCCACTTCTGAAGGGGTCCTCGTCCCCTCCCGAGCTGTTGTGACACTCCACCGTCCCGAAGGGTGTCCTCCACCAACACACGACAAATAAGCCATTTCCGGTAGTGAAACCAATCTCTCACTTTCTTTCGTGAAACCTTTTGGCCTGACAAGTGGACCCGTCGTGAGGGGTAAGATGGGCCTAATCTTGGTGAAAAAGAGTTTCAATTATTTCAACTTTTTATAGATAGATTTGATAAACATTAACATGTCATCAAATTGTAGTCCTACCTCCTATTGCAACACATGATTTAATTAGTTTTAGAGAATTCATAACATGTCACAAAATTTGGATTTACCTTGTATTCTGTACCATCTCTGTGCTATTTTCTTGGACTCACAAGATAAATTTTTGATGTATGAATCATGTCTATGATAATGAATTAAAAAATTCTATGCTGTTTCAAATCCTTCTAAGAGATAATTTGATGTCACATCTAATGCTTCGAGGGGACAAAAAATATTTCTTGTCTCAATTTAATGGCTGGCACAACCTTTGGTACAAATAAAAATTTGGTTGGCAAATGTCACTTCATGGCTAAAAAAAACGTTGCACCCAATTTTCTACCAGTATGTGACGTGCATGGCATGGAGGGGCAAAAAAATACATCTGCCAAATGTCACGTCATGGCACATTAGATGGTATAGATCTCATAGACACCGGTCATGATATGATTCTAAAAATATTTTTCTAGCCAAGTTTGTCACGTATACACGTTATTGCCATGAACATATTTTTTTTCGAAGTAATCAAACACCGCATGTTTGCTTTTATTCACGTTAAGAAACAAATCTGAGATCTCAAAAAATTCCCATAGCCGGCACATCTCAACTAATCTGCATGCAAGTTAGATCTAATCTCAACTAACCATGCATGCAAATTAGATCTAATCCCTACTTTTTGTATTTAAAATACATAGAATAAATATTAAAACTATTACCTCCTAAGAGGTAATAGTCTATAAGATCAACGGTCCACAATCATTTCGGTGTACCGTAGCAAAAGCCATGATGCTTAGAGTGGGAGGGGGGATACTTCTACTTCTACTTCCTGTTTGCGGCAGCTGGTTGTGTGTGGTTGCAGTTAGGTAGTTGTAGGCATCTCGGGCTGTGCATTTTCCTGAAGTTGAGGGCTTCCAGCAAAGTATATCCGGGCCGTCCTGGTTTAGAATGGTAAGGTTTGCGATCGAGGTAGCAGCTTGGTCGCCAAAGAGGTTCTTGATCTTGTCATAATCCCAAGTTTTAGTGTTAGGGAGCCAGAGGTCTGAGATGGAGTTTGGGAGTGCCGTCGCGGGCTGCTCTGTGGAGAGAAGATTATGCATGTTCGTCCAGCATTGCACCCATGGTTGGTTCCAAATAGTTGTGTTCCCCCTCAAGATTTGGTAAGAGCAATTATTTGTTAGTGTCTCCCTAATTTTTAGGATAGAGGCCCAGAAGAGTGATTTTGGAGTGGAGGAGGGGGCAGTCCAGAAGGAGGACTTGTGGAAGTATTTCCCTTTCAGAATGGCAGTGAGGTTCGGGTCCTTTTCAGTAACTATGTTCCAAGCGGTTTTGAGCAGAAGGCTTTTATTAACATTGTAGAGGTCTTTAATGCCCAGGCCTCCCATGGATTTGGGTTGGCAGATGTCATCCCATGCTCGAAAGTGGAAGGGTGTAGAACTGCCTTCTTCCTGGTGGCCAGCCCACCAAAAGTTTCTAATGATGGTGTTAATTTTTGCTAAGAATTTTTTTGTGAAGAGGGCATGGGCCATATAGTAGATAGGGATGGAAGAGAAGACAGATTGTATGTAAGCCAGGCGTCCCGCATGATTTAGCTTGTTTGCTTTTAATGTTGTCAACTTGTTTTTGAACTTTTGGTAGATAAAATCATAGGCACTAATTCTGTCTTTGTGTGTCATTATTAGAGGATGGCCAAGGTGGGTGGTATTTGGCTGTAAGTCTTGTACTGGATAGATTTGTTTGATGTGCTGCTTAGTAGTCTCGTCTACATTGCGGCTGAAGAGGATTGAAGATTTTGGCCAGCTCGGAGTTTGTCCTGATTGTGCACAGAAAGTGTGTAAAAGATTTTTAATTGTTTGTGCTTCTGAAGCATCCGCCTTGCCACAGATGATCAGGTCATCAGCAAACATGAGGGAGTGAATAGGGGGGCAACCCGGTCCTAGGGAAATGCCAGACAAGTTGTGTGATTGAAGGGCTTCCTGCAGAGTGATAGATAGTTCATTAACGGCTATGACAAAAAGGTAAGGAGAAAGTGGACAGCCTTGTCGTAGACCTCTTTGGGCTTGGAACCGGCCAAAAGGTTGGCCATTTAATAGGATCGAAAAGGAGGCAGATTCCGTACAGGCTCGGATTAGGTTGATGAAGTTTGCATGGAATCCCTGACGTTGAAGTGCTTGGGCTATGAAGGCCCATTCGATGCGGTCGAAAGCTTTAGCAAGGTCTAGTTTCAGCATGAAGGCGCTATGTTTCCAAGATTTTAGCTGGAAGGAGTGAACAATTTCTTGTGCTAGGATAATGTTAGTAGTGATGTTTCTTCCTTGCACAAAGGCCTGTTGGGAGTGATGGATTATGTTTGGGAGATGATTTTTTATGCGCTCGGCTAAAGACTTTGCCACGATTTTGTAAACCACATTGCAAAGACTGATTGGTCTGTAATCTTGTGGTGAAAGGCAGGTGTTTTTTTTTGGAATTAGAACAATAAAAGTGTCATTGATGCCGGCAGGAAACGTACCGGAGGAGTAGAAGTTAGTGACAAGGTTCAGAACATCTAGTTTAATCCAATTCCAAGTCGCTTGATAGAAAGCTACGTTGAGGCCATCGGGGCCTGGAGAGGCGTCTCGTTTCATACCTTTAAGGAGATTGTGCAGTTCATGAAGGTCAGGGGAGGAGTAGGTGTAGTCATCGATTATTGCCTGTCGTTGGGAAGGCGCATGCTCTGAATTTGAGGCCTGCAATTGTGTTGCAAAGAGGTTGCTGAAATAGGAAATGAGGACAGTCGCAACTGCCTGTGGATCAGAGTGCACATTGCCGTTTATGTCGATGATGGAGGTGATTTTGTTTCTTCTTGCTCTCTTCATGATTGCTTTGTGGAAAAATTCAGTGTTCCTGTCTCCTTGGGTGGCCCATAACTGTTTTGCTCTCTGTTTGTGGTATTCAGCATTTTTTGTTAGAAGGAGGTAGTGTTGTGTAGCTTGACTGGTTTCAAGTTGGTAATCCCTCAGAGCTGGGATTTTGGATTGGTGCTGTAGAAGGGTCTCTTCTATTTGTGACAGTTGTTCGTGAATGGGTTTTTTTCTTTTTGCTCCAAATTTTCAGATCCTTTGCCATAACTCTAGTTCTAGCATGGAAGTTTCGCTGATTGGATTTGATCCAGCTAGACTGCGCCACTTGCTGAAAATCGCGTTCAAGAAGCCACCAATTTTCGAATCGGAAAGGTTTTTTGGGGATTCTTGTTTTAGGTTCCAGAATTGCAAGTATGGGAGCATGGCCACTGTACAGCATAGGGAGATGGTAAATTGTAGTTCTCGGAAAGGCCGTGCACCATTCAGCATTTGCTAAGCAGCGATCAAGGCGTTGGGAAGTTGGGTGAGTCGTGAAACGTTTATTGCACCAAGTGTAAGCAGGTCCATTGTACTAACCGAGATCAAAAAGGCCACACTGTTTCACCAACGAGCAGAATTCCCGGATGCGAGTTTGATTAGGAGGGGTGGGACCACATTTCTCAGAGGCGTGCATGATATTATTCATGTCTCCCATACAAAAGGTTGGAGTGTCAGGAGAGGCTAACACAAAAGTCGACACATCCTCCCAGATGAGGCTGGTTTTTTGGTGATGGGGATCACCGTAGACGCAAACTAGATTAAAATTTACAGGGCCCGAAAGGGAAGTTTTGTACACACAGCTAGCTAGTATGTAGTGGTGAGTAGCACGGAGGACTTGAACTTGAACTTCATTTTTCCATAGAAGCCAGAGGCCTCCTGAAAGTCCATCGGCAGGTACTATGTGACAGTCTTGCATAAAAAAACGATTTGTGAGCTGAGATCGATCAAATTTGGACGTTCTAGTCTCTGAAACAAAGATTACCTTGGCGTTTGTAGAGGAAGAGAGACGGGCGAGATGATTAAGCGTCGGACTGTAGAGGCCCCCGCCCGAGCCTCTGCAGTTCCAGCTGATTAGACTCATTGGCCCCCTGGCGCCCTTGAGGCTGGCGCCAGAGCCTGAGTCGCAGTGTCGTGGAGCATTGTTGAGCTAGGTAGATGAGCTTGGTGATGAGGCTGGTCAGTATTGCTGGCTTGATCTTGAGCTGTAGATTGAGCTTCAATGCCGGGAAGCAGAGTAGGATGGTGAGGAACCAGACCCAATTCCCGGACATGAGAAACCTGATGATCAGGGAAGCGCAAAGCAGACCGCACATACATTAGTGATGCTTCTTTTGTTTCTCAGCGGGTGGGAAAAATGCACTGTGTTTTTTTTTTTTGAACGGACGGCACGAGAATGTGCCCATTTCATTGATAAAGAGGAAGAGAGTACAAGTCCCTGGGATACAAGCTTTGAACGAGAGAGGGTGAGAGACTCCCAAGTCCCTAGGTATGCTAGGAGTGATTGAGGCGAGTCCACTATCGGTGGAGTGAGTGTTCTCGCCGTTATTCGTCCGTGCCCCCATGCCGAGGGGTCCCCCCCCTTTTTATAGACCAAGGTGGGGAGAGTTACACGTGTTGGGCGTTTACATGGCCATCTTTTCTTCCCCCGATCCGAGGGAGTACAGTTGGTCGTTCCTGTTACCAAGCGCTGCGGAGCATAGCGTCGGGCGTGGTCGTCATCCTCGCAAATCCTACTGCCCATACCCGGAGCGCGTCCTTATCCTGTGGTGCCAGTTGGCGGCGTGGCTGTGACTGCTGGTGTGCAGTGCCTGGCGTCGGATGAGGTAGGACGTCGAGGGTGCCAAAGACTCCGGTCCTGCCCCGGTCAAGAGCTGTAGCGCGTTCGAGGGTCATTGTCCATGCCCGCCGAGGATCCTGCAGGGGAAAAGGTGCAACGATAGGTAGCACATTGGCGGGGCGGTGTCAGACAAGTCCGCACAGAGCGCCGCGGACCTGCCCCGCGCCGGGAATAGCAGCACAGTGGTGGGTGCAGGCTGACGAGACGCTGGTCACATCCGTTGTGCGGCGTGATGGTCGACGCCAGCTGACGCCGTCTGACACCATCTGACCCCCACCCCATGCCGCGGGGTGGTTGGCGAATTAGTGCGTCCCGTCCCATCGGGTGGTTGGGCCACCGCTTCAGTCTGCCGAGGGGGGCTCGAGCGAGGCGGAGTTTCCCCTGTGCCGAGGGTCCGCGGAGGGCTCGGCTGAGGGAGCCTCGAGCGAGGCGGAGATTGCTGCGCGTCGAGGGGCCTCGGCTGAGGAAGCCCTCGAGCGAGGCGGAGATTGCTCTGCGGCTGGTGAGGCCTCGGATGGGCCGTACCGTGGCGTTGGGCCGTGGGCCAAGTGCGTACTCGAGTTTCTCGTGCCCGAAGAGGATTTGGGCCGTATGTTGGACTGTATTTCGCGTCGTTTTGGGGGGAGTTTTAGTCCCTGGTTAGGATACCCCAAATCATGTACCCGACACAAATCATCTAAACTCATGGTTACCTATTATCTGTTTCAGGGATAAAATATTCAGTATTCACAGGGGAAAGCTCACTGAATTGCGCGTCAAAAAGAAGGGGAAAAATCACTGAACTGCAAACCAACTCAACGAACAAAGATAGCCATTTTCGTCGCTTGCTCCAGCATCGAACGCAACGGTAAAACAGCCCACATTGCCGCCCCAACAACACATGAAAATAGCTACCTTTACCGCTCAAAAAAATAGCTATCTTTAGCATTACCCACACTTCACTTACACAACCAAATTAACTGTCACGCGCCCAAAACCGCATACCAATCCAACGAATCAAACCATCTCCCTGCTTCACCACCCCCATAAAAGGCCCTCCCGAGCTCGCATTTCCGCAGGCAAAACCGATCGGCTGGGCAGAAGAGGAGGCGCGCGCGCGGCAACGTTAGCAAGCGCTAGCCAGGCGTGAGCTAGCGTTCGCCGCGCGCAGAGATGGCGGAGCCTCCGGCCGACGAGCGGCAGCGGCAGGCGTGGGAGGAGGAGGCGGACGCCGCCGCCGGCCCGTCGACGGAGCTGGTGTTCGAGGGGGAGCCGGTGCCGACGCTGCCGGAGATGATCACGGCGCGGTCGGTGGCCGTGGGCGTCGTCCTGGGCGTGGTGCTCTCCATCGTGGCCATGAAGCTGAGCCTCACCGCGGTGTACCTGCCCTTCCTCGCCATCCCCGCTGGGCTCATGAGCTTCTTCCTCTCCCGGTGGTGGGTGCGCCTGCTGTACGGCTGCGGCGTGGCGCAGCCGCTTTTGTTCTGCTACCGCAGGGTGGTCGGTACCGCCAGAGTTTTTGGCCGTAGATTCAGCTGCACAAGATTCGGGAAGATAGCTTGCGTGGAGCGAGAGTACAGGCTAAAAATGCTGACATGGCAGGTGTAGCAATATTAGTCACAATTGTGCCCACCTTACCGTTTGCACCGTAGATTTTATCATTTTTACTGTAGCGGTAACTGTTTTTTTGACTTTTGTATTTTTAAATTTTAAATCGGAAAATACTGGTTGCCGCTAGCGGCAAGTGTTAGCGGCGGTAAGGTAAACCCTCACAAACGCTCCAAACGCGTTCACAGGGAACGGGATTCTTGCGTTCACATTGAACGAGATAGTTAGCCCCACTGTATTTTTTTTTCAGCCGGACAAGGGCGAGAACCGGCCGCCGCTCCGATGTCCTCCACAGCTCCACCACGCCCGCCCACCCGCGCCGCACCGGTCTCCTCCACCGATCCGCGTCCGGGCGGAGCTCCGCGAGGAGCACCGCGACCTGCGGCCGGGTGCCGTCGAGCGCGACCTTTAGAAGCTCATCGCCATCGACGGAGAGCTCCGCCGTGGCGCCCGCGGGCAGGCCCGGCACCCTGGGCAGGTCCAGCGGCGCGACCGTCACCGCCCCGGCGGCCTCCGCCAGCAACGCTCCTCCACCAAGCCCCGCTCTCCGGCGTTGATGTGCCGCAGCAGCTCGCCGCTTTTCAACCCGCTCTGCTTGTAGGTTCGTGCTTTCTGCCACGGGACAACTCCTTTGTCACTCCGCGCGTTATTCCACCACGCGCCCATCATGGCCCCCTTCTTTGCGAATCACCTCTGGGAGTGGATTAACTCTACTTTTTTTTTGTTGGTAAGAAAACACATTCCAATCTTGTTTGTTGACTTTCTAGGTCATGGATGTGTTGAAAACTGGTCATGTATGGTCATATCAATTGCGGAAGGACTTGGTATATCAATAATGTTGTTTTCTGTCTTCAAATTGAAAGTTAGTTGCCGATTGAAAGAATCCTTATCTAGGTTGCTCTTCAGGGACGAATTTAGTTTACTGTATTCACCTTTGAATCCTCTAGCATCCCATTTTCAATTGACGATGTCACAAAAGCGAGCCCTGAGTTAGTGCTGTGTTATTTCCGTTTAATTGAAATGACTAAGCTTGCCACCAAAATGAACACCAGTTTTATTATATGGCAAAACCTGGTCAGATTGTCAGAGGTGTTAGCTCTCTCTTTAGTTTTCTTATTTGATTTGATTTCCTTAGTACTATTTTCCACTCTGTCATTAGCAAATCATTGCATGGATGACTTTTTTTATTCCTTTTCAGTGTCAAGTAGTCATGTGGGTTTATGGGAATTATTATATGACTGATGGCAAGATATTAGGATGTGTCTACCTGTCATGTTGTCTTTTGATGGAAATGCTAATTACGTCAGGTTGTTCGATCTCTTATTATGTACAGAATTTGCATAGAAGACTGGGTACGGCATTTATTCTTGTTCAATCTGTTTTTCCATAAATTTGCAGATACGACTCGATCAAGCTTTTGACTTCTTTATCATTAATATTGCTACTTATCTAATAGTATTTGGCAAATATTACTAATATGCAAACTTATTGATATTTTAGGTGCAAACAACAAAACATAGGAGAATGCAATGCAATAGTAAATATCTGAGTGCATACTTTTAATCTGCTGCTTCTCGCTTTTTTCTTTAAAGATATTGTAAATGTTGTGCATTATTATAGTTCATATGAGAGTAGTAAATATTAATATAGTTCTTTCTTCAGTGAACTGAGTTTGCTGTATTCACATTTGAATCCTCTAGCATCCCATTTTCAATTGACGCTATCATACAAGTAAGGTTTTAAAAAACGCTAGACGCTAGGTGAACGCTAGCCTATGGATTAGAGTTTTTTGTGATTAAACGTAGATTAAACGTCTTTTGTGATTAAACGACACTGTAATTAAACACAACGCTAGGCCAAAGTTTAGAGTTTAATCAAGATTAAACGTAGTTTTAAAACGTTTTTTAAAACAGAGCGAGCTCTAAATTAGCACTGTGTTATTTTCCATTTAATTGATGTTTTAGGTGTCAACTTGTCAATTTAGTGCACAAATTGCTAATGTGCTTTTGATGGTGCAAAATTTTTGTTTGGTGATGTGCAGTGCTTTATGTCTTTGCTTTGCTGCTATGTGATTTTTTTTTTTTTTTGCTCATACAGACCATGATTTATACATTTGATCCCAATGTATTTTGAGGTATATCTGGCTGCAGCGACAAGTCAATGATAGGCGAACAGGAGTTGGAGATGGATCGAATGTAATCCCATCCTGTATTTTATATATGTAATTTTGAAGGGTTGGGTGAAATTTCGGAATTATATATATTACGTTTAGAGTTTTTTTCCATATTACTGGAAGGGGTGGATGCTGATGTGGAACAGGCTCCTAAGTTCAACAAGTCTGCCAGAGTACAAGTGATGCTGCTGGGTTGACTGGTAGTCAATATTGGAGGGCTGCCTGCTGGTTGAGTTGACTGGCAACGAAGTGCATGACCGCATGAGTTGCTATTAGACCTGGACTCAAAAAATAGTATAGGAGTTAAATGAGTTGATATTTGGCAATATCAGGCATGAGTTAAACTCTATGTGTAACTGTTATTTTGTTTTTAAACTTTCATCTGTATGAGATAATAGTATTGATATTTCTGTCAATATATATGAAGTAAATTTTAGCAACATGCTTGTGGTGCTGGTTTATCTGTCAGCATGCGTCATTCTTTTGTATGCGAAGTATATGAGCAGCCAACATGGAATTTACGATGGTGTTTAGATCTATATGTGTGTAATGTATTATTTTCTCACTGATAAAGTATGCTAGTGTTGGATGAAAAGTGTATAGTATTTTTAGTGATACAAGACAGCACAACGCCATCGTGAGGACCATTCTATATATATTTTTCAAGGGATGCACAGGTAATGATGACTGATTTCATACAAAAGAGAGAGAACCGAACCAACAAATGAGCAACAGTAGTAAATGGGATATCAGACAAGCATGAATTCAAAAATAGGATATGCGACAAGTGCATGAATTCAATATGATCCAATGTTTCCAATGCTGGACAGTACAAGTTTAGTTAATTTATAATAGTTCTGCAGGATAACTCATATATATAGGTGTCATCTAATACATGATAATAGGCAATGAGATGAATATGTGGTAGTTGGCATCAGTTGAGATCTGATCTAGGCAATCTTTTGTTGCTTGAACTTGATCAGTTGTACAAAATATCAGAAAGTGACCTTTTCTTTTTAGTGGATGGGTTCTCCTCCTCTGGCCAATCCGCTATCAAATTGCTCGGGGTGTTCTCTTTATCCTTGGGTGGACGCTTCCTGCTCGTTAGCCATGACTTGAGACCTGTGTTCGGAGGCCTACCTCCTAGGACAGTGCGTGGTGGACAAGCAGTAGGTTGGAGCTGCCCAGTGAAGGTTGCTGCCAATATATTTGGATCATCTGAATTAGCTAATACAGGATCAGAACTTGAAGATCCCGTTATTGCATCCATGGCCTGATGGAATGCAGTTTCGCTCAAGGTCGCTTCCCTGTTTGCAATTTCAAAAACTTTATCAAGCAGCATCTTCTTCCGACTTCCGCAGTTTGTCATTATGAACTATGAGGGATAACTTTGATTCTTCTGAAAGTGACCGTTCAACGCAATCTTTTGTCCATCTATGGAGTATGTTGCCAGGGGGTATCTCTTGCCTGTCAAGATGTACAAGTACCTGTGGTTGGGAACCAGGGTTAGGACATTGTGATTTGTGGGGTGATCTTGGGTAGTTGCTATTTAAAATGTCTCACAGTGGTGTTTTTTACGAAGTCCTTACCTTTAGTGCATGACGACAAAGCATGCCCATATGCTCGAAGAGGCCACATTCGCAGGTTACACGCTCTGTGCCTTGCAGCCTCACGTGGATATAAGCTGCAGCATCTTCCATGTCTGCTCTTGCGTCTGTCAATACATACTCATCTTGACCAATCTTGGATTTTATAGTGTACTTGCTTGATTCAAATAGCTCATCATAAAACTTCTCATACGTGGCCCTTGTATAAATAGTGTGTGCATGATCCTCTATTGGGAGACCAGTTCTCAGCTTTCGATTCACCTGAACAAAAGCAGAGAAACACTAAGCGGCTTGTACTGTACATTACAATAATATGATTTTGGGTGACAAGTTTAGCTCAGGAAGTCCTTTTTTTCTGTTGTGCTGTTAGCATACCTGGTTTTGACGAACCCTTCCTTTCCCTCCTGGTCATTCCTATCACTTTGAAATTCATTGAATTTGGCGACGAACAGGTGCATTGGAGCAGCACGCTGGATGAATCTTTTCAGCATATGGTTGGCGCTTTCACTTCGTTGTGTGCTTGTCATACCAGCACAAAAGATACCCATGAAGGATGGCTTTGCCCATTTTCACGGTGCTTGAACAACCTTTTTAAAAACTTGTTTTTCACAAGTTTGTATTTCTTAACCAATTCACACCATTTTTTCTCAAAGGCAGGTATATTTGTTTCATCGGTAATGAGTTTGTTGAAATCATGCTTGAACCTCTTATGCTTTGAGTATACCTTCCCCAATCTGTCCTTAGCATTTTTGAGGACATGCCATCTGCACCATCTATGTTTTGTTCCTTGCATTGATGTTTTCATTGCCTTAGCCATTGCAGCACATTGATCTGCACAAAGGACACTACATTGGTCATTCTTTTTTCTGATGTTGTACAACTGAATTGAAGAGAACATGGAAATTAAATAATTAGAAATGGGATGGTGTTATCTAAATTTGAAGACACAAACATGCATATATGAAAATGGGAATCTGATTTGCAGCCAAGGTATGTGCATTTTTATTTTTACCTGTCAACATGGTAACGGGGGCCTTACCACCCATTATCTCAACGAAATTAGTAAATGCCCATTCGAAGTCTGATGTTTTTTCTGATGTCAGTAGCAATCCACCAAGAACAATAGATTGGAAGTGGTTGTTAACACCCATGAAGAGGCCAAATGGGAGGCTGTATAGATTTGTTCTATAGGTGGTATCAAATGTGATGGCATCTCCAAAAGTAGCATAGTCCAGCCTGTTTTTGCCTGTGCACCACAGCATCATTTTCAGCCGATCACCTGAGTCGATCTGGAATCTTACTTCCAGTCCTGGGTCAGTCTCCTTCATCTTATCTAGCAGTCTCAATGTCTTGCCAATGTCATCTCGCATGTTTTCTTGTGCCAGCTTCGCACAAATTGACCTCACGGACTCCTTCCTCATCCTTGCCCTTGATCCACCATCAGAGACTCCCAGTATATTGCATATTCTGCCTACACTAATGTTGTTCTCCCTTAGCTTCTTGATGAGATCCTTTGTCGATGGATCTATGTAACCATGGGACTTCCATTGCTTGTTCTCGCTGTATGCCTCCGTAAGCCTGTGATTGTGGGTGTCGTTGACACTGCTTATGTACCAAGCATGGTCGCTTCTCCTGTGCAATCTAATCTTGGCGGCACAATCTGTCCGGATGGAAGAGTTGCTGTTCTTGCTGGTACCCTGCAAGTAGAGTTTTACAAGAATATTTGATGGATCAGTGATAAACTTTAGAGCCTTTTTTATATGATGTGTAGCAAAAGCATGAAAGTTCTCTAAACTACCTCGCATGAGAAGACAATATCCAGTTTTGTTTGATATTTGCTAGCATTCTTGCGCCCACGACCAAATCGAACTCCGAATCCCTTTTCCCATGAATACAAGTTGTAGAAATCCCTCGCTTCTTCATGGCTGTTGAATGTTGTACCTTCATGGGGGGAGAAGATCGGAGCCCCCAGTGGGGCGGTTGCTGCGCGCCGTAGAGCTCTAGTGATAGCACTTTCCTCTGATGGGGCATCCCTGTAGTCAGGTCCATTCCTAGCCCCTGGTCTGTCAGCACAATATATGAAGTATTTTTAAGTTAACAATTTTTTTGTGCACGCACAGATGAGTTTAAATAAACATCTAAAGCTTAATGGTAGTAATCAAGGTTTAAAATCGCGGGCTATAGAATTTAGCGGAAGCTTGGACAAAACGCTATTTTACCGCTATAGCGGCGCTATTTGGCGCTATAGCGTGTTAATGAGCATCGCGACAGCTATTTCTGGCCGCTATAGCGGCGCTATTTTGGCGCTATAGCGTGCTATTTTTTACACTGGTAGTAATGCAAGTGTATTGACTTAGCACTAATCAAATTTTTGGAGTGTGCAATAGGCCTATAACAATGCTTGATAATATATAGTCGCACATAAAATCAAGGGTAATTTATCAATCCAAATTTGCTCTTCAACACATATATTCTAGGGTGTGGAAATCAAAGTTTTAAATCTCCCGCTATAGCTTCCGCTATAACCCGCTATAGCTATTTAGACATGGTATCGCTATTTGAACTCATGTGTAATTTAGCCGCTATAGCCCGGTATAGCCTCATTTAGCCCGCTATTAGCTGTTTTCAGAGGCCAGCCGCTAAACCCCTTAGCCCGCTATTTAGAACCTTGGTGGAAATTTTGGGTCAGTGCAAATGTAATCAACAAACTCAATGTATTTCTACTCGAACTTGGTACAAGCAATCGGTTCAGTGCTAAAGTATCCTTTTTTTAATCTTTTGTTTGCATGTTGAGAAATATCATAATTGCAATCCATATCCAAATTTAATGCAGATCAGCTATATTACTTCTAATCCGAGCAGCTGTTTTCCTTATAATCCTATTACGGTACAGGAACGTGTGGACGGCCTTACCCGCGACGAAGATCCAGTGAGGTTTGCCGGCTCTGGCACATGAGCTCCGACGCCTGCGCTCTGCAAGCTCCCACTCTCTTCTTGAGCTGTCGTCGATGCATCCATTGACTTCTTGGTAGTTCCAATCCCGACTAGTGCAATCGCCCCATCAGGAAACTCGCTAGGCTTGGTGCCCCTCGCAATCTCGTCGATGGCCTGGGGGGATTTCGTGACCGGATCAATGTCCATGACGAGGCGACGAGGATCCATGGAAGGGGTGAGAGGAGGGGCGCATCCTGTACTGGTGATCTATTCCATGGGAAGGAATCGAGTGCTTCTACTGGAAGCTTCCAATTGAATGCTTCTACTGGAAGGAACCCAACCCACGAGATGTATTGGCTGTAGTGTGAACACGGTTATCGGTTTACTGTTGTTCAGTTGACTTCACTCGGAACCGGTTTTGCCACGGTGTCAAATTGCGTTTCTAATCTTGTCCACGTCGCAGACACGGGAATATAGCTCACCAATCTCAGAGCAGAAGCTGGAGAATCCTGGTCTTCCGTCAGGGGGCGGTACGCACCACCCGGCGGTATAGAATCCGCGTTTGCGGTGAGGTAGGCGAGCGCGACGTGGCGGGACCTCAGCTGGGGGTAGAGGCGCGGTATGGCGACGATGGCGACGGCTGACAGGGCGATGTAGCCGACGACGGCGGCCGGGTCGTACACCCGGTCGCGAAGGAACACCTGCGCCCGCCGCCGGTCGTCGAAGCTCCGCGCCGGCGGCCGGTCGTCGGCGCCGAGGCACATGGACGGCAGCGTGGCGAGCCGGGAGTGCCGCCGCCTGCGCATCCCGCGGAGCGTCCGGAGCAGGATGCAGAGCATGTGGAAGAGGCCGTCAGCGAGGACCATGGATATCCCGATGAACCATCGGTAGGCGTTGATGACGCCGATGCCACGAGGGTACCAGCTGCCCTCCTTGGTCATGATGTACGGCAGCATGATCCCCCAGGACACCACGGATCCCGCGAGCATCGAGATGGTGACCTTGTACTGGCTTAAGAACCCGATGCCGATGTCGGTCATCGAGAAGTCGAAGAAGAACCTGACACGTTGCATGTTTTGGATCGAGCTTAACACAATAACACTTCATGGTGTTCTTGTTCGATTTTCAGAATTTTTTTTTCTGGCTTACGTTACGTACCCAAATCGAGCTGCGGTAAGGCCGAAAATGGGGAAGGACCGGAAGCCGCAGTGCATGCCGCCTTCGTAGAACCACTGCCAGAGCGACGACGCGATAGCTCCACCCAAGGTTTGAACATGACTGACACTTGCATACTGCGGCGTGAGAAAACGGGAAAAAAATTGTAAGACATGTTGCTTCTAATTTATGAACAAAAACGGAGTATTAATTTGGTGGATCGACATCGACTGTTAGTGACTTAGTGTTACCTTGCTTGTTTGGCGCCGTGCGGCGTGTGGATGCTGTTGATGAAGTGCGCCGTGGCCATGTCGGTGGGGAACGGTAGGTTGTGCCGGATGACGAGGCTGTTCCTGAAGGGCCTGACGGCGAAGACGCCGACGAAGCTGGTGAGGAAGAGGAACGCCATCAGCCGGACGATCTGGGGCTCCGCGACGTTGCCGCCGCTGTTCCCGGGGCCGCCGTCCACGGCCGAGGTCCGGCTCATCGCCAGGATGTAGGAGCCGAAGCCGCCGGTGTAGGCGATGTTGGCGCAGGAGACGACGAAGGTCTGGATCACGGCGTTCTCCTGGCGCGTGAAGGGGAGCTGCGCCACCGCAACGCGGATTTGCAGCTGAATCTACGGCCAAAAACTCTGGCGGTACCGGCCACCCTGCGGTAGCAGAACAAAAGCGTACCTCACCGTGCCGCTGTTCGCCTTCTGCAACACGTACGGCATCGGCATGACGTCCGCGAACCTCGGGCCCACGTACGGCAAGATCGCCGTGCTCGCCTTCGGCTCGTGGGTGGGGCTCCAGAACGGCGGCGTGGTCGCCGGGCTCGCCGGCGGCGTCATCATGCTGTCCGCCGTCATCACCGCGGGCGACCTCATGCAGGTCTTCAGGACGGGCTACCTCACCCTCACCTCGCCGCACGCCATGCTCATCAGCCATGTCGCCGGGACGGCGCTCGGCTGCGTGATCAACCCGGTCATCTTCTGGATGCTGTACGGGGCGTACAACGGCGGCGACGGCGTCCCCGTCGCCCCGTACGCCAAGGTGTACCGTGGCATGGCCATCCTCGGCGTGTCCCAGCAGGCGTTCCCCAGGCACAGCCTGCTGCTCAGCAAGATCTTCTTCGCCGTGGCGCTGGCCAACAGCGTGCTCCGCGAGGTGTCCGCGCGGAGGGGCTGGCGCGTCGGGCGGTACCTCCCGTGCACCATCGCCGTCGCCATTGCCTTCTTCATGCCGCCCAAGGTACCCATCGGCATTTCCATCGGGAGCATCGGGATGTACCTGTGGAGGAGACTCGACGGCGACGGCGCGCGTCTGCGGTCGCCGCCGGTCTCATCTGCGGGGACGCTCTCGGCTCCGTGCTCCGGTCCATGCTCATGTTGTCCAGGCGCGCCCACCGATCTGCCTCATGTTCCTGTCGCCGAGAACGAGTGAGCGCCTGGATGCTGTCCTGGCAACGTACATGTAGAATCAGCTGTGCCCAGAAATGAATTGACTGCATAGACATATGTACAGTGACTACATTGTTGCTAGTTGATTCACGAAATCTCGGACGAACTCGTCTAGCTTGAGGGCGTGGTTTTAAATCGCTGGCTAAGGCGTTTAGTGGCAGGGTTATCGTTACGGTGTTTAACGGCAGGGCTGTCGTTACGGCGTTAAGTAGGTTATAGCAGACTAAATATCATAGTGGCTGCCCTCCTAACAGCTATAACTGCCTATTTAAAACCTTACTTGAGGGCCAACAATGGTTGGGGGCTTGAGGCTTGCGGCACGCCTCGTCATGTGTGATGGCATGCATCGCCACTGCAGTAAGCCGTGCTCCTTGGAGACGCGCCTCCTCGTCCGGCGTCCATGTCGGCAGGGGCTTGATGCGCAGTATGAACCCCGTGCGAGCGAATCGACACGGCGGCAGAGTACTTCTCTCCAGAGTCGCGCCGGATGAGGCCGCTATGGCAAAAACTCGCTCAGATTTTGCAGGGTGTTCGCCCACCGTACTCTTGTCCGAGGAATTCTTCCAAATTTTTAGTTGCGATTTCGTACTCTGCTTGCCGTACTACTGGACTGCCATCGTAGGTGGGAAGGTACTATGTTCGCCGAGGTTAATTCTCTATCATGCGGCCATAGTTTGGTTCCCAGAAAGACGGCGATGGGGTCGCGGCCGGAGCACGGGAGCACGACGAGGTGCGTTTGCTTGAGGCGAAACTAGAATGATGATGCGAGGCGAGTGCTTATTTGGAGCAGGATGAGGATCTCTGGAAAATACATGTTATTTGCAGTGGCGGCAGTCGTAGTCATTCGCGGGAGGAAACCGGCGCACCAGAACAATAGCCCTATTGTAAATTTTTTGACCCAGTATAGGAGGTAATTTCATAATAAATTCGGATCGCAATTGGATCGCGATTCGATTTAGGGGGTTTTATATAAATATTTGGATCGGATTAATAATCTAGATAAAAAATTAGGGGGTTTTGTGTAAAGATGTAGGGGGGTTCTGTAAAACAGTAGGTTCAGCTATCGGGCGGGCCCTTCATTTGCTGGGATGAAAAGAGGCGAAAATCTATTTTCATTTCGCATTATCCTCTTCTTCTCTGTCCGTCCCGTCAGGCTCCATCCCCCTCGCCGCGCGCGACTACCAATCCAATTTGGCGACCCCGTCGCTCGCCCCATTGCAGATTTGTGGGAGACCGCCGCCGGCTCTAATGGCGACTAGAGTCCCGTCCATGGAGCTCCACTGCCCCGCACCGTTGCTCTCCGGTGGCCGAGGTAATCTGTTCTCTCCGGCGGCGTGTCTTCTTTCAACTATTCTAGGGAGAACATGCCTTAAGAAGAAGCTTTTCCTTGTCCAAGCAAAGAGATTGGGGGGTTTGGAGAAAGCAAGTACGAGGTATAGAATCCTCCCTGTTGCTTCCGTTATGTAATTCGAAACCAATTGTCTAATCACGTAGGGCATATGAGTGCTGGACTGCTAGTGCCACTGCGTCTGTACCACTCTACCTGCATACTAATTTTGATGCTTACTGAAACTGAAACTCGAAGGTCAAAAGAGTCTGAACAGCCAAAGAAAAGAGCAGCCCTGATTCGTGGAACTGTTAGCCCACCACTTCCTGTACCAGGAAGCATACCTCGACCTCCTTATGTTGGCACAAAAGATGTACCAGAGATAGCAAAAGAGATACAAATGCACGACAAAGAGAGCATCGTCCACATGAGAGCTGCTTGCGAGCTTGCTGCTCGTGTTCTTGAATATGCAGGAACATTAGTGAAAGTAAGATGCTTCTCAGCACTTCCACTACTATGTTTAACCTAATCATGATTGAAATGCTGATTTTGTTTATAAGATACATTTTTCTCTTTCTTTGTACTTCATCATTAGTATATCTTCAGTGAGAAATCTATTGCATTTTCTATCAGCCCTCTGTAACAACAGACGAAATTGATAAAGCAGTGCACAAGATGATCATTGATGCTGGAGCCTATCCATCCCCACTTGGATATGGTGGGTTTCCAAAGAGCGTATGCACATCAGTGAACGAATGCATGTGCCATGGAATTCCTGATTCACGCGAACTACAGGTTCAGAAAGCCTTGCATCGACATGTTTTCTGCCCATATCACACTTCTGGGCCTTTCAACTACACAGTTCCACAGCCGGAGTAACTAATTATCTTGCATTAGTATTTTCCAGGATGGAGACATAATTAACATCGATGTCACTGTCTACTTGAATGTACGTTGTTTACTCTCTTGGTCATATATAATTATTGTCACTTCATAGTATTGAGTTCAAGTGTTCATGCTTCATGGAATTTAATTTGGATGTCGTCCCCTGATGTGCCCTCACCATTTCAGGGTTATCATGGGGACACCTCTAAAACATTTCTTTGTGGAGAAGTTGACGAAGCCAATAAACGACTTGTGAAGGTATCTACCCTTTTCTCTGGAGCACTTGTAATGCTTGCTCTTGCGATCTACTATTTTTTAGTCATGAATAGCAGCTCTAGTTTCCACACATTGTAACTCTACACGTTCCTTTTATTTCATTCCCACTTTTATATGGGACATAAATTGATGACAAATCTTCATAATGCAAAGGTAAAATTGCACATTGGCCACTGGTTTATTTCCTAAGGAGTGATTTCTGCAAAAAAAAAATTGCTTGATTAGGAGATAAGAATTATTGTAAGGTGTGTAATGTATCATCGTACATGTTTTCTTGCATATACATATTTTTTGTGGCTAAGGACGACTGCTAATAATGTAAGCTTCAGTAACCAGAATACTACTGTGCATATCAGGTTACCGAAGAGTGCCTGCTCAGAGGCATATCAACATGCAAACATGGTACCAGCTTTAAGAAGATTGGCAGAAGAATAAGGTATGCTATTTCCACTGATTTATTTCATGGCCAGCAAGCAATGATAATTGTATCTAGGGATCCCTTGTATCTATAGTTCATTCAATATCAGCTTTTGACTGTATTTCTTGGTATAGTTACTGGGTTAGTTCTGCCAGAAAGGAAACCTCTTAGATCTTTGGGCCAGGATTGAAAGAAGCAATGTTCTGAATAAAAAGCATTGTCAAACCAAATATTGTTGCCAATGCATAATATAAAGTGGCATGAGAACAATGGAACACTTTTGACTATGAAACACTACTACCTGTTTCATGCATCCAGTCAATGTCTCCCATATTTGCACACCAGCATTGATGTAAAATGAATTCCAAAGCAAGTTTCAGCTACTTTTTCCTACATGATTACCGTGGTTATATCAAATTTTATTTCATATCAGATACTACTATAATGGCTTTAATCCACTCGTTTGCTTGACCATTTCAGCGAACATGCTGAGAGGCATGGATTTGGTGTTGTGGAGTGTTTTGTTGGGCATGGAGTTGGCAGAGTATTTCATTCAGAACCAATTATATATCACCAGCGTAAGTAACAGGTTTAGCATTTGCCTATATAAGCTGTTCTGTGATTGTGGATACATTCATGCACCTTTTCTTCTGAGAATAAATGTTTTTTGTTAGATAAGAACTGCTCTTGAGAGGAAGAGCAGATTTTGCTGAAGTTTAGATATTTTCGAATGACGAAACCAGGCTGCAGACATTCAGTTTAGGTTTTTTATGCCGTTTCATCTAGTTAACTGAATTAATCAGTCATCATACAGAAACATGATTGTTGGTTTTGGTGAGAGTCATATCTTAGAAACAATATTTTTCTGCACCAATAATAGGTGGCATGCCTATATCTGCAACAAAAGATAGAGTAGCTATTAATGATAGGTCTGGAAGATCTTTGTTAGCATTGATCTTCTAGTGGTAACTTTTGCAATTTCTAGACCTGACTGTTATGGACTTGAACAGGTAACAACAAGCCGGGTCAGATGGTTGAAGGGCAGACATTCACAATAGGTACGCAGGGTCCTAACTCATTCTTGGCGAACTCAGTAAAGCCAGCCAGTTTTGATTTTTTGCTCTCGGGGTCACGCGCTTGTGTTCCTGACTGCTGCCAATGCTGCCGAACTTTCTTGTCCAGAGCCGATCCTATCCATGGGGAGCACCGTCTGCGACATGTGGGACGACGGCTGGACCGCCGTGACGACGGACGGCAGCTTGGCTGCCCAGTTTGAGCACACGATTCTGATCACCAGGACCGGCGCCGAGATCCTCACGAAATGCTAGGGGGAATTCATTTGTGATCTGTATGGATGTTGGAGGTGATAGATCTTCTTGCTAGATGGCGTACAAAACTTTCTAAAAGTTGAAAATTGCAATGGTGATTTTAGCCAGAGAGGACAAGTTCTAGGCTTCCGGGCGTCAACTACTCAACTTTCCGGTAGGTGTTCAGTTTGGTTCTCGGCTTCTCGCCGCCCCTTGGTTCTTGTGGTTCAGCTCTGTGCTTGGGGTTCGGCCGGCCGCCCTACGTGCCGGCGTGGAGGCGTTAGCGCTGTCGCGTCACGAGCGGGACGGCGTCGCAGGGGGGCAGCCGCCATGCGGTGCGTGCGGGCACCACCCGCCGCTGCCTCGGTGGGAGCAGTTGCGCCGCTCGTGGCTTTGCGCGCGGCGGCGGCGCCGAGACGTGGAGCGGGAGCGGGGGTGCCCGCGCCACCACGGCACCCGGCTGGTAGGCATTGGCACACGGCAGCCTCATGCGCCAGGCGGCCCCGCGGTAGCTTGCGTGAGCCGCTCGCTGCGCTGCGCAGATGGGTGCCCGAGCCTCCTCACGGTAAATCAACTCCGGAACCTGCTCACCCACTCCCGCGCCTCGCCGTATCGCTCCCCTGGCGCATGGACACGACCGACCCGGAACGAACGTGAGACGGTGAGAGGGGTGGGTTGGCTAACCGCCCGCCAACCGCACGCACCCGCGCCCGCACGCACGGAGCCGAGCTGCGGTCTCGCGGATCTCCAGGCGGCGTGCTTTGTTGACCCGGCGCTGCGGGCGCCCGCCCGCCACCGCCAGGTTGTGTGCGCTGTCCCGCAGGCGGCGGGAGGACGCTGGCGGCCCGGTGGCCGACACGACCCCGCGCGAGCGCCACCTAATTTTTCCGCCCGTGGAAGCCGCGCCCAGCCCGTTCGGCGCCGTCTCCGCTGGAGCACGGGCGGGCAGGCTGGATTGGATTGGGTCCGCGCCGCACACCGGCCGCGGCGGCATCGTGCATGCAAAGGCGGCTTCTTTCTTTATTCCGCCCCGGCCGGCGCCCCGCCTGAGATCCAAAGCCGCCGAGGTGCGGCATATTCCGCGGCGGGCACGTGCCGGGCCGCCCGTGGCTGGGCGGCCCGGAATCGTAACGGAAAGGTTGCCAGCGCCGCCGCCGCCTCCCGCGCTCCCCTACGGGTGGAGACTGACCTGACCTGAGCCCGGGGACCTGTCACCTGTGTGTGCTCCACGATAGTATGAACATTGACCACGGTGCGGCTTCGTCTCGCGGAATATTCAGCTGAACGGCCGGGCCAGAAACATCCGTGATAGCACTTCGTGCTACCCATCTTTTTCCCAGCTTGACTTGATGTGTATCGCAGCCCTCTGCACCGAGCGAGGCCAACCACCAGCATGTCACTGGATTCTCGGACACATCCGGGTCACCGTTCCCCCGCCAACTTATGCCAATCTGGCGTCAAAATTTTATCGTGACATCGTCGCTCGGATCGCGAATTCAGTTCAGTTTTGCGGGGGAATGTGTATTTTTGTCACAAATTCAGCAGCCTGGGACCTCAGGGTTCCATTTAGCAAAATGAAAAAAACAAAAGATGAAACTTTGCCTGGACTCAGATCGGAACAACACGAGGCGTCGTAAAGCGGGGGTGGTTGCTTTGCTTGAGAGAGCTCCCAAAGCTACCGCCGCGGCGGCTGGAGGTGCCGGGCAGTCCACCATCGCCGCGCGACGCTGATCGCCCTGGCGCTCCATCACATGACTCCACGAGGACGCGGCGCGGGGGTGGAGCCCACCCCACCCGCCTCATGTGTTGCTCGGGGACGTGGGGAGGGAGCTTGCCGCGGTCGCAAGCGAAGCGCCTGCGCGAGCGACAGGGAGGGAAGGAAGGAAGCCGTCAAAGGCGCGTGGGGCCGCGGCGCGGGGTGGCGACCGCCCGTAGCCCGTAGGTGGCCCGTGGCGTCGCGGCGTACGTGGGTGGGTGGGGTGGGGAGCAAGGCGATGCTCTTGCTTTCGCTCCAGGGCAGTGTGGATGGGTGGACCAGTTCGTCTAGGGGGGGGCCCTCGCAGCGCCGCGCCGCGCCGCGCGGCACGACCCCGCGCCGGCTCGTCAAGCTCGAGGAGGGGCCACGGTTTTCTGCGTGGCTTTCCGCGTCGTCCCCGAGTCGTCGTCGTCCTCCGCTACGCTCCGCCCTTCAGGCTTGGCTGTCAATGCAAGCTGGTCGTATGGTGCGGGAGGACGAACACACAAACACAACTCAACCTGTACCGTGCTACGGAAATTCACGGAGGAGAACGGTTCAACATGCTACCTTGCATACTTGCACTGTAAGTTAGCAGTAAGCTGCTGAAGAGGAGATCGGTAGCACCAAAAGACTCTCCGTAACAATTTCTTTTTCAACCAGGCTTCTGACATCAAAATCATTATTGATTGGATGATCTTATGCTTGATCAGTTAAAACTTAAAGTTAGCTTTCTCAATTTTGCAAGTCCATTTCTCAAGTCCTTTTTCCCTTCTGAATTATTCTTGCAAACTCTGAAGCCAAATCAGCAGGTAGCTAGAAGGAACATACTACAGCACAGACAATTTGCGAGCAAAAGACGGTAGATTTCTCATTAATCAGCGATTAATATGTTACAACGAAGGACAAAACGCTTTGTGTTGGTATTGTGTATTTTGGCAACACCGGCAGCGGTTCTTGTGATACCTATCTGCCGGTGCAAAAAGAACATCCTATGTACAGCTAGTAAGTAGTAAACCATCGCGGCAATTAAACGATCGATTAACCAACCTCTTACGTACTAATACAAGTTCTAATCTTCTATGCGAGCTCTGGGGAGGACTCGTCGTGTCATCGGGCGCGGCGCCGGTCCACCTACGCCACCTCGGCCGGCGGCGGCATGTTGAGGTCGAACCCCACGTCGACAGCCGGGGAGGCATCCACCACGGATGACGACGACCCGGTGTCGCTCTGCTCGTCTTCACGGCAGGTCGCCTTGTTGGTGCCGGCGACGATGGCGGGCCGGCAGGGGACTGGCGCCGGCACGGCCACGGTCACCGCGAGCCTCGGGTCAAGGAACAGGAACGGCTGGGCGGCCACCATGGGCGGCATGCCGAGGCTCAGGTCCAGCGACGGCGCGGGCAGCGCGGGGGCCGCCGCCGGGGACGCGGCCGGCGAGTCCCGGGAGGAGGACTCCACGGTGCTGCTGCTGGGGCTGACGGCCAGCATCTTGGGCGGCGGCGGGTGCGCGCCCGCGGCGAACGCGACGGGGAAGTTGGTCTTGGCCTTGGGCCCGCGGAAGTGGAGCGCGGCGGCGTCGTAGGCGCGCGCCGCGGCCTCGGCGGTGTCGAAGGTGCCGAGCCACACGCGGGCCTTCCTGGCGGGGTCCCGGATCTCCGCCGCGTACCGGCCCCAGGGGCGCTTCCGGACGCCGCGGAACCTCGGCTCCATCATGCCGTCGGTGGCCGCGCTGGCGGGTGGGAGAGCGCTGTTCTTGGGCGCCATGGTGGAACCGGAGGAGGGAGCGAGCGAGCGACGAAGCGTGCGGCGGGCGAGTGGTGGGCGCCAAGTGTTCGGGCGCGGGCGGTGGCGGTTGTTGTGTTGGTGCGCTGGGCGGAGGCGCTGGAGTGCGGGGAGGAAAGGCAGGTGGGCGGGGTATTAATAGGGGAGGCGGGAGGTGAGGAGGAGCCAGCGGGAGGGGAGGTTTGACCACACACAGGCGGCGGGGCGCCCACAGCGACGGAGGTGGGGGCGGCCGCCCCGCGTTGTGCTCCCGCTCCGCCGTTTCCTCCCTCGTCTCCTCTCTTTTGGTGGTGCGGCTGCTTGCTCGGTCCGTCAGTCAGAGTACTATGTTCGGTTGTTGTACGGCGCGTCCCCCCTGTCAGCGTGTGTGGCCGGCGCTGTACTTCCGGTCCTGCTTTCTGTCCCTCCATTCATCAGTCTCCGCCGTCCTTTGAAATGCACGGCCGCAGTTCTGTTATCTTTCAACGATCCGGGTCAATTGAGGCTATGTTTAGATTTTTAACCGTAAACGCTGTAAACGTAAAAAAAACATAACATCGAATGTTTTGACACATATATGGAGTATTAAATGAAGTCTATTTACAAAACTTTTTGCATGAATGGGCTGTAAATCGCGAGACGAATCTAATGAGCCTACTTAATCTATGATTTGCAACAGTGATGCTACAATAATCATCCGCTAATTATGAATTAATTATGGATTAATTAGCATCATTAGATTCGTCTCGCGATTTACAACCCATCTGTGCAAAAAATTTTATAAATAAACTTCATTTAATACTTCAAATTAACAAGATTCCGTCGCAAAAAAATTTTGCGCTCTATCTCAACACGGCCTGAGCTAGGCAGTGCGGGCTTGTTTGGATGCAGCCCTACCAGGCAGCACGCCGCCCAGGCAGCGATCTGACCCAGGCCACTAAAATTGGACGCCTGAGCTCGCTGCAGGCAGCTTTCAATCCTGACCCAGGCCATCAAAATTGGACGCCTGAGCCTCGCTGCAGACAGCTTTGCCAAGGCACCAAGCAAACAAGCCCTGTGTGGCTGTGTGCTTGAAGCTTCGCATAGCTGGGCTAGTCACTCTTTCATTCACCGGCGGTAACTATGGTCCCGGTAAATCAATCCATGAACGGTAGTTCCAACTGGAAAGGGCGCAGAAACTTTTTTGCCCCCGTCGGCGTAGGCGTAGCTTCGCGTCTGGCGGAGAGCGAACGGTAGCTGCAAGCGCAACCTGGCGCGGTTCCGCGTAGGACAACCACGGGTTGAATTGGCGAACCGCAAACCGGCCCAACGGTGTGCCGCCGCCCACCCGCCGGGTGCCCCGGTTGCTTTCGGCCGCCCACTCCACTCCGTCTCGGCGGCGGCGCCCTCGCCTGCCAGACGAGCGAACGGGGCCGTGCAAAGACGTCGCAATTTCCAGAGACGCGCGCGGCACGACGCGTCGCTCTCGCACACTCCGCGGCGGCACCGCATGAACGAGCGAGCGAGCGGCGAACGGGTGGGCGGTGCCGCGCGGCGGGGCCCGGCGGTGGCTGTGGCTCCGGCACCGTCGCCAGCCGCGTGGCCCGCGGTGCGGTGCCGCGCGACGTGTGAGCGTGACGCGATGGGTTTTTTTTCCCCTGAAAGTTAGCGACGCGATGGATTAGGAGGGGGAGGCGAGCGCGGAGGGCTCGCGGCAGGCGGGCGGCGGGGGCCACGGGGGTGAGGGCGACGGCGCGGGGCGGCCGCACCTGCCCCGCGTCTTCCTTGCCTGGCACGGCGGCGGCTGCGCGCAGACGGCCGGCAGGGCGCCGGATCGGATCCGCGCGGGGATTTGGATACTGCTTGCGTGCAGCCGGGGAGGGGGCCCGCCAGTCGCCAGCGCCGGATTTGGGCGGTGGAAGATGCCACGAAAGCCACCGCTCGTTTTTGTTTGCCCCCCTCCTCCCCTGTGCTTTGCCGTTGCCGCCGGCGGGAGCGTGTCTGGCTCTGGCGCGGCTATCGCCTCCAGTTCTCTGCGCGGTTAGCAGGGCCTCCAGTCCCGGTGCAGTGGTGAGGATAGAACGAATCGGAGGAGGTGCATTTGTCTTGTGTGTATAGATTTAACTACTATTTTTATTTTGAAAAAAAGTCTAAATTAATCCTCTTAACTATAGATAAAGTCTGAATAACCCCCTAAACTATTGTTTGGTTTATTTTACTCCCAAACTATGTCCTTTGGTTCAAATTACTTCCTAATAAATTTGTCTTTTTCATTTCTCCATGCATAGACGGAGTTTTAAGTTGAAATTTTATAAGATAATAGTACACACCATAATTTATGTTAGAAAAAATGCATCATAATTTTTATCATTATTTTATTTTGATAGGTTAGGATATTTAATAATAAATTAATTATTTGAGTTCAAAATTATATGAAAACTAATGGAAAAAATATAACGTTTTTCTAAATATTTATTATGATGTCCACTGGCACTACCACCTTGCAAAATTTGAAATTAAAATTCAACTTGTATATGGAGTAACAAAAAAGACAAATTGTATTATGGGGTAAAATAAACTAAATGACATAGTTTAAGGGATAAATTGAACTAAGTTATAGTTTAGGGAATTATCCAGACTTTGGCTATAGTTGAGGGGAGTAAATTGGACTTTTTCCTTTTATTTTTTAGGAGGTGCATTAGTACCTTCTAATTGCTATATAGCTTCGCCCTGCTCTGGTGTCGTCTTCAAAAAACGATGACAAATAATTTTAGAACAATATAACAAATTAAACTTTGTTTACAGAAAAAATCTTCTACTAACAGTATACATTATATAGAAGTTTACATAAATTGCAGGTACAATAGTGAGCACCAGCGTCAGGTTCGCGAACATGTCCTTACTCCCTTTGCCCCCCACCCACCCACACACAATATTCTAGAAAATTTATGATAGATTTATAGGAAGATAAAATGACATTGTTTGTCTCTATTTATTAGTCATATTTGACAGTGATTAATTGTCACATGCACACGCATCTGAGTGTAAGGTCAGTTTCAATTGGGGTTTCATGTCATTAAATATGATCAATTTTACTGACATGACAAGGAGAGAGAAGAATGAAGTTTTATGGGATGTGAGGAGATGTTGATAACCATGAAACCCATCTGATATAATTACATAGTTCTCGGTTTAAATAGTTTACTATGAAACTGTGCACTGAGACTGACCTAAGAGATGTGAGATGTTTTTAAGATTAAGACGTTGCTCCATTTGGGAGTTGGTTTAATTGTCGGAAATACTGGCAACCTGGTGGAGTGCGAAGCCGAAGTGTTTTAAAGGTAACACTAGATATGATTGTCGGAAAAAAAAACAGAGGATAAATTAAATGAGCAGTGAGCAAATTCATCAAAAATCACTTATATCTAGTGACATATTTTGAATGACACCTCATATTTGAGGATAAAGGAAACAATCCACAAGCGGACAAGCCTAAGGCTTATACTAGAAAATAATAATTTTATTCAGTCTAGCCTAGTTGCTCTTTAATTAAGTTTTCTGATGTCCTAATTAGCCTTAATTTCGTGGTTCATATGATTTGCAATTTTCATTTAGCCCTAATTTCGTAGTTTTTTTTAAAGAAATTGCTAAGGCATGCTACGAACCATTATCCTTGATGTTTTGAATAAACTTTACACCAATCTGAAAAACACAAACTGTATTATTCTGGTACTAACCAAGTTTTTGCTACTACCAAACATATAAAGTTGGCCTTGTTTGGATGCGCGCTAGAATACTAGCGCTAGAAGAGAATCTTTCCTGCATGAAGGACTGAATGAAGTCTATTTGCAAAACTTTTTTAGGGATGGATGTAACTTTTTCGCGACGAATCTAATGACGGTAATTAATTGATGATTTGCTACAGTAACCATCCTCTACTCGCGCGGTCAAAGGCCTCATTAGATTCTTCAGGGTCACTAGCGCGGGGTTCTGGAGTTGGTTTTGTTAACTGACTTTGTTTGACACCATAATAAACGGTCAAAGTGTCCCTATTCACTAGCGCGCTACAAACCAAACAGGACCGTTCTGTATGCATGCTGCTCGTAGGCTGCCTGACGATGACCCGAGAAGCGTACATGCCCAAGGTGTCAGGCGTGCACGTATAAACTATTCCGGCCGCCGCCGCCAGCTTTTCCGGGTCGAGGAAGCTGGCTGCACGGTTGCACCAGCACCACCGAACCTGACAGACACGACACGGTGGCCGAGCCGAGCCTTGCGCTGCGCGGTGGGTGTCACGTTCGCCGCCCCGCCCGTCCTTCCGCGGCAGCAAGGCTTTCATTCCCACCGTCCGTCCCCCTCCGCCGCGCCGTCGCTCTCCGCGTAGAAACGCCGGATCGGGTCGTGCCGCGCGCAGAGGGGACGCCCTGGCTGCCGCCACCGTCGCGGCGTCCACATGTCAGCCGCAGCGGCCACGGATGGCGACGGGCGCGACTGCGGCTCGCAGGGGCGGCGGCGGGGCCCCACGCCGCGAGGTTTCTCCGTTCCACACGCACACGCACACGCACACGCACACACAGCTCGGACGCCAGTGGGCGAGGCGACGACGACGACGCCCGCCCTTTGCCGTGTTTCGTTGTAACAGTAAAAATTTCGCGAGAAGAGAATTTGCATAGAATATTAAATATAATCTATTTGCAAAAAAATTTAGAGATGGATGTAACTATGCGAGCTGAATCTAATGAGTCTAATTAATACATGATTAGATACAATATTGCTACAGTGATCATGTTGTAATCATCATCAAATCATATGTCAAAGGCCTCATTATGTACAATATTGTTGCAGTACCCATAGTTATGGAAGTGCTTTTGTAATTAGACTTAATTTAATACTTCTAATTAGTTGTCAAAATTGCAAAAGTTTCCATCAAAACTTTTTCGCCCCTAACCAAATACAGCCAATATCGCGGATCGGCGGCCGGCACGTCGCGGGCCCCGTCTATATTCTTCTGTTTGTTTTTCCCCTCTTTTTTCTCTCCCTCTCCCCCGTCTCGCCTCGCTCACAAGTCCCAACCGCTCGCCGACCGCACGGCGTTGTCCGTTTCAGACCTCACACCGACGACCGACCGACGGGCTCCGTTTTCCCTTTCCTTTTCCTGTCCGAATTACGCCGACGGTTTCTCCAGTCATCGTGAAGTGATCGTGCTAGGTTCCGACAGAGCCAGTTCTCACCCATGGTCGGACCAGGTTTAGCTCTCGTCTAGGTTCCGACAGAGCCAGTTCTCACCCACGGTCGGACCAGGTTTAGCTCTCGTCGGGTACAAATTTGGCTCACGAATTTCTTTTTTCTATAGTAACTTTGGCTCTTTATTAATTCACCATAGGTTCAGTGATGTCTTTCATTTTTTTTAAAAAAAGAAAAGGTTCAGTGATGTCACGAGCCAATAAACACGTTTACAAATTCGGGAAGGGATGCGCCCAAATACTAACAGGATGATCCGGGTCCCTATTACACCCAAGACGAGCCAAATCACGAATTACCGTGGCAAATTAAATTTATTTTCTTTTTTAAAAGAAAGGCGACGCGGACGCGCGACGCTCGGAAGACACGGGATGCGTCGACGCGCGGCACGTTGACGGTGACTGACGACGGCGCCGGACTACCGGATCGTGCGTAGCTGACGGCACCGCGAGCGCGGGCGACGCGGCCGCGAGGAAACCGGGGGCCGGGACAGGCGGTGGCAGCGTCACGTTGCCCACGGGGGCGCAACGCGTGGGCGCGCACGCGCAGGTGGCGTGCCCTCGACAGCTCCCGCGTGACGGCCGCGTGGCCAGCGGCAAAGCGGGGGCGAGGAGGGGGCCTCCGCGCGCTGTGCTGCTCGGCGGACCTCTGACTCTGAACAGAGGAAAGGTGCTGCCACCAGAGGTTGCTTTGCTCCCAGGCCAAGGCGTCGGCGCGAGATCTGGGCGACCCAGCAGAGCAGCCTCGCGTTCGGCTCGGATCGGTGGCTCCTCCTCGTCCTCGCCGTCGTCTGCTGCAGCTGGATAATTTTCTCCGTCCATGGAATCTAATTAGTGTAATGCAGATTCTGTGATGTGAGATACGCATGCGTCTTTAATAACTGACAACAGAGGAGACATCGAAATCGTCCGAGGTAGAATTTCAGCTGGAGTGAACTACTAGTACAAACAATCAAACATTAGAAGCACTGGAGTGAACTACTGGACTGCATAGGAAACCGCAAGTGAACCAACGCAACGGTGGGCCGCCGCCCAGGTTGCTTTCCTCTCCTCTCCACTCCATTCCACGGTCTCCGAACGAAATGGCCATGTAGAAACAGCAATGGTGCGCGCGCTTGGGGAGGGTGGAAAACGAGTAATTTTTGCCCCCCGGCAGGCGGCAGCGCGCAGATCCGCGCGGGGATCTGGACGCTGCTTACGTGAAGCGCGGAGGGGGCGGCCGGTCATCGGCGCCGGATTTGGGCGGTGGCCGGTGGGAAACCCAACCCCAGGTCGGCAGGTCGGAAATCCGCCTCCTCCTCCTCCTCCCTGCTCTTTGCCGGATGTCAAGCGCGCGCGCGCACCACGGTCACACCCGGCGGCGCTCTTTGTTTGTCGCGGACCGCCGGCCGGCGCGTCGCGCGTGGGGGTGGTTTATTGCCTCTCCCCTATCGTCTCGTCCGCATCGCACCGACGGTTTCTCCGAGGCTACGTGCTGCATCGGCCACCGGTCACCAGTCAGTCCGCGTCCGCGAGGTTCCAACGGAGTCCCACGACGGCCGGGCACAGGAGAAGATGACCAGCTCGCGCCTAGCAATCTGGCTACCACGGCATGGCTCCAAGCCTCCACAAGATGTACACCATACACGGGTGATCGCTCGTGCCACTGCGGCAAATTAAAGACGCGACACGGTGTCGGTGCCTGGGCCCTACCGGCAGAGTTGCTTTTGCTCCTCTGCCAAGGCGCCGTCCTGCACGAACTCCAGGAAGGCGAGAGATCTGATGAGCCACGTACGGCGAAGCTCACGACCGGCTCAGCTCGAGACCTCGAGTGCGCCTCCTCGTCCTCGACCTGGTAACCGTCACCGTCTACTGCAGGCTGCAGATGGATCATCTCCTCCGACCACGGAACCTAATGAATCATGCGAACACAAAGATCACGCGAGGTAGATATTTATGACAGTTTCAAGCTTTTACAAGGAATCTAACCAAACTGCAAAACGAACTCAATAGTCGCGCTCGTGGAAACAAGCTGAAAAACGTTGTACTGCAGTTCAGCTCAGAAATGGCGCAACGGCTGAGTGCGTGTGTTAAGCGAGCGTGAATGAGAACATCAGCAACTGTAGGAACAGTTGCCCTAAAAAAAAGCAACTGTAGGACAGTCTTCGGGACGCGCCTCACCATTTGAAGAAGAGCCAGTGAAACTATTTTTTCCTTCTTCTTTTTTTGCCTTCCATGCTGTTCCAAACGGTTCTTGTCTACTGGATTTGAACGCACTTCTGCATAACCTCTATGGCTGTATCAATTCAGTTGGCCGACCCCAGTTGAGCTCTCCTGAGGTATCTCACAGTCATGTGATGAATTTGTGCTTGCAAGTGGAAGTGCCCGCCTAGTCTCTGGAGAGTACATGTGGGTCCGTGGAAACTGGTCAGCTTGTTGTGCACCATGATTCAAAGCAGGTTGTGTAGTTGCATCAACAGCATCCCATTCATTAGAGCCACCATGGGGAAATTGGTACTGAGCAGGACTAGGGTCAGGCTCTGCTAAATTTCTTTCAATCCCTGGATCTTCAGATAGATTTTGATTCGGGGAAGCATCTTCTCAAAAGGATCAATGTCAACTGGGTCCATCGACCTATTTACCAAGCTCTTACTACACCTGAGATGAGGCAAATCATTTAAATAATTTCATAAAATCTTACTTTCCCTTATATTTTTTTGATTTCCTCTACTACATTTGGCACTCGTTTTGCCATTTCCTGCTTCGCTTGGCAAAATCCGCTTGCACCTTGTCTGCATGAACCATATTATTGGGAATTTCACCAGCCTGCTGCTCGTCCATAGCTTGATCCAGAGACTCTGTCCTCTCCTGTTCAATGATACTAGGGACAACCACATTTCCAACTTTCTTCTTGCTGCCCACTATAACTTTGCCATTGCCAAACCTATCTTCTACCTTGTCAGTATGAACTGAAGACTTTGAAGGCGTTCCCTGTGCCTCCAATGCATAAACGGCCTGATTAGGAAGCTCCTCATGCACCTGTCTTGCTGGATAAGAATAAGGGCTAGCTGCAAACATATATTTCTTCTTGCTGGGCCTGGAAATAGTTTCATTGAGTGGCTCAGTATGCGGCTCCTCTCTATATGATGAAGGGTTAGCAGGTTCATTTTGTAGGCTTCCTAATATATGAATTTCTGTTCCAGTGTCAGCTGTGGATGAACTCTAAAGGAATGTCTCAGAAGCTGCACATGTTGTTTAGGCTGACAAATTGGCTAAGGGCATGTACAACGGACCGTTGTCAGCCGTAAACATGCAACAATTTTTTTGCAAAAATCTCCCTCACGGCGTGCAGTTACTCCCCACCCGTCGACTCGTTCATCTATGGCTGCGTCCCGTGCTCCCAGGCGAAGCGACGAGGAGGTCGGCCGTTGTACGACGTGATTCGGAGAGAGGACGGAGGCACACGATCTGTTGCGCGGCAGGTTTGATTTCAACCAGCGCCCTTTCGCTGTGCATTGTCAGTCTGCTCGCTTGTTTTGTGCAGACCACAAGTTCCTTCTCCTCCACGAGATTCCGACCACCATGATACATCCCGGCGCAAGTAAAAGGTAAAACAGAACTCCCTCGTCGTCCTCTTTCTTCTTCCCCAAATTTCAAGCCATCCCATAACCTAAATCATCGGCAATTTAACTAACAGTGAGCTTCTGTCCACCAGCCATGCAGCAGACCACCATCGCCTTCTTCCCCCGTGAGATTCCGGCCACCATGATACATCTCCGGCGCAAGTAAAAGGTAAAACGGAACCCCCTCGTTGTCCTCTTTCTTTTCCCCCAAATTCCAACCCCTCTCGTGCCCTAAATCATTAGCAATTTGACTCACAGTGGCTTCTATCCGTCAGCCATAGAGAAGACTGTCATTGCCTTCTTCCTCGCGAGATTTCGGCCACCATGATCCATCTCCAGCGCAAGTAAGAGGTAAAACGAAACCCTTTCGTTGTCCTCTTTCTTTTCTCTTAAATTTCAAGCTCTGTTACGCCCTAAATCATCGGCATTTTGACTAATAGTGAGCTTCTACCCGCCAGCCATGGAGGAGCTCGAGTTTTTCAATCGGCAAGAGTCATGTGAATATTACAATGTATTGTGCATTCTCGTGTATGCAACAAAGTGTCAACAAGGATTAAGTATATACTAGATCACCACAATTTCTGTATCAAAAGGATAAATTAAACACATTACAGACAGCTAAGCAGACAACACATTGTACAAGCCGTCTGTTTAACCTATCTGTTTGTGATAAAGAGGCAGCAGCTGTCTGCACTGTCGTACTTGCCCTACAAAGACTAAAACCCTATGACATATGTAATATTGCAGTGGGCCCGAACTTATTCCAAAATCGAAAAAAATGTAATATTGTAGTTTGTTCCTATACTGTTCAATCCTTGAAATTTGAGAATCAGACATAACACATGGCAATTAAACCAATTCATACCATATATCCTCGCTCTTTAATTCAATCTATTCCTATGATTGCCTCATTTCTTTTGTAATGTTTCCGAGTTTAATTCTTACACATTGCACTTCAACACAGCAAGATAGAAAAAAAAGGAACAGATTTGGTGCAAATTTTCCCCTCTAAGCGGAGAAATGTTGGATCACCCCGCTGAAATCCGAAAACCACGCGGAGCCCTCTTTCCTGACGGCCGCAGCGACCGGTTTCTGGGGATAGTCTGTACGCGTCTCTCCTTAACTCGTTTGCCACCGCGCGCTGATCTCACTCAAAATTGCTCCGTTCCCCACCCCAAGGGCCCGAGAGTGAAAAGCGGAAACCTAGCCATTTCGCCCGCCGCCATGGCGCCGCCGCCGGCGGAGTTCATCGAGGTGCGGTGCGCGGGGTGCGGCGAGACGCTGGAGGTGGAGCCGGCTCTCACCGAGTTCGCTTGCCCCGACTGCAGTACCCAGCAGGCGCTCCCGCCCGAGCTCATGCCGCCGCCCCCGCCTCGCCCGCGCCGGGCGCTTCCCATCCCTGGCCGCGGACCCGCCGCCGCTGTGCCTGTCCCTGTGCCCGTGCCCGTGGCACCAGCCCCCGCGAGTTTGCCGTGCGCCGCGTGCGCCGCGCTGCTGAGCGTGCCGGCGGGCCTCGCGCGCTTTGCGTGCCCTCTCTGCGGCGTCGAGCTCACTGTCGACGGCGGGCATCTCCGAGCATACCTCGCCTCCCCGCCCCGCGCCACAGTCTCCGTCCTGGCGCCGCCCCCGGCCGGCATTACTTTGAGTTCGAGGCCATCCCCACACCGCCGTCCCGAGGTGCGTTTCTAGTGTTTTAGAATCGTTACCAGAACACACATGCTTAAAGTTCATTTTCACTATATGGATTGGTTGGCGCTCTGTAAACCAGTTTAACTTGCTGCATTTGTCCCAGTGAAGCGTTGTATTAACTTAACAATATATCCCCTATTACCCTGTCACTAGAATCCTGATGTTCATCGGTCTTCTATATTTTTCATTGTGGAATCGAGCAAGAATAGGCTCACCTGCATTTTGTGTCTGTACGCTGTAGAATTTCTGGTTTATCAGCATTGCTATGGTTGCATTTTAGTTTGTATTTGCCTTTTGGACCACTCAAAGTCTCTGTATCAGAATTCAGAAATCATGAGTCTGATTCTGCCTTACTGTATGCCTAGTCAAATTTTTGCTGGTGACAGATATGTTTTACAAATTTGAATAGAGATTTGGTGAAGAGGGTTTGATACAGAGGTAGTGCGGGAATTTTCCAGGCATGGAAGACAAAATTGATAGATCGATTATTATACCATTCAAATGACCTGATTTGTCAATATCAGCGACAGCCATGACAGTTATACTTCTGCAGAATCTCTTATATTAGAACAATCTTTTCTTTACTCTTTTGTGCAGAGATGTATACAGTATTTTCTTATTGTCTTACTTCCTTTTGTATGCTTTTGTGTGGAGCAGGGTCAAGTAGAAAAGTATAATCACCTGACTCGTACAATTCACAGAGAGGAGACATTCAGCTCTTCCAAAACAGGAACAATCCACACTATGTTGGCACAAAAAGAGCCCAGTGTCTATTCAGCTCATAGAGAGGAGTCACGTATCGAGCCAATCAATAAGACCGTTGCAAAGTCTAGTGCGACAAAAACTAAATTGCCAGCTTGTCCTGAATCTACAGGTATGGAGAAAGTACGACAAGAGCCTCCCATACATGCAAGCTGTGCCTCTTGGGCACAAGTTTGTTCTTCCAATTATCCAGTTCGTGCACAAGGACAGCGACCTGTAGAGGACTTCACAAGTCATGGACAACAGATAAACAAACATCGAACTGTGCCAAGTACCATCCAGCACGAAACAATAGAGGCCCCAAATCAAGCCAATCGTGTTGAACAGGCCCAAGGTGACTATCACAGCAAGTCAACTGTATGGAATCTGAAGAGGAAAAGGAGCGGCAAGAGTGCCAGTGTTCAGAAGGGGAAGCAGAAGGGCTTGACTAGTTATCCAAATGGAGGGGTCCATCTTAGGCGTAGTACACGTTTGTCAAAGCAGCCAGAAAATCTTATCAACGATGAGCCTGTCCAGCAGCCAGCTGCATTGCATCAGTGTGATTCGGATCCTCTAAACATTGATAAAATCATCTCCAATCTGTGTTCCAGTCCATTGCCTCAGCACCAAATGCCTCAAGCAAGCTCAAGCCAGTCAGGCCAAGTTGATGCAGCGACTGGGCCACCTCAATCAAATCATGGTGCATCTCAAGATGGGCAATTCCCACTCTGCTACAGTCAATTGTACCCTCCGGAGGTCCTGGGTGAACACTTGCTTGATAGAATTGGCGACGAGCAGCCACATTCACCAGAGGATCAATTTCATATTATGCATGTGCAACAGGTACGAGAACCTTCAGGTCGTACCACTATCTGTCTCTGAGTTGCATGATCTGTGTTCCTACCGTGACTATTATTGAAGGCCATGGCAAGGATGCACCTCTCTCCAAAATTTGTCCTCAGGCATGCACTGCCAGATGATCATTTCTCATTTCTGATAGGCTTAGGCTGCCAGCAATCACCGTGGCACCTCACTATCTGTTTGCCACTGCTACATACGACCCTAATGCCCACCTCATCTCTGCCTTCTACCATGACAAGTTAGTCTGTATCATTCATCTTGTCTAATACTCACATGATATGTGTTTATAGTAAAAATAAATTACCCGCCAATTTTATGTGACTTTTCTTACTGAAGGGACTTGGTTTAAGTTTCTCCATGAATGCTACATGTCCAATATATCTGCATCGTTTAAATGATAATTTCATTGAGAATCACTCATTCAGGAGGGTGCACAGAGGGGCAACTCTCTATTAGGATCTGTTGTGAAATCGTCAGGGAAGCGCAGAGGTCGTGGACATCAGCCTACAAGACTAATCCAACCGCGAAGGGAAGTTGACAGGCCTGTCTTGACACCTAATATTATTGAGTATGTGTATCAATAAGTTGACAAATTATTTCTTATATATTCTTTATGTTCATGAGTCTTGACTTACTTGGCAGCAAATGGGATGTCAACCCACCTTGCCCTAAGGTGGCCTCTACCATCACTATTCTTTTGAAGCAGAAGTACCCTGGGTCTACCTATCTGCCAGCTGGTCAGCGAAGAGAAGTTCCTCCCAATGGAGAAGTGGTTCTCCAGTGGCAACAGTATCCCCCAGAAACAAGGGATGCTATTTTGAATGAATTTCTTGTAAGTAAAGTAGCCGAACACATTTGCTTTATGAAGTATTATTGAAGATATTTAACCATTGACCTCATATTTCAATGGTACTAGCAACGCTACAAGTGGGCCCCTGGCCGAGAAGCAGAGTGTCTGAAGCTATTTGAGCGCAGAGTAGCAAGACAATTTGCTGGCATCCTATCTGAAGAGAAGCGAAAGGTTAGAGTGAAGTTTGCTGCACTAGACAAATCTAATGAAGCTTCAGGTGCACACAGGTCCAACAGACATGCAGAGTCAGAAGATGAAGATCAAGAAGAAGCAGAGGACCAGGAGGCATTAGAGAGAAGTTATGACGATGACCCATTACTGTGGAAACGTTTCCCCCCTGCATGGATGTATCCAAGTTGGTGGGAGAGGTTATGTGAACACTGGGCCAAAGAAGAAGTCTTAAAGATGTCTTCCCAGAATAGGAAGAACAGATACACTGGAGGCCGTGCTCATCACACATCAGGTTCACGGAGCATTGCGATGCATAGGCAGATTATGGTAAGACATAAAGACAAATCTCCTTGGTAAACTCATTTCAGCACCAATTCCTGATTCTGTTTCAATTGAATAGGTTATAGAAAATGGTGGGGTGCCAGTGTCAGAACTAGAGGTATTCAACAAGACCCATAGGCGCAATGGTGGCACAGGGGAATTTGTCAGTGAGAGAGCAAAGCGAACTGTGGTAGGTGCTTGACGTTCATGTTCTTTGCATCATTACGACATGCAAAGTGTTTGGAGAGTTTATCAAATGGTTACTGAACCGTGTTTTGCATCCACTTCATTTTTCAGGAGGGCTTCAAGAAACGTATGGACGAGGCTGGTGATAAGATACACCCCCACCTTGCATGGGTGCAGGAAGTAGGAGGTCGGAACCGTGGAAGGTACTATGGGCTCACTGGTATCATTGACAAGGACAAGGTTGATGAGTTAGCAAAGTCCATGCCAAATAGTTCTGATATAAAAGGGCACAGGCAGAAGTTCACGCAGGAGCAGGTGCAGCAGATGATTAACCAGGCCCTGCAGGGGTTAAATGAAACCTGGGAAAAGAAGTTTAAGTCCTTGGAGAAAAGTTTGCGTGGCGTGCCACCATTAGGTATTGATCCTGAGGTATGCGAAGGATAATTGAGTACTGCATTTCTCATCTAAGGCCGCCTCCAATGGCAAGAGGCAGCAGCTGGCTCAAGCGAGCTCGGCACAGTATCGGCAGCTGCTTGGGTGAGCGTGCCTGTGAGAGGGGCGCTCATTGGCGAACGTGCGCGCTAGCGTGCACTGTTCATCGAATAAAAGAAAGCTATTAGCTGGCTATGAGCTGGCCGTTGGAGGAGGCTTAATTTCATTTAGGGTCTGTTTAGTTCCCACCCCGTAAACGCAAAAACGCAAAATTTTGCGAAGGAATCTTGCTAATTTGAAGTACTAAATGAAGTCTATTTACAAAACTTTTTGCATGGATGAGCTGTAAATCACGAGACGATTCTAATGGACCTACTTAATTCATGATTTTCAACAGTGATGCTACAGTAACCATCTGCTAATTATTGCTTAATCATAGATTAATTAGCATCATTAGATTCAAAAATCGATTTACAACTCATATGTGCAAAAAGTTTTGTAAATAGACTTCATTTAGTACTTCAAATTGGCAAGATTCTTTCGCAAAATTTTTTTTGCGTTTACACTCGCGATGAACTAAACACGGCCTTAGTTTAGAGGCTCAGCTGATGTATCTTTCTGTAGCATGCCCCTGGATCTTCTACAGCTAGAGAGGGAGGCCAGAAGGATCAGTCAAGACATAATCAGGTAATCCATCAAGTTATGAAACTTAGGTGTGGCATTCTAGAACAAGGAATACATAAACAATGTTTTTGGTACCAACGTTTCTGTATTGATGATCAAATTGCACCACTAGTATTCTTGGTAGAAAAATAAGATCAGCTAGAAATTAGAGTTGTCAACAGCTGCATATCTGGTCATGGAAGAGAATGGGGCATTGGGGACTGTTCTGTCAACAAAATAGGATTATTCCTTAACTAAACTCCAAATCATAAATTGCTCGGCCTGCATTCCTGCATGCATAAACCGGGCTTTTCCCTTCAGCCTGTTCAATTGGCGCAGATATGAAGTGATCTATTTTTTCCCGCTTTGCAGGATGCGTCAGATGCGCAGACTGGGGAAAGCCACGAGGAGAACGATGAGGAAGTGGTGTCTACAAGCGTCTAAATTGCATCACAGTGTTATTTGGAGATTGTGACAGATGTTTGTGCGCCCATCGTGCTCCAGAGAAATGCTGAAATGCACGGCTTTTCACCCAGGTGTCACTGCGTCAGGTGTGACTGTGGCTGGGCGCCCGCTTCGACGCTTTGACCGTCAATGATATGGAGTATCCCTTAGCTTGATTACTAAAAGTTTGGAAATTGTTGCTTGTATTGTTTTGGACTTTGGAAATTGTTGCATTTCAACGATGGAGATACATTTCGTTGCTTCGTGCAACAAATGTACTGCAGTTTCTCTAAAAAAAAAGTGCCGACCTCGTTTGCAGCATTTCAGACACCGCTACATGTAGCGAATGCAGCATATGTTGCCACAAGTTTTCAACCTTTAGTCCATTTTCACTGCATAAGCCGTACGACGCACATGTTGCCTTGCATAGGCATGGTAAGAGATGTAAAGAGATCTTCTTTCAAAAAAAATAAAAAGATGAAAGGAGATGTATTCCCTACTGGCCAGGGATGCAAGTTTATGCATGAGATGTGTTGGGCATGCCTAGTAGAGATGCTAGTTTAAGTCGGCCTATAATTCATTATGTTAAAATTGTTTCGCAGAAAAATCATTATGTTAAACTAGCTACATAAAATAATAATAAATAATAATAAAATGATTTTTTAGGAAGCACTTGTCGGTGTCCTGACCCGGCGGTCCAGACCCAACCAGTGATGTTGCTGCGTGTTTTTTGTTCCAGATGTTGATGCAAGAGGCAACACAGTAACGCACGAGTTTATCCTGGTTCCGGCCGTGGGGCCGTACGTCCAGCAAAGGGGTGTGCAAGAGCACTGTACTGTCCTGCACCGGGGGTGCCTGTAGTAGGGGTACAAGCGAGGCGAGAGAGGGAGGGAAGCTCCCAAGTCTCTGCTAGAGGGGGAGTTGATTGAGGCGAGTGCCAATATCGGGGCTTAGAAGAGTATATGTGCTCTGTGAGTAGTGCTGAGCGTTGTGTTCTACTGAAAAATGGGCCGACCCCCCTAAGGGAAGGCCCGCCTCCTCCTTTTATAGACATAAAGAGGGACGGTGTACATGCACAGGGGATCGTGGAAGTCGTCGTCTTCTCCCCGAATCGCGGGGGTGCAGTGGTCGAGCACTGTGGGAAGTACACTGTGGGGAATGGCGCCGGGCGTGACAGTCGTCCTTGGTCTTGCGGGGATTGCGCCGGCGTCCTGGCAGCTCCAGCGGGCGGCGTGGTCATTATTGTGGGAGGTACCGTCCTCCAGGCGTGGCGTGGCGGCGTCCCGAAGGTCCTACAGGCCAGGGTCTTGTCCAGGTCAAGGCCGGAGCCGCTTCCGAGGGTCGTGCCCATGCCGTTCGAGGGCTCCGCGGAAGGGAAAGTACGAAGGAGGTATGGGGAGTTGGCAGTATAGTAGCTGGAGCAGTGCCGAGCACGTCTTGCACTGCGTCGCAGGTTCCCACAGTGTCGCCACAGTGTCCGGAATGGCGGAGCAGTGACCGGAGTTGGCGGACGAGACTCCGGTCACCGCCACTGTGGGGAATGGCGGCCTGACGCCGTCTGACCCGGGCGCTGTGGAGGAGTGGTTGGCATTAATGCCTCCGTACGGCGGGCGGGTGAGTGGAAGGGCCGTTTGTCCTTTCCGTCGAGGGGTGGCCTTGAGTGAGGCGGAGACGTTCTGCTCGCTCGAGGGCAGGCTCGCTACCCTCGAGCGAGGCGGAGGTGCGGGGCGCGGTCGAGGGCTTCGGCGGGGAGCCCTCGAGCGAGGCGGAGATCACCCCGCGGGTCCGAGGGGGGTGCGGATGGGCCGCACTGCGTACGTGGGCCGCGTGTTGGGCTTCTTTGAGTCCTTTCCTTTCTTCCAGGTCGGAAGGAGACTGTAGGCCTTCGTTGGCCTGGTTGTCCAGCATGTGTTTGTGTTTTTAGGACGATTTTAATACCCTGATTAGGGTGCCCCTAATCATGGTATCCGACAGTAGCCCCCGAGCCTTTGGTCGAGTCAGGGGATTCGGCCAAAGGGTATTTCGTCAAATTTACCCCTTGATGTGATCGATCGGTGCTGCGCTCCCGCCAGACGAATCCGGATGCTGGCCTGGCGGATGCGACAACTCGTCGGTCGGGGTAGTGCGCCTGCTGAAAAAGTACTCCGAGGCGCGCCCCTTCTTGTCTTGTTTCGGTGACGAGACGCGTCAGCGCACTGAGCAGGCCAGGGCCATGATGGCACCTTCCGCTTTGCAGCTGGCGTATTGCCGCGCGGTCCCGCGTTCAGGGTCTCAACCCTGCTTTCCTTGGTCGCCTTGCGACGCGCCATTCGAGGGCAGTCGGCCAGCGCCGATGCTGGGCTGCTCAGCGTCCAGGGGCTCGGCTTTGCGTTGTTTGGTCACGTCTCGGCACGGTAACCAAGGGCATCTTTTATTCGTGGGGTGCCGCACCGTCACGGGCAGTCCAAGCCTTCCCCTTGCGATAGGCTTAAAGCTTGGCGCCCGATGAGGCTATAAATAGGGATCGTGGGACTCCCTTTCCTCTCCAACTTCTCTGCTCTTACTTCTAGCATCGCCTAAGTCTAGTAATGTTTCCCTTTGCCTTTCACGGTCGTCCCCCGGACGGGGTGACCTGGCTTCTTTAGGCTTTGATGCTAGAAGAATGTTTGCGAGCGGCGAGGGAAAGCTGGAGAGGGCGTGCTCACCATCTCTCGGCTTCAGTGGGATTAGAAGAAGAACATTGGGCCCGAGGGGTCCTGCCTCTGCGATGTCCCTCAGTCTGAAGGGGCGTTGAGACGCCTGACCATGACATCGGCGCCAGGTTTGGTGGCCGTTCTTCGCATCGTCCCTCTTGGCAACCACGTCGCTCTCGGGGAGATGGTGCAGAGGGTGCTGTCCGCCAGCTTGACCCCCCGCAAGGTCTTCGGTGGAGGAGACGCTAGAAGAAAGCTTGAGAGGAGGGCATCCCACCGGACCCGTGCGGTCTGGGGGCTGCTCCTTTCAATCCCGAGCAGCCTGGTCGCGATGTCGGCCAAGGACTCGGTACTCTTCATCGGCGCTCGCTCCTCCCCAAGACAGGGAAAATTGCCATGCAGGTGGCAAGGCGTTTGTACTTTTCGACGGCTTCGAGTTGGTAACCCTTTGTAATCTTTGTTTGTAAAGAGCAATGAAGTCTCCTTCTCCTTTGCGGAGAGGACGACCGAGGGTGTATGGGTGGGCATCACCCCTGCAGAGGATTTTGGTCCTCGAATGTGTGAAGTTTCCTCCGTGGGGGCGTGTCAGCGCACCCGCGGGTGTAGCCCCCGAGGCCTTGAAGGAGTGTTTGCACTTGTCCAACGGCTATAAACGTCGCCCTGCTCGGTTGCTTTACTGGGGTGGCCGTCTAGTGTCTTTTTCAGCCGGCATCAGCACTCCTTTCAGCCGGCCTCGGTGTTTTTCGTGCTGGCACAGCGACCCAGAGTCCTGCTAAACCATCTGGCAGGCGCGGGTTAAGAGTGGGAGTTTTGGTTAAACACATGGAACTTCATAATCGACGGTTGTCGATCCATTCAAGGGTGCGGCCTGAGCCGCGGTGTGTGAGGAGCCCCCGAGCCCCGGCCTGCGTGAAGGCGTTCAGGGGACCCTCGACTTTTATTACGACCCTCGTCGCCCTTCCACAGGGAGGAGGGGTGAAGCGCACCATGTTACCCATGCCCGGGCCGCGAGTTATGGCTGCTTCAGTGAGCTGTTATCAGGTGGTTCAAGTGGACGTCCGTGCCCCATTTGATAAGGGTCGGCTCATGCTCCATGGACACGTCACATAAAGTGCTCGCAAAGGTTTGCTAGGCGGGGCTCGGACCCGTTCGATAGGGTCCAAGGGCTCGATGCTCTCCCTCGATGGGATCCCCCTGCCAAGCACCCTCGACTGGCCTTGAACACTGCGTAGGATGTCTCAAACTCCGTGTTCGAGGGTAGCTTGTATGGCACATCCATGCAGTCCCTGACTCTGGCGATCTGGGGCACCTGTCGAACCCTCGACGGGCCAGGCTTCGAACCCCTGATCAGTAAGGCCTCGGAATGAGGTTCCTTCGAGGGTGAAGAGCCCCCAAAAGGAATATTCCATCACGGTTCGCAAACGGCGCGGAGTCGCAGGTCGTGCACGCGGGTCTTCCGTTGGTCGTGGGCGACGTGGCCCGGTACGTGCGGTGCAGTGCGGGCGCGCCTTTTCAGGCGGCTACCTCGGGTAGACGAAGCGGCGAGGGTGGCGGCTGACGGATGGAACAGTGCTACAGCTGCGCCGCGCACGTCGGTTACCGTGCCGTAATTATTGCCAAGTGCGCGCATGGGGGACTTCGCGGTCGTGGGGCCCAGCCATCAGCACCAGCAAAATCTACCGCATTGAATGCAGTGGATTCGGTCCACGGTGGCAAATCCGCCCGTCTTGATGGATAAAATGGGGAAGGGGGGATTGTTTGGGCTCACCTGGCCGCTTTGCCTTCGTCTCCCCTGCCTTCTCCGCCTCCCCTGCATCCTGAGCCCAGAGCCAAGAGCGAGAGCACACCTTAGCCACCGTAGAGCTTGCCTTCCCGCATCCCCTAGCGGTTCGAAGAGATGTCGGATGTCCAACAGCCGTTGCCGTGGGGGAAGTCCGCCGCCACCGCCGCGGTATTGGAGCAGCTGGCCGCAGATAGGCTGCTTCCGATTAACCACGACTCGGAGCAGCCGGCGTGGATTCCCCCACGGCCGGAGGAGACTGAACCAAATCCCCCCGAGGGCTACGTCGTGAGCCTCGTGCGACTCCTCGAGCGGGGATTCGGCGTCCCCATCGGCAGATTCATGCGGGCGCTGTGCGAGTACTACGGGATGGAGCTGCACAACTTCGGCCCCAACTCCATCTCGCAGGCGGCGGTCTTCGTCGCTGTCTGCGAGGGGTATCTGGGGATCGAGGCGCACTGGGATCTATGGATCCACTTGTTCCGCGGTGAGCTCTTCATCGAGAACGTGCAGGGCCAGCCGAAGAGGTTCGCCCTCGCCGGCGGTCTGATGCTCCACTTGCGCCCAACCCGGAGGAGTTTGTACATCCCCAACAGGATGACAACGAACAACATCGGGTGGACTCGAGGATGGTTTTACCTGCACAACTTCGGCAACCGGCTCCCGGCGTTCACCAATAAGGTGCTCCGGGAGAGGCCGGAGAAGTGGGACTGGGGGGTATCGTCCCCAGCGCATCAGGCCAGGCTCGAAGTGCTCACCGAGGTGTTGCGGCACCTGGCGAGGAAGGGGTTGATGGCGGCAACTGTCATTGCAAACTTTCACCGGTAGAGGGTGATTCCTCTCACGGAGAGGAGCCTGCCGATTTTCGACCTCACCCCCAAGGCCCCGGTCTTGGGCTCGAGGACGTCGCTCGTGCTGCTCCCCCGTGACGTCGCTCTCTAGAGGGCGAGGAACGCGGTGGCGGAGTTCCCCGACGACCCCGAGGATCTTTGGAAGATCAAGATGCGCCCCGAGACGGGGTACCTTTCTGTGGTAAGTTCCAGTTTCAATTCGTTGTCGATTTGTGCTTCTCCTTTCCCCACTCCCTGATTCTGACTGGGTTGCATTTCACAGGGGTTGAGCCGCAGGGTCTACACCTCGAGGCCTCCAGTCCCGGAGGAACGCAAAGTCAACCGCCTGCACGTAGAGGCGGTGAAGAAGCAGAAGGACGCGGTGGAGGCGGCCGCCGCCAGGAAGAGGAAGAGGAAGGAAAAACACGACAAGGCGTGCAAAATTGCACACGCGGAGGGGAAGCCGAGGCCCGCCACACCCGAGTCCACCGAGGAGGAGGAGGACTCCTCGGATGCCGAGATCAACTTCTCGGACGACGACGAGGTGGCGACCGGCGCAGGTTCCCTGCCGGTCTATCGAGGGGCCGGCGGCGAGGACGTGCCCGTGACGCTGGGTGAGGCGAGGCTCACGTCGGGGTCGTTGGTGGATCCACCCCTCGTAGGGGCTGGGTGGAGGTCGCCCACGCCAGTGGCGGGACGAAGGTCGCCCATGCTGGCAGCGCGCGGGAGATCGTTTACGCCCGTGACAGGACATAGGTTGTCTACACCGGCGATGGGTAGGAGGACACCCGCGCCCGTGGTGTCGACGGGTGGTGGCGGGTCCGCGGTGAGTGCGGAGACGCCTGCGCAGACAGCCTCGAGGCTCCAGGCCGACCTGAGGACGACGCCCTCAGGTCAGTCATCGAGAGGCGTCAGAGTGCCGCGGGCCCGAAGGAGCGGCTCGGTGAAAGCATCTAGGCCCCTAATTTGAGTTTTGGTAATTAATGACAACGGTTTGTGGATTAACGATTTCATTTGAGATAATGAGTATAGGTTGATCCACGGATGAAAGAGATTTGATTGTGAACGTATGGAGTTTTGGAGATGATGAGCAAAGCTCGGGCTCAAGGCAAAGGTATAAAATAGGGCTTTTGTATTTTACCGGTCACAAGGCGTTTAGTGGATGAAAAGTGACCGGATTTGTTGGATAGATAGCCGTACTATCAAGAGGGGTTGTGTACTCATGCTTGACGGGTCTTTAGTGCCATTTTGCTCAAAATGTCTAGTTGCATGCATGAGGGCTAACGGTGTTTTGAAAAGATTTGAAAAAGACTAAGTTTGAGAGCTGACTGAGTAACGGCGGACAGTCCGCACCAGAGGGGCGGACAGTCCGCGCCCGTTCCAGAGAGCTTGTAGAGTCTCTGGTGGGCTCGCGGACGGTCCGGCCCAGGTGGGCGGACGGTCCACCACTGTTTTTCAAATTTGTACCAGAAAGGGTGTCTGTCTGGTGTGGGCTTCAAAGTTGAACGGCGGACAGTCCGGCCATGGGGCGCGGACTGTCCGCCAGCTAATCTCAGTTTTGTACCAGAGAGGTTGTTTCTCTGGTTTGGGCTGAAAAGTTATCTGCGGACGGTCCGCTCCTGAGGCGCGGACGGTCCGCAGGCTAATCTCAAAGTTGTTCCAGAGACGATGTTGTCTCTGGTGGTTTGGAACTCTTAACTGCGGACGGTCCGCCCCTGGTGCGCGGACGGTCCGCCAGGGCTTAACGGCTAGTTCTGACATGCATTAATTGCACTCTGACTCACTGGTTTATAACGGCGGACAATCCAGTTTTTGAAACGCGGACGGTCCGCGACTTCGCAGAAAAGAGTGTAACAGCTAGTTTTTGAAGGGGTGTCTATATATACCCAATGCCCGGCCATTGGGTGGGTCTCTTGGCCATTTGGACAGCATTCTTGACACATTAGAGCTAAGGCATCCCTCTCTCACACACACTTGCTTAGAGATTGCATTCTTGAGAGTGTGAGAGCTTCCTAGTGCATTGCATCAAGAGTTTGAGCTTTGTGGCATTAGGGAAACTTCAAGCAAGCGTCATCAACTTGTTACTCTTGGGAGTTGCCGCTCTCTAGACGGCTTGGAGAAGAGGATTTCGTGGAGCACCTCCAAGGAGATTGTTGAGGAGCCCCGAATTCGGTTGTTAGAGGTCTTGTGCTCACCTCACCGGAGTGGTGAAGAGCAACTCTAGTGGAATCGAGGTGTGGAGCGGTTCCTTGTTTCAAGCCGGCTCAAGATCAAGAGGTTCTTGATAGAGGAGCAGTTGATTCTTGGAATCCACCTCAACGTGGATTAGGGGTGACCGGCAAGTCATCGACACCACGGGATATATTCTTGTATCAAGCTTGGTTACTTCTCTTGCTCACTTTTATTCTTGTCTTTACTTTGAGCAATTTACTTTACTAGAGCTTGATTTGTGTCTTGTCACCCTAGGTTGCAAACCCATCTAGAGATAGTAATAGCATGACATAGGGCTTTCCTTTGTTACTAATTAAATTTCTCTAGTGTTATTGGTTTTAGATTTTAAACCGCCTATTCACCCCCCCTCTAGTTGGTATTCTTGATCCTACAAGTGGTACCAGAGCTAAGTACTCCTTTAATTGCGGATTTAACCATCTTGGAGTAGAACAATGACTAGTGATCATGGGATTCGTGTTGGGAAGCCACCATTCTTTGATGGGAACAATTATGATTATTGGAAGACTAGGATGTCGGCTCATCTCAAAGCCATGAGTAGAAAGCTATGGAGAGTAGTAAATGATGGATATGTCATTTTGGACCCAAAGAGTTTGACACCCTTAGATGAGGAAAATGAGACACTAAATGATCAAGGGGTTAATGTGCTCTTTAGTGCTCTTGATGTAAATGAATTTAATAGAGTCAAGAGCCTCACAAATACAAATGACATATGGAAGAAACTTATGGAAATTCATGAGGGAACATCAACTGTGAAAGAGGCAAAGTTATATTTGCTTAAAGGGAATTTTAGTGAATTTACCATGAAGAAGGATGAGAGTATAGCCGAGATGTTCAACCGGCTAAATGACATTGTGAATGACCTCAAGAGACTTGGATTTGAGGTACCGGATGGGGATTTTAACCACAAGTTTCTTAGATGTCTTCCGGAAAAATATGACACAATTGTGACCTTATTTGTAAGGTCAAATGTGAAGACCGCAACTCCTACACAAATATTGGGAGAAATCCTCACCCATGACATGTTCAAGAAATCTCAAGATGAAGCTCATGGGGGAGAAATTGATATGAAAAAGAAAAGTGTGGCATTCAAAGCTCAAGATAGTAAAAATGAAGAAGAAAGTGGATGCCAAGAAGAAGAATCGGATGAGAAGATGGCTCTCTTTGTCAAAAGATTCAATAGAATGATGAGCAAGAAGAACTTTGGCAAGAGAGGTCAATCATCAAGAAAAAATCTTTTTGTGGACAAGACTTGCTTCAATTGTGGTGAAGTAGATCATATCATTGTCAATTGTCCAAACAAGAAAAAGGACAAGAAAAATGATGAATAGAAGAAAAAGAAGTTCATCAAGAAGAAGAAGAATGGCCAAGCTTATTTTGTTGAATGGGATTCCGATGCAAGCTCCGATGATGATGATGATGATGATGATGATGACAAGCCATCCAAGGGAGTTGCCGGGATCGCCATCAAGGAGGCTCCATCACTCTTCTCTACACCACATTGTCTTATGGCAAAGGGTGGTGCAAAGGTACAACAAGATGGTGAACTTTATGAACTTTCATATGATGATCTTGTTGAAATGCTTAATGATGCCGATGAATTCATGACAAAAGAAAAAGCTAAGTTGAAGGACTTGAAGTTGAAGTTTACTTCTCTTCAAGATTCCTATGAGGAGCTAAAGACTTCTCATGAGAATCTCAAAGAAACTCATGAGAAGCTTGAGGAAGCTCACAATACCTTGTTTAATCATAAAAGAAAAGCAACTTTGAGCATTGGTGTTAGTTGTGATTTAATTGATGATGAATCTTGTGGTTCTAGCTCTACTAGTTCTCCTTGCACCAAAATTGATAACCCTTCTTGCAATGAATCTCTCATTATGGAAAATGATTTGTTAAAGAAAGAGGTTACTTGCTTGACTAATGATTTGAGAAAATGCTATGATAGTAGATGTCGGTACCCTGTAACAGGGATACCCATTCTTACTACAGCAAGGCAGGACCCGCGTAGTTGTCCATAGCTGCGCGGGAAAGGTGGAGTAGCCAGGCCCCACCGGTCAGGCTCTCCCCTCACTAGGCCAACGGCCCCGGACCCGCTCCCCGCCTGGGGAAGGGTCCGGAGACGCCACGTATCCCTAAACAAGGGAAGCTCCGTGCCGACCGCCGGGGCCCGGACCCCCATAGGGGTCCGGGACCTCCTGCGCCCGTCCGGACGCCCACACAATGTAGGGGTCCGGAGCCGCCACGTGTCCCAGAGACGTGGGATCGTGCGCGAGCCTTCCGCAGGAAGACTCGCCCACCTACCGCATTTAATGCGATGGACAAGGCGTGCTCTGCCGCCGCGGTTCACAAGACAGCCTTTTGCCAGGCCCTGCTGCGCGCCGCGTATTACCAAGAAGCACAGTGCAGCCGCCTGAGCCGCGCCCGCGCAGAGCCCGACTGCTGCATTAAATGGATACGACAGCACGGCACTTTTCCATCATGCCGCCTACGCCGCAAGCTACACCACCCGCGTAAGCTATGTGACGGGCGGTGCCACTAGCTACGACGGGCCCGACCTGACGAGACGCTAGGACATGATGGACGAAGGGCTCCGGGAGCAGGCGAGGGAATCCAAGAGAGAGATCTCCATTGCCTGCAACACCATAATGTGTGAACACCCCGTTATTTTATATCGGGTCGTTGGACCCACCTGTCGGGGATCCAACAGCCGTGTACGCGCCCCCTTGAGATATAAAAGGGAGGTGCCCGCTGTGCACAGGACAATCTCCACAATCCAGACAGACTGAAGCTCTCGCACCTCCTCACTCTCGTGGGAAGGCAATACAGCACACAGTGGACGTAGGGTATTACGCTCCGGCGGCCCGAACCACTCTAAACCCTGCTGTGTTCCTTGTGTTCTTGAGGAAGATTGATCTAAGACTAGCTAACCCCCGAGTTCACACCCTCTGGGCTAGGGCGGGTGCCTTCCGCCACCCGGCTGTGGTTTGCAGCACCACGACATTTGGCGCGCCAGGTAGGGGGGGCTGGTCGCATTCCATCATCTTCTTCGTCCCCATGGTTCGCGTAGACGACGTGGAGATGACGGAGGGGGTGGCGTCCTCCACGCCACATGCCCCTCGCGTTCCTGCTCCAGGGGCAACTGTGCCTGTGGAGCAGGCGTCGTTGGCGGTGGCGCACGCCGCCCGCCGGCAAGAGTCAGGGCGTCCATCAAGGGCCCCCTCACAGGCTGCGAGCGGCGGAGCGCTGGCAGCGGCTAGGGAATTGCTTCGCAACCCCCCGGCTGAGGCAGCCTCGCCAGACGCCCTGAGGCAGTGGCGAGACGACGTCGATCGTCTCCTCCATCTGGCTCAGGCCTCCCCCAGTTCTGCAAAGACTGGGCAACGACCTCCGCCTGGCAACGTGGTGGTACCTTACCACCAGCGTCAGGGCGGTGCATCGGCATCTGTGCGCTCCCCTACCGTGAGGGGTGCACGAACAGAAGACTTGCGGGCGGAGCTCAACCGCCGGCGCGCGGGGGAGGATGCCCGCATCGCTGTCGAGAGGGAGCGAAAGCGCCGTCTCAACTTTGAGGGACGCAACCTCAATGCTGATCTGGACGCGGCGGCACCCAGGCCTCCGGTGAACGCCCGGATTCAGTCGGGCGCACCGGTGGCCGGGGTGGGCTGTGCTGCGCTTGCGGAGCACCTCCGCGCCGTGGCGTGGCCACCCAAGTTCCGCCCTCACCTGCCGGAAAAGTACGACGGTACTACTAACCCGTCGGAATTCCTGCAGGTGTACGTTACCGCCATCACAGCGGCTGGCGGCAACGGCGCCGTCATGGCAAGCTACTTTCATGTAGCCTTGTCTGGGCCAGCCCGGACCTGGCTCATGAATCTCACACCCGGGACGATCCAGTCCTGGGAAGAGCTCTGTGCGAGGTTCACAGCGAACTTCGCCAGCGCCTACCAGCAGCATGGTGTGGAGGCACACCTTCACGCCGTGAGGCAAAAACCCGGGGAAACGCTTCGGGCTTTCATCTCGTGCTTCACCAAGGTACGAGGTACCATTCCTCGTATCTCAGATGCATCTATTATTACTGCTTTCCGCCAGGGGGTGCGTGATGAGAAGATGCTCGAGAAGCTGGCGACGCATGAGGTGGAAAGTGTCACTACGCTTTTCTCCCTGGCAGACAAGTGTGCCAGGGCCGCTGAGGGCCGTGCATGGCACTCAGCCCCCCAAGATGGAGATACCAAAGCTGGTGGCTCCAGTGCTACCGCTCAGGGTGGTGGCAAGAAGAAGAAGAAGAACCGGGGTCGCGGGGAGCCGCATTCCGGCGGACCAGTCGTTGCAGCAGCAGCGCCAGCAGCGGCGCCGGCTGCGGCTGCAGCGGCTGGGGGCCAGAATACACACGGCAAACGCCCTCGCCCGCAAGGTGGAAGTGGAGGTTCATGCCCAGTGCATCCCACCGCTCGCCACAGCGCCACTGACTGCCGCGAGATCCAAAAGCTCGCGAAACGGGTCAGTGGGCGGCGTGAGCAGTCCTCTAAGGATGGCTCACCCCCTCCTCGCCAGCGGGCCGGCAAGGAGAAGGCCCCTGACAGTGGGGCCGCGGCCGGGGAGAAGGAGCTGGGGTACCAATCCCCCGCCCGAGAGCTAAAGGGCGTCTACCACAACGACGACTCCGATTCCGACAACGGCGACCGCCGCAAGAAGCTGTACGTAATGTATGGCGGGAGCTGGGAGCTTGTCTCCCGGCGGGACGTGAAGACCCTTCGCCGGGAGGTCCTTTCGGTGAAGCCGGGGGTCCCGAGGGCGGCGCCGCACCAGAGGTGGATGAACACCACCATCTCTTTCGGGCCATCCGACTGCCCGGAGAATATGGCCGGAGCTGGTGTGCTACCTTTAGTCACCGCTCCTGTCATATCCAACGTGAGGCTCTACCACGTGCTGATTGACGGTGGGGCTGGTCTCAACGTCATCAGTTATGCAGCATTTAAGCAGCTGCAGATCCCAGAGTCCAAGCTGACTCCCTCTCGCCCATTCTCCGGAGTGGGCCCACACCCGGTGTTCCCCCTGGGGAGCATCACCTTGCCGGTCACGTTCGGGACCGAGGAGAACTTCCGCACAGAGAGCGTCATGTTCGATGTTGCGGAGGTGAACCTCCCGTTCAACGCCATCATTGGCCGACCTGCACTCTACCGCTTCATGGCCATTGCCCACTACGGGTATTTGGTCCTGAAGATGCCTTCCCCTGCCGGAGTCCTCACCGTGCAGGGTGACCGCACCGCTGCCGTTGCTGCAGTTGAGAGACTGCATACTCTGGCGGCAGAGGCTGCACGCTCCGAGGAGGATCCGTCCACCTCGCAACCCAGGGCGCCTGCAAAGGCTCCCAAGGTCCAACCATCTGACCCGGACCAAGTTCCCGTGAAGTCGGTACAGATTGGAACAGACTCCACCAGGACCACCCGCATCGCGGGGAACCTGGAGGAGAAATAGGAAGACGCGCTCATCGCTTTCCTCTGGGCAAATGTCGACGTGCTCGCCTGGGAACCGTCACAGATGCCCGGGATCCCCAGGGAAGTGATCGAGCACAATCTGAGGATCTACCCTGACGCCACGCCGGTGCGCCAGAAGCCTCGGAAGCAGTCCGTGGAGCGGCAGAACTTCATCCGCGAGGAAGTCCACAAGCTCCTACACGCCGGCTTCATCGAGGAGGTCCACCACCCCGAGTGGTTGGCCAATCCGGTCGTCGTCCCAAAGGCCAACGGGAAGCTCCGGATGTGCATCGACTACACCAGCCTCAACAAGGCATGTCCAAGAGACCCCTATCCTCTTCCGCGTATCGATCAGATCGTGGACTCCACCTCCGGGTGTGAGCTTTTGTCTTTCCTAGATGCATACTCTGGTTTCCACCAGATTCAGATGTCTAGAGAGGATAGGAAGCATACTGCCTTTGTAACAGTAGATGGGCTTTATTGCTACATTGTCATGCCGTATGGTCTAAGGAATGCCTTACCCACGTTTGTACGAGCTATGAACAAAACCTTCTGTAATCTAATTAGAAATATTGTTGAGGTGTATGTCGATGACATTGTAGTCAAGACTAAGGTAGGGTCAACACTAGTGGAGGACCTGTCCCTCGTCTTCGACCGTCTTCGCGCCACGCGCACAAAGCTGAACCCAGAGAAGTGCATCTTTGGCGTCTCAGCAGGGAAGCTGCTAGGTTTCCTGGTCTCACATCGAGGCATTGAGGCAAACCCAGCCAAGATCAAGGACGTCCAGAAGCTTACTGGATCCCTCGCTGCTCTTAGCCGCTTCATATCAAGGCTGGCTGAGAGGGCCCTTCCCTTCTTCAAGCTGTTGAGGAGGTCCGGTCCATTTTTATGGACCGAAGAGGCTGAACAAGCCTTCCAAGAGCTGAAGCAGCACCTCACCTCGCTGCCTGTACTGGTGGCTCCAGAACCCGGTGAGCCGTTGTTTCTGTATCTTGCTGCATCTGCGGAGGCGGTCAGCATGGTGCTGGTCGCCGAAAGGATGGAGCAAACTCCCCAGGGGAACACCAAGGACCCCTTGGCCAAGGATGGTGAGCCGGACCCTGGACACGGGGGCCCGTCAGCCTCACCCCAGCTTGGAGGTCCGGGCCCTGCACAGGCAGGTCCGGAGGAGTCCCATCCCAGTGGGAACCCAGAACCACTGGGGGCCCAAGGGACAGATGTGATGGACAAGGGCGAGCCGGACCCAGGAACGAGGGTCCGGACCGTCCAAAAGCCAGTCTACTACGTCAGTGAAGTCCTCCACGAGGCAAAGGCCAGGTATCTTGAGACGCATAAGCTTATCTATGCAATACTTATTGCGTCCAGGAAACTGCGCCACTACTTCCAAGCACACCGAGTTGTTGTAGTGACCTCTTACCCATTAAGAGCAATCCTACACAACTCCAACGCCACAGGCAATATCGCCAAGTGGGCAGCAGAGCTGGCAGAATTCCAACTGGATTTCCAGCCACGCCACGCGGTCAAGAGCCAGATCCTGGCTGATTTCATAGCGGAGTGGACTCCTTCCCCAAGCAACCCTGGGGGTCCGGTCATAAATGCTGGACCCCCAGAGCCGGGAATCAGGACACCAGTCTTCACCGAGCCTCACTGGACACTCTTCTTTGATGGGTCCGCCCGCGAGAAGTGGTCCGGGGCTGGTGTGGTCCTCATCGACCCAAACGGAGATCAGCTGAAGTACATGGTGCACCTTGAGTTCAAGGCCACTAACAACATGGCGGAATACGAGGCTCTGATCTTCGGCCTGACGCAAGCCCTCTCATTGGGGGTCCGGCAGCTTCTGGTGAAAGGGGACTCCCAGCTGATCATCAAGCAGGTCCGAGGGGATTGCAACTGCAACAATCCCCAGCTCGCGGCATACCTCATTCACGTGAGGAAGCTCGAGAAGGACTTCGACGCCTTGGAACTGCAACACGTTCCCCGCGAGCACAACTCAGCAGCAGATGATCTCTCTGCGAGAGCATCTACCTGGGCATCTGTGCCCGAGGGTGTCTTTGAAAGACGGCTGCTGAAACCTACCGCCCAGCCTGCCGAGCCGGGTGACGGGGATCAAGCTGGCACCTCGAAGCTAGCGGTCCCGGCAGCATTCCACCTATGGTGCCCAACTGGGGCTGTGTGTTCTGTTGAGGAGCCTGGTGTCCTCACAGAGCCACCCCTACCTGCTTTGGGAGCTCCCGATGCATGGATCTCCGAGATCCGGGACTACCTGAAGGATAACATCCTCCCTGATGACGATGTGTCCGCTGAGCGCATAGTCCGATTGGCTAAACGCTACGCGGTGGTAGAAGGGGATCTCTACCGCCGTGGCGCCAACGGAATCCTCATGCGATGCATTTCCCAGGGAGAGGGCCGCGAACTGCTCGCGGAAATCCACGGAGGCGAGTGCGGAAGTCATTCCTCCTCTCGCACGCTTGTTGGCAAGGCCTTTCGGCATGGCTTCTACTGGCCAACAGCACTCCAGGATGCGGCTGAGCTGGTAAGGTCCTGCGAAGCATGCCAGTTCCATGCAAAGCAAATACACACCCCAGCTCAAGCTCTGCAGATGATTCCACCTTCATGGCCATTCGCTGTGTGGGGTGTGGATATCCTGGGGCCTTTCCCCCGGGCTGTCGGTGGATACCGGTTCCTCTATGTCGCCATCGACAAGTTCACCAAATGGCCGGAGGTTACTCCTGTGGTGAATATTACTAAGAAATCAGCAGTCGCATTCCTCAGGTCCATTGTGTGCAGATTTGGCGTCCCAAACCGTATCATCGCGGACAACGGGACCCAATTCAAAAGCAGACTCTTCCAAGAGTACTGTGAGGACATCGGCATCCAGCTATGCTTTGCGTCCGTGGCACATCCCCGCAGCAATGGACAGGTTGAGAGAGCGAATGCAGAGATCCTCAGGGGACTCAAGACCCGCACCTACAACTGCTTGAAAAAGCATGGTGCCAAATGGGTTGACGAGCTTCCGTGTGTACTATGGGGCAACCGGACCACACCCAGCCGAGCTACCGGGGAGACTCCATTCTTCTTGGTCTACGGGGCTGAAGCATGCCTTCCCCCAGAAATTCACCTGGGCTCACCACGGGTCCAGGCCTTTGACGAATCCATGCAGGAGCAGCTGCGGTGCGACGACGTGGACTTCGTTGACGAGCGAAGGTGGCGAGCAGCAATCCGAAATGCACGTTACAACCAGGCGCTCCGGCGCTATCATCAACGGTTCGTGCACAGTAGGGAGCTCCGGGCTGGCGACCTCGTCCTCAGGCGGATCCTGAACCGAGCGGGGCTCCACAAACTCTCCCCCAGCTGGGAGGGGCCTTTCAAGGTTATGGAGGTATGCCGGCCCGGATGCGTTCGCCTCGCCACAGAAGACGGAGTGCCGCTGCCCAACCCATGGAACATAGAGCATCTGCGTAAGTTTTACACCTAGGCAGAGCAGGGAAATAACTTTTCCTTTGTAATAAGATAGAGTCAGCGTGCGGCCCAGAGCGGTCGAGGGCCACCCTCGTAAACCCGACCTCTGGCATCCATCGCACCGTCGGCTAACGCGCGGATCAGAGCGGTAGAGGTCTGACCTCATAAACCCGGCCTCTGACATCCATCGTGCAAGCCATGTACATCGAGATTGCAAAGGAAAGATCTTCTCCTAAGTTCTGTCTTTGTGTCAAAGTTAAATTACGCATTTCGATTCTCGGAATTTTCACCTTTTTCTAACCCCCGCGGGACCTTCACTCTTGTTGCTGCAACTAAGATCCGCATTGAGCTGCTGGACTACCGTACAGGTCCGGACCCTCTTGCTGCTGGGGAGGGGTCCGGACCCCTAGAGACCTACTCTGGGGAGCGGGTACTTGTTTCCTGGGGCGGTTTGGAGCCCAGTGTAGCCGCTTAGCTGGTTCCGTACCCAAAAGCCTGCACTCTCCACCACCCTGTAACGAGTGCTCTAGTACCTGGAGCCGGGTAATTAGGGGCCCGGACCTCGTCCCAACTCAAGAGCTGGCTTCCTAAGTCCAACATGGCATGTCCAGCACTATATCTCAAAGGATCGAGCACAGCAAAGTGACCTCATCCACTGCTGCGAAGGGTCTGGGACAGTGAAGCCAGGTCCGGAAAGATCGTGCTGTTTCCTGGAATGGTCCGGAGTCCTGCGTAGCGCTTTAGCCTGGTTCCGACCCTAAGCCTACGCACTCCACCACTCTGTAACAAGCACTGACCGACCTGGACCTGCGCATCTTGAGCCCCGGACCCTGCACCAGCCTGGCACTGGTCAGGGATGAGTCCCGCGGGCCTGCTATTAAGCTGTGAATTTGAAGTGGTACACAGGATAAGCCGCCTCTAGGGTGGTAGCAAGCCTCAAACCATTGAGCCTACCTACCAGGGGGTCCTGGCATCTGCTTCAAAGCCTTCATGCAGACCAAGGTCCGGTTTCAATGGTAGACAGACTCAAAACAACTGAGTCTATCTCCCAGGGGGCCCGAGCATCCACCTTGTCCCAGACACCATGAATGGATTCTGCATGCGCCAAACAGCTAAGTTGCAGTATCATTGCTACCATATAAGCAAATTTGACTCTTCTCTCTGTAGTTCTGTATGCTACGCAGGGAACAAGACGCTTGCTCGTCTTACAAACTTTGTGACACCTATGCCCAAGGAGGTCCGGAGTATCTTCTACGGCTCACGTGGCAGACAGGTCCAAACAACTGAACCTATCCGCCAGGGGGCCAGGGCGCCGGGGTGCCGCATACCGCAAATCAACAATCGACAAACAGCTAAGTTGAAGTTTCTTCTATTTCAAAAACTTTCAACTAATACAATGTTTGTTACATAGTGCAAAAAAAAAAGATACAATCCCCAGCCTAAGGGTCCGCAGGCTCTCGCTTGAAGTAGGCGGCGACGAAGTCAACGACCTCCCGCACGCTGTCCCGAGCGGCGGCCTCCGTCTCTGCTACAGGGCCATCGACCACGGGTGACAGCGAGATGGCCGGGTCGTGGCTCCGGAGGCAGGTCAGGATGTGCTCCGCCACCATCCGGATCAGCTCGCGGCCCTCGGTTTCAAGCTGTCCAGTAAGGACCGGCCCCAGGCGCTGGAGCCTATCCGAAGCAGAGCTCAATACTGGGAGGGCGTCAGCTATCGAAGCTGGCGGCTCCGCCACCTGGATCGGGCTCATTCCAAATGGCACTAGTGCGAGGCTCGCTTCGGCCGCCCAGTCAGCGATCCGCTGAGCTCCAGCGCGCTGGTCTTCCTGGTGCTTCTGGACCGCCTCCCGGACAGCCTCCTGCACCCGGGTGTCCAGGGTCGCTTTGGCCACCTCCACCTCGCGGGACCTCTCCTCGAGCTCGCGGGACCTCTCCTCGAGCTTGGCCTTCCTCCGCTCCACCGATGCCTTCTGCTTCTTGAGCGAGTCTCGCTGGCGCCCGAGCTCCTTCTCTATGCCGGTGGCGTGGGCCTCCCGCTTAGCGAGGGACTTCCGGCCCTCCTCCAGATCCGCCTCGTCGGCAGCCAGCTGGCTGGCTCTCTCCTGCAGTTGCTCGCGCCATCCCTGCAGAGTCGCAGAGAAGACGTCGAGCTCCTGCCTCCGGAACTCGAGGCCCTCGCTGCGAGTCTCCAGCTCGGACTGTTGAACTGCGAGTTGAGCCTCGAGGTCGGACCGCTGAGCAGCGAAGCCAACAACCTCCAGGGTGAAGTCCTGCTCCCGCTGCGCCAAGGATTTCTCCCGGGTCGACACTGCGAGCTCTCGGTCAAACACCTTCTTAAGGCTGGCTCGGTAGGCCTCTTGGTCCGACTTGAGCTTCGACCGAGCTTCCGCAGCGCGGGAGGCTTCTGCTTTCGTGTGCGCTTCCAGGCGGGTGTGCCAGTCGGAGAGGCGCTGGCGCTCGCTCTCCAGTGCGGACCACTCCCGCCGGAAGGCCGCCTCGGCAGAGGAGGTTGCCTCCTCGATCGACCGCCGAACTCGCAACAGCACCTGAGGAAGCGGAGTCGCATCCTCCTCCGGGATTGGAGCTGCAGGAGCCGTCTGCCAAACACCACCTCCAACTCCTCCTCCGCAACAGGACCGGAGCTGGAGGTAGGGGCTTCCGCTGCGGCACTTGTCTCCGGCGCCCCCGCTGCTGCCGAGTCGGGCGCGGCCGAGCTCAGCTCCGGCGCCCCCGATGCCGCCGAGTTGGGAGCGGCCGAGCCCAGCTCCGGCGCCCCCGCTGCTGCCGAGTCGGGCGCGGCCGAGCTCAGCTCCGGCGCCCCCGATGCCGCCGAGTTGGGAGCGGCCGAGCCCAGCTCCGGCGCCCCCGCTGCTGCCGAGTCGGGCGCGGCCGAGCTCAGCTCCGGCGCCCCCCGATGCCGCCGAGTTGGGAGCGGCCGAGCCCAGCTCCGGCGCCCCTGCTGCTGCCGAGTCGGGCCGCGCGATGCCGCCGAGTTAGGAGCGGCCGAGCCCAGCTCCGGCGCCCCTGCTGCCGCCGAGTCGGGCACGGCTGGGCCCAGCTCTGGTGCCCCCGCTGCCGCCGAGTTGGACGCGGCCGAGCCTAACTCTGGCACTCCCGCTGCCGCCGTAGCGGACGCGGCCCGCATCGGGTGCCCCCTCCACCGATGCGTCAGGAGCGGCTGCGCCCTGCACAGGCACCCCCGCCACCGTGTCGGGCGCGGCTGCACCCAGCACCGGCACCACCGCCGCCGCCGCTCCTGCACTGAGCACTGCAGAGTCTGGAAATGGCATGACAGTCAGCATCGCATCATATGCCACGAAGTAAGCAGCAGGACGCCGCACCTGAGGGTCCCGCACCTGCTGCCACCGTCGCTGTCGATGCCGAGGTCGCCGCCGCCCGGGCACCTGCTGATGTGCCAACGGTGGTAGAAGAACCGCTGGGGCGGGAAGCCCTGGTAGCAAAGCAGAAAAGCCATCAACAAAAACAAACAGAACACCGGCACAGGCAAGGGGAGCAGGATGACACTAACCCAACAGTACCGGGTACCCAGCGTCCCCGGAGCCCAGGCCTTTTCTCTTGTGGCTGCTGCTGTTGCTGTTGCTGTTGCTGTTGTTGCCCGTGCAGCTGCAATGCAGGCGCAACCCGGGCCTGCACCCGTTGCTGCTGTTCCTGCGGCTGCGGCATGGGCGCAACCCGGGGTCGCACCTGTTGTTGCTGCTGCTGTCCGTGCGCCTGCTGCCGCTACTCTTGCGGCTGCTCCTGCTGCTGCTGCTCTCGCTGCCGGCGCGATGAGTTCCTCGGCGGCGATGGTGGTGGCCCAGTGGCGCCAGAGGACCCGTGGGGGCCGGCAGCCCGGGAGCTACCTTGGCCTGCGCCTTCAGAAGACCTCTGGCGCTTCGCGGCGGGCTCCGAGACCAGGGTCCCGTCGCCCCGGAGTAGCCTCCGCCGGCCTGCGTCCCCCGACGACGCACCGGAGCTGCTCTGAGCCCGGCTAGAACCGGCCGCAGCCGCGCTGCTAGCCGCGGCCTGTTTCCCCTTCGTAGTAACGCCGGACCCCGCAGCGCCCAGCGTAGCCTGATCCCCGGACGTGCCAGGGATCCGGAGCCCGCGGTTCGCGTCGCCTCCGGTCTGGCGTGGGGCCAGTCCCCCATCGTCCAGAGTCGGCAGGGTTGCCAGCACTGCCACCCTCGCGGAGTCCTCGCAGAGGGGGACTATGCCCTGCGGGAGGATCAGGTTCTCCGGGATGAAGGTGTCTCCCGTCACGTTCCGCACCAGGACCTCCAAGGCCTCCTGGGTCAGGTCGCTTCCCTCCCCGCGGTGGGTCCTGCTGCAGTCGTTGAGGCCGGTGAAGCTCCACGCCGGTCGTGGCCGCTGCTTCAGGGGGGCGATCTGCCGCTTCACGAAGTCGCCGAGCACGTGCCATGAGGTGAGGCCGCTCTCCGCCAGCGACCTGATCTTGTCCAGCATGGAGTCGAACTCCGGCTGCAGTGACGGCTTGGCCCTCCAAGATGCTTTGTCGGTGGCGGGCCCCGCGGTCGGCAGGGCAAGGCGCTCGTTGGCTTCGGTGGTGGCGATCACCCAATCCCTGCGCCACTCCTCCCACCTTCCGCCAGCAAGGCCGGGAATGTAAGGAGTCGGCAGGTCGCTCCTTATCTGGAAATAGTACCCTCCCACTTCGTCCCTGCTCCTTCCGGACCTCACCAGAATGAAGAAGTAGCGGAAGAGGATGACGCAGGGCCGAACTCCTACGAACATCTCGCATAGGTGCACGAAGATGGACATCAGGAGGAGGGAGTGCGGTGTCAGATGCTGAAGTTGGAGGCCGAAGTCTTCCAGCAGCAGCAGCAAGAATGAAGAAATCGGCAGTCCCACGCCGGCGGAGATGTGCGAGGTGAATAGCACGAACTCCCCGGTGCGGAGGTTGCCAAGGGGAACCGAGCCTGCTCGCACGCCCCAGCCGGTCTCCTGAGCGCTCCACCCAAGTAGGCGGCGCACTGTGTTCAGTTCTCCCTCGGTCTGGAAGCGACGGGGATGGACAAGGGACGCCATCTCTTGGTGGGCGAGGAAGGAGCTTGTGTAGGGGGAAGAGAAGAGCGAGGAAGGCTCGGAGGCAAAGGGGCGCAAAGGCTGGAGGAAGAAGACGAATGTGGGAAAGCAACCGTGGAATGCGGTATGCCCCGCTATAAAGCCTGACTCAACCAGCGCGCCCCGGAACCGTCGCCGGAACTCAAGCGACGCCCGCACCCGGAGTTAGCCGCCCAGTCCATGACGTGGGGGCCCAGGCCCACCTGTCAAGGAGGGTGGGTAATCAACGAGGGTGTGAAAAGGCGGGATCCGAACCGTCGCCCGCGCGCGTGAAGCAAGGCGGAAGCCGAGCTGACGTGCGCGCATTAATCGTAGGCGTGGCCGAGCTTTTCGGGAGCTGCGCCGGTGGTAAATGATCCGTTTACCCCGGCCGCAACAATGCCGAGCGTCGCGCGTGTGACTAGGTGAACCACTTATCGTGGGGCCCATAGTCAGTAATCCGTTGCGACGTGATGAGGCAGCATCCAACCCGACGGGTGGTCAAGGCCGGTCGAAGACCCCTGCAGAAAGGAACTTCAAGCCATACAGAGCCAAATCGCAGAAGTGGCCCCACCTGTGGGTTCGTACCTTCCCCAAGGTGGGCCCGGGGGCCACTGTCGGTACCCTGTAACAGGGATACCCATTCTTACTATAGCAAGGCAGGACCCGCGTAGTTGTCCATAGCTGCGCGGGAAAGGCGGAGTAGCCAGGCCCCACCGGTCAGGCTCTCCCCTCACTAGGCCAACGGCCCCGGACCCGCTCCCCGCCTGGGGAAGGGTCCGGAGACGCCACGTATCCCTAAACAAGGGAAGCTCCGTGCCGACCGCCGGGGCCCGGACCCCCATAGGGGTCCGGGACCTCCTGCGCCCGTCCGAACGCCCACACAATGTAGGGGTCCGGAGCCGCCACGTGTCCCGGAGACGTGGGATCGTGCGCGAGCCTTCCACAGGAAGACTCGCCCACCTACCGCATTTAATGCGATGGACAAGGCGTGCTCTGCCGCCGCGGTTCACAAGACAGCCTTTTGCCAGGCCCTGCTGCGCGCCGCGTATTACCAAGAAGCACAGTGCAGCCGCCTGAGCCGCGCGCGCGCAGAGCCCGACTGCTGCATTAAATGGATACGACAGCACGGCACTTTTCCATCATGCCGCCTACGCCGCAAGCTACACCACCCGCGTAAGCTATGTGACGGGCGGTGCCACTAGCTACGACGGGCCCGACCTGACGAGACGCTAGGACATGATGGACGAAGGGCTCCGGGAGCAGGCGAGGGAATCCAAGAGAGAGATCTCCATTGCCTGCAACACCATAATGTGTGAACACCCCGTTATTTTATATCGGGTCGTTGGACCCACCTGTCGGGGATCCAACAGCCGTGTACGCGCCCCCTTGAGATATAAAAGGGAGGTGCCCGCTGTGCACAGGACAATCTCCACAATCCAGACAGACTGAAGCTCTCGCACCTCCTCACTCTCGTGGGAAGGCAATACAGCACACAGTGGACGTAGGGTATTACGCTCCGGCGGCCCGAACCACTCTAAACCCTGCTGTGTTCCTTGTGTTCTTGAGGAAGATTGATCTAAGACTAGCTAACCCCCGAGTTCACACCCTCTGGGCTAGGGCAGGTGCCTTCCGCCACCCGGCTGTGGTTTGCAGCACCACGACAGTAGAGCAAAGTTTAATCATTGTTGGGCAAGCCAAAAGTTCACCTTGAACAAGCAAGGGTTTGGATATATTCCTAAGAAAGGGAAGAAGGCTTTTGTGCAAACCAAAACTACCTTTGTGAAGAGTAGTGGCAAGCCATATTGTGAAAAATGCAAGAAGGTTGGTCATGTTGAGAAGAATTGCACCAACAAGAAAGTCATATCCTTTGATTCAAGTTACATGCTTATGAACAATTCAAATGGCAATGTTAGTGCAAAACTTGTTGGGATACCTATAAATGGTGCTAAAAAGAATGCCATTTGGGTGCCAAAAGTCTTGGTCACTAATGTCGTCACTAACGTTCAAGGACCCAAGAAAGTTTGGGTACCTAAAAGAGTTACTTCCTCTTTGTAGTTGAATTACAAGTCCGGAGGAAGACATTGGGTGCTTGATAGTGGATGCACTCAACACATGACCGGAGATCAAATGATGTTTTCCTCTCTAGATGAGAATGTGGGTGGCTATAGTGACATCATCTTTGGTGACAATAGCCGGGGCAAAGTCAAAGGAGTTGGTACAATTCCTATCTTAAGCAATCATTCTCTTTCAAATGTATTGTTGGTTGATTCTCTCAAGTTTAATCTCTTAGTGGTCACTCAACTTTGTGATTTTAGATATAAGTGTAGTTTCACTAAAGATGATGTTGTAGTGACTAGCTTGGATGGAAAAGATCACATCTTTACGGGATTTAGACATGAGGATGTATATCTTGTGGATTTTGCTACTAAAGAGGCAAACTTGTCCACTTGCTTATTCACTCAATCATCTTTGGGTTGGTTATGGCATAGAAGGCTTGGTCATGTTGGCATGAAGCAACTCAACCGACTTTTGAAGCATGATTTAGTAGTTGGCTTGAAGAATGTGAAGTTTGATAAAGATAAGCTTTGTAGTGCATGTCAAGCCGGAAAGCAAGTTGCAAATACTCATCCCACTAAGAGCGTCATGTCAACCGAGAGACCATTGGAATTACTGCATATGGATTTATTTGGTCCTACAACATATAGAAGTATTGGTGGAAATTGCTATTGTCTTGTGGTAGTAGATGATTACTCAAGATATACATGGGTTTTCTTTCTTCATGACAAGGACGATACATATGACACATTCAAGAACTTCTTTACAAGGGCCAAAAATGAATTTGAGCTCAAAGTGAAGAAAGTGAGGAGTCACAATGGAAGTGAGTTTAAAAACACAAGAGTTGAGGAATGGTGTGATGAGAAAGGAATCAAGCATGAATTCTCAACCAAGTACACTCCGGAACAAAATGGTCTTGTTGAGAGGAAAAATAGAACCTTGATTGATATGGCAAGATCAATGCTCTCCGAGTATAATGTTTCGGATAGCTTTTGGGCCGAAGCAATCAACACAGCTTGTCATGCCTCAAATAGATTGTATTGCCATAGATTTCATAACAAGACCCCATATGAGTTGCTCATTGGAAGGAAGCCAAATATATCATATTTTAGAGTGTTTGGTTGCAAATGCTATATTCTCAAGAAGGGAACTCGGTTATCAAAGTTTCAAAGCAAATGTGATGAGAGTTTTCTTCTTGGATATTCATCTAGTAGCAAGGCTTATCGGATCTACAACAAAAGACATGTCATTGTTGAAGAAGCATATGATGTTGAGTTTGATGAAACCAATGGTTCTTATAATGAACAAGAAAATCTTGATGATGTGAGAAGTGATGGTTTGAGAAATGCAATGAAAAATATGTCAATTGGTGATGTTAGACCAAGAGAAGAAGATGAAGATGAAGATGGTCCTTCTATCTCTATTAGAGTTAATCCTTCAACTTCTATCTCAAATGATCAAGCACAACAAATTGTACAAGATTCAAGTAATGATGACTCTCAAGTACAAGATCAAGTTGGTTCATCTAGTGCACCTTCTTCATCAACTCAAGAACACATTGTTCCTCAAAGAATTCATCATGTTCTTGCAAAGGATCATCCGGTGGATCAAATCATGGGTGATATTAGTAAGGGTGTCCAAACTCGATCTCGCATTGCTTCATTTTGTGAACATTATTCTTTTGTATCTTTTCTTGAACCTAATCGTGTAGATGAAGCATTGAGAGATCCGGATTGGGTGAATGCTATGCATGAAGAATTAAATAATTTCATCCGGAATCAAGTTTGGGATTTAGTTGAGAGGCCCAAGAATTATAATGTTATTGGCACTAAATGGATTTTTAGAAACAAGCAAAAATGAAGATGGAATGGTTGTGAGAAACAAGGCAAGATTGGTAGCTCAAGGCTTCACTCAAGTCGAAGGTTTGGATTTCGGTGAAACTTTTGCTCCCGTTGCTAGATTAGAAGCTATTAGAATTTTATTAGCTTATGCTTGCTCTCACAACATAAAACTTTTTCAAATGGATGTGAAAAGTGCTTTCTTGAATGGCAAGATTAGTGAACTTGTTTTTGTTGAGCAACCTCCCGGTTTTGAAGATCCCAAGAAGCCAAATCATGTATACAAGCTCTCTAAAGCTCTTTATGGTCTTAAGCAAGCTCCACGTGCTTGGTATGAAAGATTGATGGATTTTCTTATCTCTAAGGGCTTCAAAATTGGTAAGGTTGATACTACTTTGTTCACTAAAGATATTGGTAAAGATTTGTTTGTTTGTCAAATTTATGTTGATGATATTATCTTTGGTTCAACTAACCTAAGTTTTTGTGAGGAATTTGGTGAAATGTTGTCTAGGGAATTTGAGATGTCCATGATTGGTGAATTGAGTTTCTTTCTTGGACTTCAAATCAAGCAACTCAAGGAAGGCACCTTTGTGTGTCAATCAAAATATGTGAAGGATATCTTGAAGAAATTTGGTATGGAAGATGCAAAACCAATCAAGACTCCTATGGCCACCAATGGGCATCTCGACCTAGATGAGGGAGGTAACCCGGTTGACCAAAAGCTTTATCGTTCTATGATTGGTAGTTTGCTTTATTTGACCGCATCTAGGCCCGACATCATGTTTAGTGTTTGCATGTGTGCACGATTTCAAGCCGCACCTAGAGAATGTCATTTGACCGCCGTCAAAAGGATCTTGAGATACTTGAAATATTCTCCTAATATTGGATTATGGTATCCCAAGGGTGCTCATTTTGATTTGGTTGGATTGTCGGACTCGGATTATGCGGGGTGCAAGGTTGATAGGAAAAGCACCTCCGGTGGTTGTCAATTTCTTGGAAGATCTCTTGTATCTTAGTCATCAAAGAAGCAAAATTCCGTGGCTCTTTCAACCGCCGAAGCGGAATATATCTCGGCCGAAAGTTGTTGTGCACAATTGTTATGGATGAAGCAAACTCTTCTTGACTATGGTGTGAAATTTGATGAAATTCTCTTGTTGTGTGATAATGAAAGTGCCGTGAAGATTGCCTATAATCCGGTTCAACATTCAAGAACCAAGCATATTGATATCCGCCATCATTTTCTTAGAGATCATGTGAACAAGGGTGATATCAAGATTGATGGTATTGGCACGGATGATCAATTAGCCGATATATTCACCAAGCCTTTGGATGAATCTCGGTTTTCCAAGTTGAGAAATGAGTTAAATATCATTGACTTCTCAAATGTGGCTTGAAAACTAGCACATGTGGCATATGATTCTTTCATGCACTAGTTGTTTCTTTTTTCTGAATTTTTGAGGTATTTTTGAGCCATTTATGAGTTTTCATGTTTTTACTCGATTTATTTTTGAATTCTTGTTGAAACTTGCTCATTGTGGCGGAACCACCCAAAACTACTGGGCCCGGGTGCACTGATCTTCGTTGCTAAGCAACTCTGACCCAAATTGGCACTCACCGGTAGTTCCTCGAGTGAAGCCTCGATAAAAGCCACGCTATTCCAGGATCAGCAGACAACACTCACACGAAGGTGAGCTCAGAGATTACAACACAGAACATTTCATACATCTCAGAGTGATTGCAGCGGAAAGGAAATTTATTACAAACCATGTTCAGATTAGTAAAGTACTACAGAGTTCCATCTACTCAAATTATTCAAGTCTCATCGTTTAGCGGGAGCAGTAAAAGATAACTAGCGAGATAACGTGACGCATCGATAAAGCCCGTACGAATGCGTCACTCAGCAGAAGGGTGGTCAGCACCAGCTGAAGGGTCATCCCACTCAACAGACCACCCCGGAGGCAAGGTACACGGCCAAGTAAGACTTGCAAACAGATCTTCGAAGTTAGTACCTGAAAAACAGTGCCACAAGCAAGGCTGAGTATACTAATACTCAGCAAGACTGACCCGTCACCGGATATAACATAGTCCGATAACTAAACATGCAAGGCTTCTTGGTTGGTAGGGTTTGTTTGCCAAAAATGCCACTAAAGGTTGATCCTTATTTTCAGATTTTATTTAGCCATCTTCTAGTTAGATTAACCATTCTAAGTTTGCATCCAACTCTACACAAACATGGTAGAGCAATCATTTAATCAACCAGCAGCATTATCATCATCATGTTCCACTTGTTACTCTATGTGATCGAAAACATTAAGCAATCTCATGCCGTGAGAGGCGGACGATTCTGAATCGAATTTCAACCTAGCCAGGGGAACCTAGACCACACGCATGGGGATCGACTTCGCTCCCGCCCACGCTACTTTCCCCTTTCTTTCCAGTCCGTGGATCTGGGGCACCCTCCCCGACTACAGAGTCCGACCACTCTGCACCCGTACGTCGCGACAAAAATATAAACCCTACTTCTACCAGAAGGGTGCGAGGTCGTTCCACTCGCCGGTCCAATCAGGTACTTAAGCTTACCGATTACCATATTTCTCGGTATGTGGCTAGTACTTTCAAACGCTTAACGAAATGAGCCACACACCGCGACCTTAGCCATTCTTGACTACACCAGCGGGGTATCACAACTACACAACCCCGCCCGTTGTCCTTACATTTCAACAGGAATAAAAGTCAGTACAATTCCTATTTGCTCGCGAGAGGCAGGAAACCACTCGACTTCTACCGTACCTATTTAGCATGGCCACTAGTCGATAAAAAGATCCGGTATCAAACATAGGTTCCTAGGGATCATGCATCTAAGGTTTTCGATCAACGCCTAGAAAACTTAAATGCAGAAAACAAAATATTACAATACATTAATAAATAGATAGCTTAATGATAATTCAGAAAAATAGTGGGATTATGCTCCGGGGCTTGCCTTCTTGGGCACTGTCAGGCAGAAAAGTCTCTGGGGTTTGACCCAGGTCTTGAGGCAAGTTAGCACAATTCAAATTGACCTCCTGATCCACATGAGAGTCCGCGGGTACCAACTCGTAGTCACCGTCCGCGAGATTAACCGTTTCTATATGCAATGCAAGATTATGTGTTATTTATGGATAACAATTTCTTTCCTTCACGATAAAGTTGTAGTCCAACAAAAGTTACTTTAGTGATGATTTCAACATTTTATTTCATGGGCAGTCATTTATAGAGTAGTAAACATAACTACGTTTCTTCATGAATGAGTGGGGGTTTTAGTTTTCATTTTTCAATTTCAACACATAGCACGCTTTCATTATTTCTTAACAATACAATTATTAATGAGCTATTGATGAGAAACTAAAGTAACACAGATCCAAACTTAAACATTCATGGTATAAATTTCAGCCATTGACCATAAAGCATTTACCACTACTATTCATGTAAGTAGACTACTCTAATTACTTCATCTTTTTGTACAGAATGTTTGACATGGTTTCTGGTGCTACAAATTTTACGAGAGCAACTTCATAGCATATACTCAGTACTGAAATTTTTCCAGATTTTATTCACTTATATAACTGAGGTGACAAAAAGAACAAAAACAGCAAGCTTTTAACTAAAATTCATTCTACAGAGAATTTTACTAGGGATATAGCTCTCAAATTTTTACCAGAGACTATTCATGAGCTAAGAATTCTCCAGAATTTTTTTCAAGATTTAACTCAATATGATAATTTAGTTATGCAGTTAACTTAGCATGAGTTTGCATAGATTTCTCAAGGTACATTTAACTAGTATTGCATCTGAACTTTTTATTATAGGTAGAAAATACTCTAAACAAGACCATTCCCAAAAATCATGATCAGAAACATTGTAGATTACTCAGAACAAAAATAGTAAATCTAGCCCAAAGATGCTAAGCATGATTATTCATCAAAGCAAAAATCAGTAACTGTAGCTCAAAACTTTTAGACAGGAACATAGAGCTAAAAAGAGACTCCAGAAATAAATATAGATTTTTCTGAGCATAAGAACTATATATGAAGAATTAAGTTGATTAAACAAGCATAAATCATGGTATATAGCAAATGAACTCTAATAAATCTGAAATTTAGGGATTAACAGGGTTTCAGTTTCGTATACATTCAGTAAAAATTCCAGATCAAGTTCATGTGCATATTTTCCAGTATTAATTCGAGAATGTCAACAACAGATTAGAGAATCTTGATTGTTCCAACATGATAACTGTTTTTTTTGGGTGTCATCTTTTTACTGTGATCTTAATATTCCATTAGTGATAACATGTCCAAAAATCAAGGTCATTTGCTGAGTAGAACTTCCTGAACATGCATAAGGTGGTTTTCTTATTCTTTTTCCCAGATTAATTTCGGTTGAGTTTCTGCAAGGGTGACTGTTACAAAATTTGTAGATCTTGTTACAAGGAATACAGATCAGTTGATTTTACATTTTTACGATTTTTCTGTGATTTGTTTCGTATTTTAGAAATTCACTGGTATACACTGGAATACTTGCAGAAACACCCTTGAACAAAAAAAAAGAATTTACAACCGGGTCCTTCGCCGGCCTTCTCCGCCGCTGCAGCTCGCCGGTGGTGTTCTGCTAGGCAGGGCTTACCGGGGCTGCAACGGGGAGGCGCGTGGAAGAGTAAGGATCGAGGAACACCCACCCTGGTCGGCGTTCGAGGGTTTGACGCACGGATTCGAGCTCGTCGGCGTCAATGGCGGGGCGGTTGTTCGGTTCACCGGCGCTGGAGGTGAAGGAGGGCTCGGGGTAGGGGAACAAGGCGCACACGAGCACCGCGTGAGCTTGTGGATGCTTCTGGGGTAGCTGTCGTGCTCGGTCTCCCTCTGAGCTGGCCGGTCCGCGGTGAGCCCGAGCTCGCCGGCGGCGGCGCAAAATGGGAACGGCGTCGGGAGAAGGATTTGGCTCGATTCCGCGCGCGTGTAGCTTAACTAGGAGGTGGTGAAGCTGCTGCGGTGGTCGGATGGGGCAATGTAGGGCTGGGTTAGCCGGTCCGCGCGAGTTGGATCTCGTCGGCCATGGCGGAGCGGCGGGAGGAGGAAGAAGGAGGAGAAGGGGGGCGACGGTGGAGCTCTGGGGTTCTTATAGGCCAAGGAGTGCCTGGGCGAGGGAAGTGGTGTTTGGGGGCGGTCGATTTGGCCCTGGGCGACTCGACGGCGAACGGGTGGAGGAGGCAGCGGCGCTGCGCCGGTCGGGGTGTCGTGGCGGCTCGGGGAGGCGTCTGGGACGCGTGTGCACGCGAGGAGGTGCCAAGGGGCGGCCAGGTGGCGCTGAGAGGTTTCCCCGGGTCTATTTGGCCGCGGGCGCGTGGTGGACAAAGTCCACCGGTGGCATACGGCGGGCGGCGGGAAACAGAGCACCGGGGAGAGAGAGAGAGGTGAAGGTGAGGGCCTATCTGTGATTTCTGAAAATCCAGGGACCTCTCGGTAAACTAAAATTATCTCCTATTTGGAGGGCTCAAATGGAAAAGTGTTGAATACCACTTTTGCATAACTTTTCAATATCTACAACTTTCGTGTTATGCAAATTTTCATTTGAAACCCACATTTTGAACTATTTGTACCTTTGCAAATTTGCACAAAAGGACTTTGGTTTTATTCAGTTTTTGACTTGATTTTGGCTGAAGTTCAATTGAGCACATGTCAATTGAAGCACCTCTCATGAGCCAACTAAAATTTTGTGCACCTTTTTGAATTAAAATTTGAATAGCTTTTCACTCTTTTTCTTGTCTCCTTTAATTTCTTTTGTATAATTTGTCTTTTATTTGACCCTTTCTCTTTGAATCAATTTCCCAAATTTTTCTTTTAACTTTAACTAAGGTACATTGATGGTATTTAAATGTACTGACACCTGAGGTGTTACACTCATATGAGTCTTTTGAAGGTTTTCATGCAATATTTGAAATTTTTGGATTTTTATATGAGCAATGATCCCAAATTGGAGTTGGAATTGAGAAAATTGGCAAATTTCTGGGCTGACTGAAATTTGGTACTGCGGACAGTCCGCGGGTAAGGGGCGGACAGTCCGCCGTTCATGAGAATTGTCCACCAGAGGCTCTGCAGAGAAGTTGTCAACCGCAAGAATACACCGCGGACAGTCCGCCAAAGGACCGCGGACGGTCCGCCAGAGGCTGTGCAGAATTTGCCAGAGGCAGTGTCAGTCGGGTTGCAGTGTAAAATATTCAGATGCGGATGGTCCGCCAAAGGACCGCGGATAGTCCGCGACTGGACAGAATGGTGGGGTCGGCCAGACTTGACTTATATTGGATGTCCCTCTCACTTCCCCCACCAAACCGCACACATCCTCCAAAAGGCTCTCTCTCTTTCTCTCTCAAGCACGTGGGGGAGACAACAAGGTCAAGCCTTTTTGGAGTGGTTCCCGGACGGTCCGAGAACATCCCCGGACTCTTCTCAAGATTGTGCATCATGTCCTCTCGGTATTTCGATGAATCCCTAACTCTTGTTTTTGGATTTCTTTATTGGAAAGAGTTAGGGTTAGATGCTCCGATCTATTTTTGGACCATGGATTCTTGAAAATACTTGGGGGATCTTATTCCTAGTGATGAGGAGATATTATAGTTATAATTTGGTTGGTGGATTTGAATCAAAACTCAAAATATGGGTGAATCAAAGATGAGGGCGATTTTGTGTTCCTGCGCAGAACAGATGGGTCGCGGACAGTCCGCCTGCTGGACGCGGACGGTCCGCCGTGGTAGTTCATGAACCGCGGACGGTCCGCGTTCAGAAGTGCGGACGGTCCGCTAGTATCAGATTTTTCAGATAAAAGCTGAATTGAGTTATATCATTATGGATTGATCCTATTGTTTTAGTAATTGTTCTTATGGTTAAATCTTGAACTCAGGCCACCCCGGAAGATCATCAAGGCCACAGCTTCTAAAATCAAGAAGGCAATGACTTCTAAAAGACAAAGAGACAGTGATGACTCGGATGATGTGGACTATGCTCCAAATGTCAGTGAGATGGCTACTGCATCTTCAGTGGGAGATGTTGGTGATGAGTCTTCAGAGGAAGATACTGAGGGGGTTGATAATGATGTTACAGATTTGATGGGGCTGGATCTACCTAGTCGACAGTGGGCTGCAGAAAGCTATGCAAATGCAAGAGCAGTGGATCAGTTCAGCTTGCCTCGTGACACCAACATTCTCTTCTTCAAAACCGAGGTACAAAAAGATGTTTACTTTGGTCATCTAATTAAGAAAAATGTATTCAAACATCAGACCATTGACCTAGGCTATATGAGACAACAACAAGTCATGACTGATCTAGTAGATAGATTTCAGCAAATGGGGTTAGCAAATTTTTTGCAGCATAGGTGTGATTGGAATGAAACAGTGATACGCCAGTTCTATGCCACTCTAGAGATCAACATGGTTGAGGAAACATTTAGGTGGACAACTGGCAAAAGAACCTATGGGGCTACATTTGCACAGTTTGCTGAGGCAAATCAATTGGATTATAATTTCATCAATAGTGAGCAAAGTATGAATGTTGTGTTAGAAAACCCTCTAGATGAGAATGACTACCCCATGTTCTATGAGCCTGCACATCTTGGAATTGCTAGAAGCTTTAGGGGCACTCAGGGTCTGAGGCATCATCCTGCAGTGATCAATAAAATTGTTAGAGTCACATTCATACCTAAGAGTGGCAACAAGGACAAGATTAGAGGGCACTATTGGAATGTGATATCTCATATCATGAATGGAAATAGAATCAATGTCATTGCTCTTATCATGGATCAGCTTGCAGATTTGAGGCTTAACATGGAGATGAACTTATATTTTGCTCCATACATTATGTCCATCATCAAGGTTAAGACTAGCTTCAGAGGGTTATGTGAAAGCAAGCACACTCCTTTCAGGCCATTCAAGAATGACAATACTTTTCTTTTGAGGCCTCTGACTCCTTTCCCTGGAGATGATATGGATGCTGAAGCATAGGGGCAAGATGATAGTGATGATGATGCTCATATGGGAGCAGCTGCAGCTCAGCATGCCATGCCACCACCGCATCCTCCAGTACAGCAGCAGTGGGCCCCTCCAGCTGGCTACTTTGAGCCATACTTTGCATCCATGCAGGAGAGCATGTCCTCTCAGATTGCGGGGTTGGCTAGTCAGATGCAAAATCAAATGAACCTTAACTTTCAGAACATGCAGCAGCAGATGCTCCAGCCCATGATGGCTCAGATTCAGGGGTTTCATGAGAGTTTACACTCAGATATAGCAGCTCTTGACTCACGTTTTGAGGATTTTCCCTCTTCTGAGCAGTTTGAGCAGCTTGATCAGAGGCAGGAGCAGCTAGAGCAGCGATTTGATTCTTTTAGCACAACCTTCACAGGGTTTACTGACCACTTCTACTCAGTGTTTCCGGCTCCAGTGCCGCCTCCAGAGTTCTACCCGCACCAGCTGTTCTACCCACCGCCACCTCCTCCACCGCCGATGGTTTGACTTTCTTGGCAATTGATGCCAAAGGGGGAGAAAGTGCTTTGGAGTGCTTGGATCTAGGGGGAGCTCATGGACTTCTCATGGAGATCATTCGCTTTCGGCTTCCGCTTGCCACTCATGCTTATTTGTGTTGAACTATTGCTTTACTTATTTATGTTTGATCGGTTTGAGACTTGTGTTTGGATTTGAACATTTGGCTTGTAATGTGTGATGAACTATGACAGTTTGTGCTACTCTTATCTTTTTTGTTCATCTTGTGGTTGTGAGATTGTGCTAACCATGCTAAAATTTCATATCATATATATCTTGTATCTTGTATGCCTCGATTTCCACTTGTAGGGAAAACTCTGTCAAAAGTTTCAAATATATATATGTGTACTTGGTATTCATGAAAATTTATATGCACATATCAAGGGGGAGTTCTCTCTACTCATCGAACTTGGTGAATTTATTTATACCATATTCTGAAATTTTCAAGAAAATGAGTAAGTTCTTCCAAAGTTCAATTCCAAGTCCACCTTATGCCTAGTGTATAAAGTTGACTTGAAAACCTTTACCACTCCAAAATTTAGTGTTGTCATCAATTACCAAAAAGGGGGAGATTGAAAGCATCTAGGCCTCTAATTCGAGTTTTGGTAATTAATGACAACGGTTTGTGGATTAACGATTTCATTTGAGATAATGAGTATAGGTTGATCCACGGATGAAAGAGATTTGATTGTGAACGTATGGAGTTTTGGAGATGATGAGCAAAGCTCAGGCTCAAGGCAAAGGTATAAAATAGGGCTTTTGTATTTTACCGGTCACAAGGCGTTTAGTGGATGAAAAGTGACCGGATTTGTTGGATAGATAGCCGTACTATCAAGAGGGGTTGTGTACTCATGCTTGACGGGTCTTTAGTGCCATTTTGCTCAAAATGTCTAGTTGCATGCATGAGGGCTAACGGCGTTTTGAAAAGATTTGAAAAGACTAAGTTTGAGAGCTGACTGAGTAACGGCGAACAATCCGCACCAGAGGGGCGGACAGTCCGCGCCCGTTCCAGAGAGCTTGCAGAGTCTCTGGTGGGCTCGCGGATGGTCCGGCCCAGGTGGGCGGACGGTCCGCCACTGTTTTTCAAATTTGTACCAGAAAGGGTGTCTGTCTGGTGTGGGCTTCAAAGTTGAACGACGGACAGTCCGGCCATGGGGCGCGGACGGTCCGCCGGCTAATCTCAGTTTTGTACCAGAGAGGTTGTTTCTCTGGTTTGGGCTGAAAAGTTAACTGCGGACGGTCCGCTCCTGAGGCGCGGACGGTCCGCAGGCTAATCTCAAAGTTGTTCCAGAGACGATGTTAGTCTCTGGTGGTTTGGAACTCTTAACTGCGGACGGTCCGCCCCTGGGGCGCGGACGGTCCGCCAGGGCTTAACGGCTAGTTCTGACATGCATTAATTGCACTCTGACTCACTGGTTTATAACGGCGGACAGTCCGGCTTTTGAAACGCGGACGGTCCGCGACTTCGCAGAAAAGAGTGTAACGGCTAGTTTTTGAAGGGGTGTCTATATATACCCAATGCCCAGCCATTGGGTGGGTCTCTTGGCCATTTGGACAGCATTCTTGACACATTAGAGCTAAGGCATCCCTCTCTCTCACACACTTGCTTAGAGATTGCATTCTTGAGAGTGTGAGAGCTTCCTAGTGCATTGCATCAAGAGTTTGAGCTTTGTGGCATTAGGGAAACTTCAAGCAAGCGTCATCAACTTGTTACTCTTGGGAGTTGCCGCTCCCTAGACGGCTTGGAGAAGAGGATTTCGTGGAGCACCTCCAAGGAGATTGTTGAGGAGCCCCGAATTCGGTTGTTAGAGGTCTTGTGCTCACCTCACCGGAGTGGTGAAGAGCAACTCTAGTGGAATCGAGGTGTGGAGCGGTTCCTTGTTTCAAGCCGGCTCAAGATCAAGAGGTTCTTGATAGAGGAGCGGTTGATTCTTGGAATCCACCTCAATGTGGATTAGGGGTGACCGGCAAGTCATCGACACCACGGGATATATTCTTGTGTCAAGCTTGGTTACTTCTCTTGCTCACTTTTATTCTTGTCTTTACTTTGAGCAATTTACTTTACTAGAGCTTTGATTTGTGTCTTGTCACCCTAGGTTGCAAACCCATCTAGAGATAGTAATAGCATGACATAGGGCTTTCCTTTGTTACTAATTAAATTTATCTAGTGTTATTGGTTTTAGATTTTAAACCGCCTATTCACCCCCCCTCTAGTCGGTGTTCTTGATCCTACACTCGGGCAAGCGCACCATGAGCGCCCGGTCAGGGTAAGTGATTTTGATTTTATTCTTCGCATTCGTTTAATTGGCCCCCCAATCCTGCTGACTTCAGCGCTTCTTCCCCGATTACCAGCTCCGGGGCCATCTCCAGGGATGCAACCCTTCTTGCGCCGACCAAGGCCCTCAAGACTGGGGCACGCGCCACACTGCACACGCACCACAGCCCCTGCCCGTTGTGGATATTGTGGCGGAGGCCGCAAAGCTCCAAGAGGCGATGGCTCGAGCGGCCCAGAAGGCCCAACAAGCTCGAGCACCGGAGAGCAGGGGCGACGCCAGCCAGGGCAGCGCTGCAACAGCCGCTCAGGCTGACGCCGAGGGGGAGGTCGACCGGGGCGGCGCAAATGACGCCACCCGGCCGGATGTCAAAGTCGAGGCCGGTCGGGGCGACGCGGATAGTGCCGCCCGGCCGATCGCAGGTAAAGGAGCTGGTGGGGACGCCTCGGAGCGCCCCGCCAGCCTAATAGAAGTGGAGACCCTTGTCCTCGAGCCCCCGAGGGCTGGGGCCGAGGGTGTCGCGGAGGAGGAGTCGGCGCCAAGGGCGCCGGCAGAGGAGGAAACCTGTGTCCCGGAGCCTGCGAGGACCCGGGACGACGGGGTTGTTGCAGCGGTGATGGCGCAAGTGGCGCCGGAGAACGTGGTGCCGGTGGTGCAGCAGCCGGAGAGCAGCGAGGAGTACGGGGACTCAAGGGACATCGACCCTGCTGCTGCTACTGGCGCTGCCGACCGGATTGCCGAGTTCATGTCGGTCTCCGAGGAGATACTCAACGCGGGGACGTCCGAGGGGCCCCGTCACGGGGCGATCATCCAGTCTGGGGTCCCCTTGGATTTTCTCCGCAACGAGCAGGAGGAGGAAGCCGTCTGGAAGGCGTAGATTGAGGCCGGCTCCCAGATTCTGGACCACCTCGACCGCGCCTTGGAGCTCCACAGAACGACGGATTTCCAAATCAGCCAGGTAGGTGGCTCTCTCCCCGGAATCATTTGTGTTTGGCCTTGATTTTGTGCATCTCATTCACGCTCTTCCACTCGCAGCGGCTGAGGGACATCTCGCGCAGAAAGAGCGACGAGCTAAACCGGTTGTACTCCCAAATACGCTGTCTTGGGCAGCACAATGCCGACTTGGTGCTCCAGAACATCGACGCCAACACCAACATGACAGATCTGGGGGCGCGTCAGCAGGTGCTAGAGGAAGAGCTGGCGCGAACCGCCGGCGAGCGCGACGTCCAGAGGGCCGCGGCGGAGCAGAAGGCTCAGGAGGCCGAGGCGCGGACTGCCGAGCTGCAGCGTGTTAGGACGGCGCTCGAGCAGAAGGAGGCCGAGCTCCAGCACAAGGAGGCCGAACTCCAAGGCAAGGAGGCCGAGCTCCAACGTGAGAAGGCGGCCGTCGCCACTCTCTCCGGGACCCTCGAGGAAAAGGAGGTGGCCATCCGGAATGCGGAGGCCACCCTCAAGGAGAAGGAAGACTCCTTGTCCTCGCTCGAAGGAGCCGCCCGAGTCCAGCAGGCGAAAGCGCAGAATAATGTCGCGGGTGAGTGCTCAAGATTTCACTATTGTTGGATTCTGATTCGTCGCAGCTTATCTTGGTTCCTTTGATCAGAGCTGAGGCAGAGAGTGGCGGATGAGACTGCGGCGAAGGAGGCAGTCAGCACCGCGCTCATAGCGGCGCAGGCTGAATACACCATCCTGGAGCGGACCGCTGTGAGCGTGTGCCAGGAGCTCGAGGGGGAGGGTGCCGTGTCTGGTAGCTCGGTGATCAGCCGCCTGCGAGCGCTAGGTGGCTAGATCGCCGAGCACGCCAAGAGCACCTTCCGCCTTGGTGTCCTGCGAGCCCTCGCCGTGGCCTCGACGTACTACATCATGGACCTCCAGAGAGTGTCGTCGGGGTACGTGGTCCCCAACGACGCCAGCCCGGACACTGCGTCGGCCATCATAGACGACGCCGATGCGACCGTCGAGGGGTTCGCCACCGTGCTGGCCGCGAAGCTGGAAGCCGACATCCCCCCATTGCGGAATTCGATGCTGTAGAAGACCCGCAAGGGGGGTGTGGTAACCTGTAGGTAGTCTGGGCCTCGGATCCCATGTAATAAGTTAGTACTTTATCGTAATAGTATTTATGGATGTAAGGAACTGGTTATTGTGAATCGACAGTGTGGCCCATTGAGGCCTTGTGCGTTCGAGCCCTCATTTTCTTTACTCTATTTCCGTGTTCTCATATGCGACTTTGGTAAACTTCTGCGAGAAATTTCGCGTTCATAAGCGACTTAGGCGTGAGGTGGTGAGGTGGGGTGCCGTATCCCGGAGGCGTAGGCGGCCCCACGGCTCGGCTGGCCCCGTACTGTAGTTGCTCATGCCTCGCATCCGTTTTTTCGAAAAAACGTTGGCGATTTTTTGGGGACGTTCGGGGGTTCCCCCTGTAGTAGCCCCCGAGGGAGGCTTGGCTTTGCTGAGGGTAAAGCCAGGCGTACCTCAGTGTTCGTGTGCCTCCGAGCCCCCGAGGGTCCGGAAGGTTCCCAAAAAATAAGCAAGTAAAGCATACTCCTTTATTGTTTCGGGAAATCGTAAATGCGAGTACAAACGATGCACAAATTGCTTGGAACTCTAAGGATAGAAGCGACGTAGCTGCTGTATGTTCCAAGCATTGGTGAGGACTTCGCCGTTTTCATTCGCCAGCTTGTACGTGCCGGGCTTGAGCACCTCGGCGATGATGTATGGGCCTTCCCATGGTGGTGAGAGCTTGTGGCGGTCCCTGTTGTCCTGTCGGAGCCTCAGCACCAAGTCCCCTTTGTTGATGTCTCAGCGCCGAACTCTCTACGCTTGATATCTTCGCAGGGACTGCTGATAACGCGCAGAGTGTAGGAGCGCCATATCTCGAGCCTCGTCCACTTGATCCAGTGAGTCCTCGCGGGCCTGCTGGTTCTGCTGCTCTTGATAGGACTTGAGCCTCGGTGACCCGTACTCCAGGTCCGTGGGAAGCATGGCCTCGGCGCCATAGACGAGGAAGAACGGGGTAAAGCCCATGGCTCTACTTGGGGTCGTCCTCAGGCTCCAAATAACCGAGGGTATCTCTGTGAGCCACCTCCGGCCAAACTTATTCAGCTTGTTGAAGATCCTTGGCTTCAGTCCTTGGAGGATCATACCATTGGCATGCTCCACTTGCCCAGTCATCTGTGGGTGCGCCACAGCTGACCAGTCCACGCGTATGTGGTAGCTGTCGCAGAATGCCAAGAATATATTGCCTGTGAACTGGGTACCGTTGTCGGTGATGATCGAGTTCGGGACCCCTAACCTGAAGACAATGTCAATAAAGAACAGAACAACTTGCTCGGATCTAATATTGCCGATGGGTCGAGCCTCGATCCACTTGGAGAATTTGTCGATTGCCACCAACAAGTGGGTGTAGCCCCCGGGCGCTTTCTGCAGCGGGCCAACGAGGTCCAATCCCCACACGGCGAACGGCCATGTGATGGGGATGGTCTGCAGAGCATGGGCCGGGAGGTGCGTCTTTCGAGCATAGAACTGGCAACCCTCGCAGGTCCGCACGACGTCGGTGGCGTCGGCGACCGCGGGGGGGCTAGTAAAAGCCTTGCCGAAACGCATTACCCACGAGGGTGCGCGGCGTAGCGTGGTGACCGCAGATGCCAGTGTGGATGTCAAGGATCAGCTCCTTGCCTTCGGGGATGGGGATGCATCGCTGCAAAACACCCGAGGGACTATGTTTGTACAGCTCGTATTCGATTAGGACAAAGCACTTGGCCCGCCTAGCGAGGCACCGCGCCTGAGCGCGGTTCGGGGGTAGGATCCCTCGAATCATCCAGTCGAGGTACTGGGTGCACCAATCTTGCGGAGACGGGGGCTCGTCGATCTCCAGTGCTTCGGCTTCGTCCATGGAGGAGGTCTCGAAGTCAGTGTCCATGGGCTCGGGCTCGTCCGCCGAGGGGTCTAGGCCTCGTCCTCGTTGTACTTGCGTGGGACGTGGTTGAGTTCTAGGCCGTCGAACTTGTCTTCGAGGCGGCATACTGCATTGTAGTATGCCTCCATCTTCGGGTCATGATAGCTAGACTCCTTCATCACTTGGTCGATGACGAGCTCAGAGTCACCACGTACGTCGAGGCGCTTGATGCCTAACTCGATGGCGATGCGGAGGCCACTGAGGAGGGCCTCGTACTCCGCCATGTTGTTAGACGCAGGGAAATGCAGGCGTATTACGTAGCGCATGTGCTTTCCGAGGGGTGAGATGAAGAGGAGGCCAGCGCCAGCGCCGGTCTTCATCACCGACCCGTCGAAGTACATGGTCCAGCATTCAGCTTGGATTTGTGGTGGGGGTAGCTGAGTGTCCGTCCACTCAGTGACGAAGTCGGACAAGACTTGGGACTTGATTGCCTTGCGAGGGGCGTAGGTGAGAGTTTCTCCCATCTGCTCTACGGACCACTTGCAATTCTACCCTCGGCTTCCCTGTTGCGGACTATCTCTCCCAGGGGGAAAGACGAGACCACGGTGACGGGATGGGCCTCGAAGTAGTGGCGCAGCTTGCGCCGAGCCAAAACCACTGCGTATAGCAGCTTCTGGATCTGCGGATAGCGTGTCTTGGATTCGGACGACACTTCGCTGATGTAGTACACCGGCCGTTGGACAGGCAGAGCATGGCCGTCCTCTTGTCTTTCGACAACGATCACCGCGCTGACCACCTGGGTCGTCGCAGCTACGTACAAATAGAGGGGCTCGCCGTCTATGGGTGGTGTGAGAATGGGGGTGTGAGTGAGCGATGCCTTTAGCCTGTCGAGGGCTTCTTGAGCCTCGGGGGTCCACGTGAAGCACTTAGTTTTCCTCAGGAGTCGATACAGGGGCAAGCCTTTCTTGTCGAGATGCGAGATGAATCGGCTAAGGGATGCCAGGCATCCCATGACCCTCTGTACCCCCTTTGGGTCTCGGATGGGTCCCGTCCGAGTGATGGCCGAGACTTTCTCAGGGTTGGGATCGATGCCCCGCTGGGAGACAATGAAGCCCAAGAGCATGTCTCGAGGAACTCCGAACACTCACTTCTCGGGGTTGAGTTTTACCCCTTTGGCCCTTAGGCAATCGAATGCGATCCTGAGATCGGCTACCAGGTCGTCCGCCTTCCTGGATTTTACAACGATGTCGTCGACATATGCTTCTACATTCTGCCCGAGATGGTCCCCGAATACATGGAGCGTACACCGCTGATATGTAGCTCCGGTGTTTCTGAGGCCAAAGGGCATCGTGACGTAGCAGTACATGCCGAAAGGTGTGATAAAAGAGGTCGCGAGCTGGTCGGACTCTTTCATCTTGATTTGGTGGTAACCGGAATAAGCATCAAGAAAGGATAAAAGTTCACATCCCGTAGTTGAATCTACAATTTGATCAATACGTGGCAAAGGAAAGGGAACCTTCGGACATGCTTTATTTAAACTAGTGTAGTCTACGCACATCCTCCAACTTCCATTCTTTTTCTTCACTAATACAGGATTAGCTAACCACTCGGGATGGAATACCTCCTTGATGAATCCGGCCGCCAGAAGTTTCTGCAGCTCCTTGCCGATCGCCCGTCCTTTGAGCTCGTCGAAGCGTCGCAGGCGCTGCTTCGCCGGCTTGGAGTTGGGTCGGATATCAAGGGAGTGCTCGGCGACCTCCCTCGGTATGCCAGGCATGTCCGAGGGGCTCCACGCAAAGATGTCTGCATTGGCGCGGAGAAAGTCGACGAGCACCACTTCCTATTTGCTGTCGAGGGTGGCGCTGACCTACAATGCCTTGCCGTCGAGGTGACTCGTGTCGAGGGGCACCTTCTTGATACCCTCGGCGTGTTCGAAGCTGGCTGCGTGTCGGTGCGTGGAGTCCAAGGCCTCGCTTGCCATCTTGTCGAGGGTGGCTGCAAGGGCCTCATCCTCTGCTTGGGCCTCCGCGTGCTCAACACACTCGACGTCGCACTCGTAGGCGTGCTCGAACGAGGAGCCGATGGTGATGACGCCCCTCGGGCTCGGCATCTTCAGCTTGAGGTAGGTGTAGTTGGGGATGGCCATGAAATTTGCATAGCAGGGACAACCAAGGATGGCGTGATAGGCTCCCTGAAACCCCACCACCTCGAAGGTGAGCACTTCCTTGCGAAAGTTGGCTGCCGTGCTGAAACAGACGGGTAGGTCGATCTGGCCGAGGGGTTGGACTCGCTTCTCCAGCGCAACTCCATGGAATGGCGACTTGCTGGGGCGGAGCTTGTTCAATCCGATCCCCATGAGCTCCAAGGTGTGGGCGTACATGATGTTGAGGTTGTTGCCTCCGTCCATGAGCACCTTGGAGAAGCGGGTGTTGCCGATGATGGGGTTGACAACGAGCGGGTACCGTCCCGGGTGTGGGACGTAGTCGGGGTGGTCCTCGCGGCCGAAGGAAATGGTATCCTCCAACCAGTCGAGGTAGGATGGCGTGGCCTTGGTGACGGAGAAGACTTCACAGCGCTCTCGCTTGCACTGCCGAGAAGTCATGTTTGTCGTCGGTCCTCCAAAGATGAAGAAGGCGTTCTCCACCAGGGGAACTCGTCGTCTCCACCTTTGTCACCAGCATCCTTCTTCCTGTCCTCGTCGCGATGCGCGACGCGGTTGTTGTACTTTCGAAGCATCTCGCACTGCTCGAGGGTGTGGTTGACGGAGCCCTTGTGGTAAGGGCACGGCTTCTTGAGCATGTCGACGAACAGGCTGCCACCGCCTCGAGGGGGGCCTCGAGGTCCTTTGCGGTCCGGGGTAGCGACGAAGGCCTCATCGGAGTCTTCCGCCTGCCCTGGTCCACGCTGGTTTGGTTGGGCCGGCTTCTTCCCTTTCCTCCCCCGCTTTTGTTTCTTGGCGAGGGCGTTGGTCTTGGCGTTGCTGCCCTCTGCGGGCGCATCTTCCATGCACTTGTTCGGCTTATCGTCGAAAATGGCACCAACGGCCTCCTCGCCGGTGGCGTAGTTGGTGACAGCGTCGAACAACTCATTGGTGTTGGCGGGACGGCTTCGCGCAAGCTCCTGCACCAGTTCCTGCACGTCGTGCCCTCGAGGAAGGCGTTGATGACCTCGACGTGGGTGACGCTGGGGAGCTCGGTGCATTGTTTGGAGAAGCGCCGCACGTAGTCGCACAGGGACTCATTGGGCTTCTGCTGGCACCCTTTGAGGTCCCAGGAGTTCCCAGGGCGCACGTACGTGCCCTGGAAGTTGCCCACAAAGATCTGGACTAAGTCGGCCCAGTTGTGGATCTGGTCCATGGGCAAGTGCTCGAGCCACGTTTGTGTGGCGTCAGCAAGGTGAAGGGGAAGGTTGTGGATGATGAACGCGTCGTCCGTCGCACCGCCCAGCTAGCATGCTAGGCGGTAGTCGTTGAGCCAGACTGCGGGATCGGTCTCGCCCGAGTACTTGACGAGGGTGGTAGGCTGTCGAATGTGTGGGGGAAAAGGAGCGGTACGAATCTCCCGGCTGAACACACGAGTGCCCGGAGGCTCCGGTGACTCGCCCCTGTCATGTTCGGGGTCGAAACGTCCACCCCATCGAGGGGTGTACTTCCTGCCATTGATGATGTTGCGGGCGTCGCCGTCGCCGCCATGTCCGCGCGTGTCGTGGAGTCGCTCCCTTGCGGGAGTCTTTCCGATGCGGTCGTGCACCGAGGGTGCCTTCGCATCGTGCGCTGCGGCTGCCTTTCCCTTCCCTCCTGGTGGAGTGTGCACCGAAATCTCGTGGTCCTACCGTGCAGTCCCACCGGACTACTTTGGGACTACCGAGCGCATGCGAGACGCAGAGCTCTCGGCCTGCTGCACAGCAGCTTGCTCGATGAGCGCCTGTGCCTTGCGGCGCAGGTTGCGACCCGAAGTCGTCGACGGCTCGGGCATTGCTTGGAGTAGGTAGGCCGCAGCGACGAGTTTTTCGCCGGCCGTTTTCAATTCCTGGGCATGTGCGCCACGCGCGGTGCGTTGCTGCTCGAGTGAGGTGCGCAGCTCCTGTGTCTGCCGACGCTGCTCGTCGAGTTTGGCTTGAAGCTCCTTGAGCTGCGCCAGCTGTGCCTGCCGCGCCGCCGAGCTTGAATAGAAGAAGGGGTCGCGGTCGGCACCACTGGTTGGTTTACCTGCGCGTCTGCCCCGCCGTTCCCGTCATTGCCCGGAGCGTTGTCGTTTTGCCCGCCCGCGAGCTGGACCATGAAGCACTCCCGAGTGGGATCGTAATCCCCCTCGCTGGAGTCCTCGGAGCAGGTGAGGCAGTAAGCTGCCGCGAGCTGGAACGAGCGCAAAGCGTCGGGGTCGCGGACCCCGGAGTAGTCCTCGGCCTCCTCGGCCGTGAAGTTGTCCATGAAGAAGCTGATGTCGTCGGCGATCGAGCTCGCCGTCTCGGGGTAGGAGTCGTCAGGAGATGATGCGATGAGGTTGCGGATCGACAGGAGGTGATGACCCGGCAAATCCTTGTACTCGGCGAAGTTGGTGCTGGACGAAGAGGCGTAGGTGATAGCGTTGCGCATCCCGAAGGGAAAGGGCGACGGCGCAGTCGCCCCCCCTAGGAGGCACCGGGGCTGCATTCGATGATGGTGCCGGCGTAGATGACGCCGAGGCACGTGATGACGAAGCGGTGGCCTCGTCGGCCGTGACGCTGAGCTGCGACATGGCAACCTCAACCCACATGGGGGAGCTGAGGCGTGCCGCCCGGCGCCGCTCCACGCGCGCTTATCGCGAGTGCTGGCCCAAGCGCCTGTTGCGAGAGGAGCTCCTTGAGGTAACCGTTGCCGGTTGCTCTGAACTCAAGACTCCCGAACCAGGTCACGTATCCCGCTGGGAGCGGATCCGAGGTGCTCATGGGGAATGGGTTGGATCTGCTCGCCATCCTTGGAGATCAAATGGGAACAAAAGAGAAATGTCACGCAGCTGCCCCTACCTGGCGCGCCAACTGTCGGTGTCCTGACCCGGCGGTCCGGACCCAACCAGTAATGATGTTGCGTGTTCCTCGTCCCAGATGTTGATGCAAGAGGCAACAAAGTAACGCACGGGTTTATCCTGGTTCCGGCCGTGGGGCCGTACGTCCATCAAAGGTGTGTGCGAGAGCACTGTACTGTCCTGCACCGGGGGTGCCTGTAGTGGGGGGTACAAGCAAGGCAAGATAGGGAGGGAAGCTCCCAAGTCTCTGCTAGAGGGGGAGTTGATTGAGGCGAGCGCCAATATCGGGGCTTAGAAGAGCGTATGTGCTCTGTGAGTAGTGCTGAGCGTTGTGTTCTACCAAAAAATGGGCCGACCCCCCTAAGGGAAGGCACGCCTCCTCCTTTTATAGACACAAGGAGGGACGGTGTACATGCACAGGGGATCGTGGAAGTCGTCGTCTTCTCCCCGAATCGCGGGGGTGCAGTGGTCGAGCACTGTGGGAAGTACACTGTGGGGAATGGCGCCGGGCGTGGCAGTCGTCCTTGGTCTTGCGGGGATTGCGCCGGCGTCCTGGCGGCTCTAGCGGGTGGCGTGGTCGTTACTGTGGGTGGTACCCTCCTCCAGGCGTGGCGTGGCGGCATCCCGAAGGTCCTACAGGCCAGGGTCTTGTCCAGGTCAAGGCCGGAGCCGCTTCCGAGGGTCGTGCCCATGCCGTTCGAGGGCTCCGCGGAAGGGAAAGTACGAAGGAGGTATGGGGAGTTGGCAGTATAGTAGCTGGAGCAGTGCCGAGCACGTCGTGCACTACGTTGCAAGTTCCCACAGTGTCGCCACAGCGTCTGAAATGGCGGAGCAGTGACCGGAGTTGGCGGACGAGACTCCGGTCACCGCCACTGTGGGGAATGGCGGCCTGACGCCGTCTGACCCGGGCGCTGTGGAGGAGTGGTTGGCATTAATGCCTCCGTACGACGGGCGAGTGAGTGGAAGGGCCGTTTGTCCTTTCCGTCGAGGGGTGGCCTCGAGCGAGGCGGAGGCGCGGGGCGCGGTCGAGGGCTTCGGCGGGGAGCCCTCGAGCGAGGCGGAGATCACCCCGCGGGTCCGAGGGGGGTGCGGATGGGCCGCACTGCGTACGTGGGCCGTGTGTTGGGCTTCTTTGAGTCCTTTCCTTTCTTCCAGGTCGGAAGGAGGCTGTAGGCCTTCGTGGGCCTGGTTGCCCAGCATGTGTTTGCATTTTTAGGACGATTTTATTACCCTGATTAGGGTGCCCCTAATCATGGTATCCGACAGCACTACTATATCAGGAAACAAGCCGCGGAGTTTAGTACAGGTTTTTTACATGAACAAAACTAAGCAACTCAGGCAACACAAGCGCTAAACTAGACAGGCTCCTCTTTCAGCAGCAAATGCAGCGGTACCCTAAACTAGGGTTTCACGTTCCTCTGGCAGCGACGCCGGAGTCCACCAAAAAAGTGACGAGATCGTCGTGATCTCGACACCCAAAGCCTAAGCCTGTGTTGTGCCCCTCCACAGCGAGGAGCCGGGTAACTCAGGTGCTGCTGCATGTCGAATCAATCCAAGAAGGAGATGGGGAAGGAGACGGATATGGAGGAAGAAGGGAAGATGCCTAGTTTGGAGGAGCACTTGGAGAGTCTGAACCTGCAGGGCGAGGAAGAAGAAGATCTCGATTTCTCTGAGGAGTTTGAAGAGCTGGTCAAGGATGTTCGATGGCTAGCCCTATTTAGGGTTCATGCGACGAAGCCGTTCAGCCATGCTGCACTATTCAGCGCCTTGCGAAACGCTTGGGCAGTGGCTAAAGAGGTGACCTTCAAGGTACTGGATCCTAATTTGTTACTGGTGCAACTCCATTTCCTTGGAGATTGGTCGAGGGTGATGGAAGGAAGGCCGTGGTTGTTTAGAGGGGCGGTGATCGTGATGGAGGAATACGATGGCTTCTCTAATGTTCATGCATACAAGTTGGATAAGATTCCAGTTTGGGCAAGGATCCAAGGGATCCCAGAGGGGCTAATGAGGAAGCGGGAATTGGCGGAGAAGGTGGTGAAGAAAGTTGGAGATCCGATTACTATAGTGATGAATGAGGGCAAAATTAATCCTACACCATATCTACGTGCTAGGGTTTGGCTTGACCTGAAGAAACCATTGGTGCGAGTGGTGCCCATCACGCTTAAAGAAAGGATGAAATATTTAGTGCAATATGAAAAGCTTCCGGCTTTTTGTTTTTTCTGTGGATGTATGGGACATGAGGTCACTGAATGTGGTGACGGGATTGATAGTAGAGAAACGTGTGAGTGGGGAGATTGGCTTCGTGTCCAGTTTATGCCAACGGTGCCAGGAAGGGATGACACACGAGGAGGAAGGGGTAGAGGGAGTGGACGAGGAGGGGGAAGAGGTGATGGAGCTGAGGATGCTTATGAAGACATGGAAACATATCAGAGGGATGATGAAAATTCTGTTGATTCTCAGGGTACAGGAAGAGTGGCGATGCAAGTCACTCTCTTGGAGCACCAAGACCAAAAGGAAGCAGCGATTAGTCCACTGCAAGAACAGGAGAAGAAAAGGCCAAGGAGGAGTGAAGGTGGGAACGATAGCAATGCTACAAAAAACATTATAAGATCGGCGCTCTCCTTTGAGGAGAGTGACCGGGCGCAATGAAAATCATGGCCTGGAACTGCCAGGGACTTGCTAGTGCCCGGGCAGTTCGTGCGCTTCTGGAAATCCAGAAGCGGGAAAGACCAGATGTGTTTTTTCTGTCTAAGACACATTTGGGAAAAGCGAAGGCAGAGATTTTAAAGCGAAAGCTGGGATGTGATCACTTTATCATTCATGAAAGTGATGGACGAAGTGGAGGTTTGCTCATGTTGTGGAGGAAGGATATTGTGATTCAGAATCAAGGTGTCTCACAATATTTCATTGATGTGGTGATTAGAGGGAATGAGGAGTGGAGGCTTACTGGTATTTATGGGGAGCCGAGTTGGGATAAAAAACAGTTGATGTGGGAGACCTTGCGGTCTCTGCATGGCAATTCATCCCTCCCGTGGCTGGCTATAGGAGACTTTAATGAGTTTTTGTTCCATCATGAAAAGGAGGGGGCAGAGCTAGATCGCAAGCACAACTACAAGCGTTCCAAAACACTCTGATGTATTGTGATTTAGCTGATATTGGCTATGTGGGTGATGTTTTTACATGGCAGAGAGGAAGGATCAGAGAGCGCCTGGATCGGGGGGTTGCTAATATACAATGGAACACTATATTCCCAGAGGCACAACTCACCAATGGGGAGATGGTCAAGTCTGACCACCGACCCCTCATTGTTGATACAGATGGCTCAAGGGTACAAGTTACCCACAAGGAGGGACCAAGAAGATTTGAGGCTAGATGGCTGAAGGAGGAGACAGTAGAGGAAATAATACAAGCTGCTTGGGCTCGTGCTGTGTCGCAAGGCAGTGACCCAAGTCTGATGGCAAGGCTGAGGGTGGTTCATAATGACTTGCATATTTGGGACCGCGAGGTTCTGAAAAAGCCTGTCCATCGCATGAAGAAACTAAAGAGGGAACTTGAAAGGTTGAGACGTGGGCCGCTGACGGATGACTCATTAGCGGCACAGAAGGAGATCCTACTGCGATTGGAGTTGCTGTTGGAGCAGGAAGAGATTTACTGGGTACAGAGGGCTAGAGCAAATTGGCTCAAGCATGGGGACCGAAATACCAATTTTTTTCATCAATACGCAACGTCTCGAAGAAGAAGGAATATGATTAAGGGCCTTGTAGATCAACATGGGGTAAGGCATGAGGATGCCGAACATATGAATATGATGGTGAAGGAGTTTTTTACTAACCTGTTTACTTCTGAAGTCCATGAAGTTGATCAGGAGGTATTGAGGGATGTAAACCGCAGGGTCACTACTGATATGAATCATATTCTCCTTGCTCCTTTCTCCAGGAAGGAGGTAAATAATGCCCTATTCAGTATTGGTGATCTTAAAGCGCCGGGACCGGATGGACTACACGCAATTTTCTTTAAACGATTTTGGTATATGCTGGGGGATGAGCTGATTGATGAAGTGTTGCAGGCAATTAATAATGCGACAATTCCAGACGGGTGGAATGAAACAACAATTGTGATGATTCCGAAGGTGGACAACCCATATAAAGTTGCCCAGTTCAGACCAATCTCCCTATGCAATGTTGTCTACAAGGTAATCTCAAAGACCCTATCAAGTAGATTAAAGGTCATTTTACCAGATATTATTAGTCACCATCAGAGTGCTTTTGTTCCGGGGAGATTGATCACAGATAATATTCTTTTGGCTTATGAATGTATTCACACAATGAAAAAGAAGAAAGGAAATAGGGGGTTGTGTGCTGTGAAATTGGACATGCGGAAAGCTTATGACATAGTTGAATGGGTTTTCCTTGAGAAAATTATGTTGAAGCTTGGGTTTGATCAAAGATGGGCGAAGCTCATTATGGCTTGTGTTAAATCAGTGAAGTACAGGGTCCGCTTCAATTCTGCAGAAACAGAAACTATTTTACCAACAAGGGGATTAAGGCAGGGTGACCCATTGTCTCCATACCTTTTCCTCCTTGTCGCAGAAGGGCTCTCATGTATGTTGAAGGGTGCTGAACAAAGAGGGGAGTTGGAGGGCGTCAGGGTGTGCAGGGAAGCTCCTGTTATTTCACACTTGTTATTTGCAGATGATTCACTCATTTTAATGCATGCTGATAAGAAGAATGCATATTGTCTCATTGATTCCTTGACCAGATACTGTGCAAACTCAGGGCAGAAGGTTAGTGAAGCAAAATCAAGTATTTTCTTTTCAACTAATACAGAGGTGACTGTGAAGGCAGAGGTGTGTGAATCCTTGAATATAATGACTGAATCCCTAAGTGATAAATATTTGGGGCTACCGGCAATGGTGGGAGCAGATCGCAGTGATTGCTTCCGCCATCTTATTGATCGGGTGAACTCGAGAATTAATGGGTGGCAGGAAAAACTCTTGAGTCAAGGCGGTAAGGAGCTATTAATTAAGTCCATTGCTCAAGCTGTTCCAGTATACTCGATGATGGTATTTCAAATTCCTAAAAACATATGTAAAGGAATAACAAATGCCATTTCGCACTACAAGTGGGGTGATGACAATGATCATAAATGGATTCATTGGCAAGAATGGTGGAAAATGTGTATGCCTAAAGGATCAGGAGGTATGGGGTTTAGGGACTTGCAGTCCTTTAATTTGGCAATGCTAGCAAAGCAAGTTTGGAGGTTGCTTAGAGAACCTGACTCACTGTGTGCCACAGTATTAAGAGCGAAATACTATCCTGATGGCAAGCTTCTAAATGCGAAAAGGAAAAGTGGGAGTTCTTATACCTGGCAAAGCATTTTAGCAGGGCTAGAGTGCTTCAAACTTGGGTACATCTGGCGAGTTGGTGATGGTACACAGATTAGGATATGGGAGGATAGTTGGATCCCCAGCAGCCACAATTTGAAAATTCAAACACGGAGAGGAAACAATTTAGTAAGCACAGTGGATGAGTTGATTAATCCTGTGGATGCATCATGGGATGTGGACCTGGTGCAATCAATCTTTGAGAGTGTTGATGCTAACCGTATATTGCAGATACCTATTACCAATGGGAGAGAAGATTGTGTGGCTTGGCACTTTAATAGAAGTGGCTTGTTTTCAGTGAAATTAGCTTATCATTGCCAATGGAAGAAGAAATTTGGAGCTAGAATAGCTGGTCCCCAGGGAAGTGGAACCAGTAATCGTCAAGTTTGGAAAAACTTATGGAAACTCCAAGTGCCGGGGAAGATGAAAAATTTTGGTTGGAGAGATCTTCGAGGTCTTATGCCATGCAAAGCAATACTAGCTAATAGGCATGTTATACCGGAGGGAGGATGCCCGGTGTGCCACAACGGAGCAGAAGATATTAAACACCTGATTTTCACGTGTGATCGAGCCAAAGCAGTTTGAAGGGCGATTGGTGTTTGGGAAAAAATCAGGTGCCTGATAGTGGCCGATCCCTCGGGGTCCATTGTTTTGGAAGAAGTGATCAATAGAGGTAAGCAGGTAAATGGTCTTGATTTAGGCTTGGCTGAGCTTATTCTAACTGGAGGCTGGTACTTGTGGTGGGAAAGGCGGCAGCTAACGCATGGAGAAACCGTACAACCACCAACAAGATCTGGCCTAGCTATTGTGTCTTTGACAAAGAATTATAAGATGGCGAGGAAGAAAGATGCCAAGTTAAGAGAGGGATGGAGAAAACCCGCTGAGGGATACCTCATGCTAAACATAGATGCTTCTTATGATGAGAATGGGGGCTGTGGAAGTACAGGCGCCATTATCAGAGATAGCTCGGGGGGTATGATTGCGGCATCAAGCACCTTTATCCCCTATCTAGTGGATGCACCAATGGCGGAAGCCTTTGCTCTGAAGGAGGGCTTGATGCTAGCCCAATATATTGGAGGTAATCGGCTAATTGTTCAGTCGGATTGTATAGAGGTCGTTGACATCATGAAGGATGAAGGGTTCACTGCAAATTCAGCGGCCGCAATATATGATGAATGCAGTACGGTTTGGAATGGTTTTGATGAGATATCCATTGAACATTTAAGCAGGGAAGCAAATCAAGTGGTACATGAATTAGCTAGGCAAGCTATGTCTTCTAAAAAAACTGTATTTGGGACGATGATCCCCCTAGTTTCATTTTCCAGTTGTTAGTTAATGATGTAACTATCCTCAATCAATAAAGCTTGCCTAAGGGCTTTGATCAAAAAAAAAAAAGACAGGCTCCTCTTCTCTCGCTAAAATGAATAAAATGCTGATTGAGTTCTTGCCAAAAAAAAAAAACTCAAGTATTCACCTGTACCGTACGGCTAGCGGTAGACCGTCACTTTACTCTCCGCTGCCAAAACCCAGATCGTCGCTAATGAAAGCCCAAGCGCGACGCTTCTTCCCCTTTCGAACAGGTCAATCGATCCCCAATTCCCCACTTTCGTCTAGCGCCGCAGGTACGAAAAAAACGCCACTCCCCCTTGTCGAGAGAAGGCAATGGCGCCACCGCCGCCCGCCGCGGGGGCGGCGGCGGCGGACGCGGATCCTCTGGAGGTGCGGTGCGCGGGGTGCGGCGAGACGCTGGAGGTGGACCGGGGCCTGACGGAGTTCATCTGCCCGGACTGCGCCACACCGCAGTCGCTGCCCCCCGAGCTCATGCCGCCGCCGCCGCCCCGGCGGAAGGCGCTCCCGCTGCCCCGCGGCGCCGCGGACGTGCGGGGCGCGCGGCTCCCCTGCGGCGCGTGCGGCGCGCTCCTCAGCGTGCCCGTCGGGATGCCGCTCTGCGCCTGCCCGCTCTGCGGCACCGAGCTCGCCGTCGACACCGCGCGGCTCAGGCACTACCTCCTGTCCTCCGCCGCCGCGGCGGACGCCATCCCCGTGGTGCCTCTCGGCGCCTCCTCCTCGGCGCCACCCATCCTCCAACCCCGAGAGGTATGGTGCCGTTGCTGCGTTCTTCTAGGTTCTGGGCTCAGTGGTGCTATTTTGTTTTATTTGTCCTACCTCTTTGCTTCAATGGTAGTTAAGTCTTTTATGTTCGCGAAGTTAAGAAGTTTGAAACTCTATTCTTTGGGTTGGATAACTTGTAGAAGAGTCTTTGATGGTCGCAATAGAGTGAGCCTCTGTGTAGTTGGTGTACCATTGTTTTTAAGAGAGGTGTACAATTTAACAAAGTTAACATACCACACTTCAAGGTTGAGGGGGGTGGTGCAGTAGTTGGTGTTGTGGCAACTTAATGTAATAATCTAGGAAACTCCTCAATACCTCTGGCTGCTTCTTTTGCACTTTCAGGTGCAGCAAGAGCATCCAAAGTTTGCAAATTGTGTAAGACTAATCCCCCTAGAACCTAACATTTAGCTAACTTGTATTGAACAGGCACAGACAGAGCGTCCTAATCGGCTTATTGCAGAGCAGGAAGACTCGGAGCATCCTGATTACACGGTTGATCGAGAGGAGATACATGGGGTTAACCAGGATACCGGAAGGTATAAGGAGCAGAGGAACATAGACGGCCCCAGGATTGCTAGTGCAGAAAATAGACATGGAGAGCCTCTAAATGAGGTCAGGCATCAACCTCAAGATCTTCCTTCTAGCCATGCTGTTTGTACAAAGCAGACATATCAAGAAAATCCAGACCGAGTTACTGAGGCATTGCAAAATTCTGCTAATTCCGCACTATTTATATTTAGGGAATCAGGATGCATTTCACATATTAATGATACAACAATAACAGATATTAATGGCATAGCTGGGAGCTCAGTTTGCCCCAAAACTGTAAATCTTGAAAAGAGAAACATGCTGACTCCCAAAAAGATCACGCAGAAGCCACAAAAACAACTTTCTTGCTATGTGACATCTCTGGAGCATGCTCGGGCAGAATCTGCAAATAGGGCAATTCATGTCCAGGAAAAGCAACAAGAGCCTGCAAATGAAGCAAACCACAGGGAAAATGCATGCACTAGACTGGCCAATGAAACTATTGCAGACAATAACAACTGCAGGAGGACAAGGCAGTTGATTGGCCTCAATGCTACAAATGCAGATGAGAGACAGGGGCAGACACCAAATAATTCTATACAACAGATGTCGAGAGAACGATCTGATGCTGCGATCTGCAGGGAACTAGATAATCAAGTAACTCATCTAGAAAGAAAACAGCCAGGGCATCACAGAGTTCACATAAGGAAAAAGAAGGGTCTGCTTTCTGCAAATTCAGGTCTTCAGCTTAGGCGTAGCAAACGTTTGGCGAAAGATCCTTCTGCCGCAATAGATAGACAACCTGATATGGACGCCCAACTAATACATAGGCAAGCTGTTGGGTGTCAAGCTGTTTCTCCAAATGGCCTCATGCCAATTGCCACTACATATGACAGACAGACAGAAAGTGAGCCTGATGAGCAGTCGACCGCATCTCCAGTACAATATTTGTCTGATCCGCCTGATATTGATAGAATCATCAACAATTTATGTACTAGTTCATTCCCTTCACATGAGATTCGTCAAACAAGGTGTAATGAGCTGGAGAACCTTCATTCAACTCCAATACCTTCTTCAAATCCTGACATGTCCGATCCTGAGCAATTTTCTTCAAACCCTGACATGTCTGATCCTGAGCATTTTTCTTCAAACCCTGACATGTCTGATCCTGAGGATTTTTCTTCAAACCCTGACATGTCTGATCCTGAGCATTTTTCCTCAAATCCCGACATGTCCGATCCTGAGCAGTTTGCTCGTACCTATATTCCTATGGATGTTAGAAGGGCCCTTGCAAAGCTATCATCCAAGACATTGATTCACCATACTGGTGAGTCATACTCATACATGCATGACTCAATGGATTCTAAAGGACAGGATGTACAGCTAGCATCTCAGAATAAAGGTATTTTTTACTTTTGCGATCCTTATTGTGCATGGCATGAATAAGACATAAACAAAGGGTGGAAAATGACCCTATGGAGGAGTTTTTTTATGGGGTTATCACAGTTACTCTCTAAGAGGATTAAAGGGCTTTGTAGTTTATTTGTCCATGCTGTTCGCTAGTGTTTTGATTATTTGATCTGTTGGAAGGTAGAGAAAATGTTTTTTTTAAAAAAAAACTTAAACATACTTGTGTTAGTTGTTATTATAAATTGCTGTTAATTTCCTTAATACTCTGGTTCTTTTTTTAATCACTGTCATGTTCTCGATATAAATTATGGAAGTTCCATCAAAGAACTAAGTTGCACATTAATATTAAGATTAGCTGTGCAATTTTGGGTTTTAATAGACAAATCATACTACTAGGAGAAAAGTGACCTCTTGGGGACTGAATGGTTATTTTGTTTGATGAATTCCTCTTATTGGTCAACTGATTGAGGGTTAATATTCAGAAGTCGAGGTTGAAGTACAACTCTGCCTCTTGGTCTGTGTTTAATGTCTGGACTGGTGGGTCCAGTGAGATAATTAGTTAGTAGACATTTTTAGAAAATTGAATTTATTTTATGGAAGTAATAGAAGACTTGCATTGCATCAAATACATGTGTTTTTTTTTCATTGCAACTGCAATGAACTCATGGGTGTCAATTTTTTTGGTAGTTTCTAAATGCCTTGCACCCTTACAGACCAGTACAGCATGCCAGCATGGCTAGCTGGTAGCGGTTGTTTTGTTTTCCTTTCTAGAGACTATGTCCCCCCACCCCAAATCTGTTTCATGGGAACAAGATTTTGTTAACTTGGACTGGCCTAACATAGCAAATCGATTTCGAAACATGAGTGTTTGTACTGGGTTTTCCCAGTCCAACATAGGAGGCATGAGGTTTGATGATCTGATGTATAATGCAGACTGACTTGGCCTCAGTTCCCTTTTGTTGTTTGGCTTAACAATTGACCTTGAGCCCAGGCATTTCTTTATCTCATTATCATGACAAGTTATGGTAATTTGGGCAATCCACTGTTTTCAAGCCATGTCGATTCAATTTATGTGTGATTCATCATAAATGAGTGCACAACCTGATAAAACTTCTGATCCCCCCCCCCCCCCAAATAGGCAGACGTCCTCGTGGTTCAACAGTATGTCTGAAGTTGTGGACCATGCCTAAGGGCATGCGCATACCAGTTTCACTGAACGCTTCAGGTTTGCCTATTGGAAAAGAAGCAGCCACATTGTCTTCCTTTCTGGGCACATTAGCAAGGGATGGAATATTGGCACCACTTTCACATCTTGGTTGGAAAAGTGTTCCTGAGAAAAACAAGGATGTGATGCGTCATATTGTCAAGGTATGCACTAATACGATTTCTGTTTTTAGCGTCCGTTTTTTGTTCTCTTACACAATTTGTTTATTGCTGTAGCTCAAATTTGACATTGCTCCAGTTGGTGAGTTATGGATTGTGAAAAATTTAGGAAAGAAGTGGAAGAGCTGGAAATCTATATTAAAACAAAAGCATTTTGATGCTCATGAAACAGAAGAGGAGCGCCTTGCTGATCGGAATCCTCGTGTTCTTGAAGAACAGTGGTGATTCTTAGTTGAATATTGGAGTACTGAAAAGCGCAGGTAGTACATACTGTTTTCTTTGGTTTGCATAGCTTGTGCTACCATTCTGATTTTGCGATTTGTGGTGCTTGCTGGATGATTAGCTTATTTCAATGATCAGGCTGCAAGTGCTCGAAATAAGGCTTGTCAGGCAAATGTAACCACTTATCATAGCTCAGGAACGAAGAGCTTTGCATGCAGAATTGAAGAGGAGGTAATTAAGTTTGTTCCTTTGCTTCAGGCCTCGTTTGGTTTTTTAAGTTGCTGACACATCGAATATTCGGATGTCAATTCGAATGTTCAGATGCCAACTTAATATAAAACTAATTGCATAAATTGCAATTAGGGCTCTAGACGAATCTATTAAGTATAATTAATGCACGATTAGCGGATGGTTACTTTAGCAATTAGTACTCAAATTATGGACTAATTAGGCTTAATAGATTCGTCTCGTGATTAAGTCACGACTTATGAAATTAGTTTTGTAATAAGTCTATGTTTAGTACTCCTAATTGGTGTGTAAATTGCGATGTGATGGGATTTATGAGTTATGACTTAAACTGAAAAAGCCAAGGCCTTATTATTAGTCATGCATTAATTGCGTTATTGTGTGCAACAGAGGCAAAAACGGCTTAATAATGATGAGCCTACAGTTCAGGATTTGTTCATATTGACTCACACTCCCAAGGGTGGGAAGCCAATGCCGAAGGCGACAGCTGATACCATTGTGAGACACGAGAAACTAAATTCATACTAAAAGCTTTTTCTTTATGTGGCGTGCATGGAAGAGCTGAGATTTCATTTTGCATACAGGAACGATTCCTTCAACAATGCCAAAAGCAAACAGAAGGGTCGGGGAGTGACTTTGGACTGGAGTCCCGCCCAACCAGGCGATGTAGGAAGCCAGGCTTGAAGGCATCTTTGAGGGAAGCCATGGAGGCTAAAAGAAAGGCTGAAGACGAGGCAGCTTCACTGAGGAAGAAGTTTATTGCTATGGAAGAAAGGCAGAAAAAGGTGCATGCCGGTAAAGCCGACATGGAGGGTGCAGATGCTGCCGTGAACTCCCCGGAGGAGCGAGCAGGTGAACCGTCATCATTCGGCACCTTCAGGTTTTCAACAGGTAATATCTGGCCGTAATTTTTTCCTGCAGCTTGTGGGAAATATTCATCCATTATCTTTGCTTCTGCCACTGATTCTGATTCAGTCAATCCATGTCATCATCATCATCATCATCCATGCAGGTCCAAAATACCCCAGGCTCCGATAAAGTTTCGAAGGCATATCTCCCTCTCCGTCGACTATATCCCACAAGTAATTTCCGGCTGTAATTCTGACCTGCACCTCTCGGAGAATATCCATCCATTGTCTTTGTTTCTGCTACTGATTCAGATAATCCACGTCGTCGTCGTCCATTCAGGTCCAACATACCCCAGGATCCGATGAAGATTTGGAGCCATATAACGATCTACTGTATAATCCTTCAGCCTAATGCTGGATCCCAAGGGCCTTTCCATGGTACCGCCGGCAATAGCTGCACGAAAAAAAAACAAGGGGGTTTAGCTCAGTGTTCTACTGATCTTGTGTAATGTTGGCTCACGAAACCTTGAGTTCACTCGGAAGTCGAGAATATCTTTGACTGCATTTATCCATGGGATTGTGGGAGAATACCTTTCAAAGTACTTTTTTTTGCGAGGAAAGGTTGAGTTTTATTATTAATGCATAATAGGGTTACAATTTGATTCCACTAGGTGAGCAACACAGTTCGGAGTATTTCGAAGCCACACGGACGATGACATCTCCCTACAAGCGTACTTTGCTATTTCAATGCACGAATTCAACCTCTCGTAGCTCATCGCCGAGCAATTTCACTTCGTTCAGCTGCAGTGCTAGGCTTGAACGATTTTCGTCCTTGGATTTGAGAGCCAGACAGATTGTTAGGCAGTCTGTCTCTAGTGTAATTGGGCGATCAATCCATTGGATCGCCAAATAAAGCCCTTCCCTGCATGCCATCAATTCAGCTTCCTCCGCATTCACACAGTTGAATCGGAGCTGCCTCCGATGCCAACAAATGTTCGGATGCCCTGAAAAGGGCTGGCTGGGCTGGAATCGGCTGGTGTTCCCTATTCAATCTGGTATTCCCTATTCAATCTGGATACGGCGCTGGTTGGCTGGTGTCAGCATCATCCAGTGATGCGGGAAGGAAGCTAGGCTGAAGAGCTGCCAGCCGCGTTCAGCTGTTCGGCTGCCGACCGGCTGGACCAGCGCTTCCAGCCCAGCCAGAGCTTATTAGCTCATCCGAACGGGCTGAAAACTGCACCCTGTTCATCCCTTGCAACAATACCAATGCCAGTTAGCCCACTGTTCTTAACAGCTGCATCAACATTGATCTTGACTCGCCCTGGATAGGGCAGCATCCACCGCGAAGGGGCATCATGACCCACGACACTTGTGAGTTTGTAAAAATCTACACTACGTGCTAGTGTTTTCCTTTTCAGATCTGACCCTGGCCGTTGATGGACTTCAAACAGAGATTGGAAGTAACTCTCCAAGAATCGCTTTGAACCCTCTGTTGTCATTGCAGCGTTCTCGGGCTTGATTTGATTCCGAACATACCATGTACGCCAGAGAAGTAACATGAATTTATCGCTCATCTCTGGATTACACTCAGCAAGAATCAATACAAGCCAGTCTGGCCCATCAGCTCGGATTTTCTCCTCAGCCGGCAATATCCACAGTTCCACACACTCATTGCATCTCTCAAGTCTCCAGCTTTTGGACATCATCTGATCAAAGCATGGTATTCTGATTCTTCCTCAGTACCACATATGGGACAAGTAGCCATTGCCTCCAGGTTCCTTCTTGTTTTGTTCTTCGTTGTGGGTAGGCAAGCATTGGCTGCCTTCCACACACAAATTTTGACGTTTGGTGGAACCCGGGCACTCCATAGGGTCGTATCTCCTCCAGGGTTCAACAAAACCGCTCGGAACCGGACCGGTTACCGCGGTTACCGGTCAAACCGGCCCGGCCCGGCCCGGTTCCGGGCGGTTAGAAACCGGCCCAAATTCAAATTTTAAATTTGAATTCGAAAAAATGGAAAAATTCTAAAAAATTCTTAAAAATACTTCAAGTTGCGACGAATCTAATGGTATCAAATTTTTTCAAATATTCATTCATTTAGTATACTTTGCGAGCATTTGAAGTTAAAAAAAAACATGCATACAAAAATATACAAATACAATGTAAAAGTAGTAAAAAAAGAGTTGGAGGGTTCATTTAGGTTAAAACATATTATACAAACATTCATTTAGTATATTTTACGGGCATTTGAATTTAAACTAAAAAAGAAAAAAATTTGAATTTAGCCTAAACCGACCGGTAACCGGTCAAACCGGACCGGTCAAACCGGCCGGTTAGATGTTCGAAACCGGTATAACTGCGGGTTTTAAATTCAAATTTGAGTTTAACCGGTTTCAACCGGTAACCGGTCCAACCGGTCCGGTAAATCGGAACCGGTGGCCGGCGGTTAGGTACCGGCGGTCGGATAAAAAAACCCTGATCTCCTCTAGGCCTTGTACTTGTACTTTCACTATTTTCTCCATACTCTATACTGAAACCCAGCCTATATGCACTTGTATTGAAACAATCCCGGATTTTTCATAGTGCCAAGCAATGAAATCATCCTGGCCTCTTAAAGCAATTTTATCTTTTTTATTTCCTCCACATCCGGTGGGTAGAACACACCCTTAATCAAGTCCATGTTCCATGTATTGGTTGCTGGGTCATGAGCTCAGAGACCCATCGCAACCTATCGCGTTTTTTTAATAACACAGTACAACTCATACACTCATAATGCACGCACACTCATATCCCTATGAACACATGTATGCAAACCCTATCACTATGAGCATCTTCGAAGACTGAACCGACAAATCTTTGAGATTGACGAAGTCACCATAGACGTCTCACTGTCGACAGAAACGTCGCCTACCACTTAATCTACAACAATGTTAAATCCCAAAATATTCGCTCTCATGAGGAGTCGAATCTAGAACGTGCTATGGAGGCTCCTACCACTATTGCGTCGTTTCACTATTGCGTCGTTTCTTACCAATAACAGATAACGATACCTCTCTAGGAATCCATTGATCACACCAGATATGAATGCTGGAACCGTTCCTCACACGGCAGATAATTCCCCTTTTCAATAATTCAAGACCATATTCTACAGCTCTCCACGTTCACTGCGTTCGGCTAGTCTCCAGCCTCTAGCCCCTACAGTATTTCTCTCTCACATTACTCCAGCTCCAGCCACCAGCCAGATAACAGTATTTTTCTCTCACATCATTCCAGCTCCAGCCTGCTGAACACGGTGGTTGACGAGGTATTCCAAAAAAAAAAACTGCGTCAATTAGGTGGCCATTAGGATAGTACCTTGCCTTCAGGATACGAGCAGCCAAGCTGTCCGGAAATTACAAAAGTCTCCATGCCCGCCGAGCCAACAAAGCCTGATTAAAAATGCGCAAATCACGGAAACCCATACCACCATGGCATTTGGACTTGATAAAGTTTCTCCCGTGCACACCAATGAGTCTTGTGAACACCATTTTCAGCTCCCCACCAGCCACCAGTAGCGTCGGATTTTGCGCGTGAGCTCTTCACACAGACCAGAACTCAATTTAAACACCCCCATGCAGTACAAAGGAAGAGCTTGGACAATCGATTTAATCAGGACCAGGCTCTCCCCTCAGCGCCGAACTTTGCTTCCGCGGTCAGTGTTCCCTGGGCCTGACGGGGTGGCCAAGCTGGACAGCACGGCGGTCGTCGCTCCTCTACAGCAGCAGCCTATGCGGAGGATCCGAGCGGAGAGGGATGGATAGGTGAGCTTGGGCCAGGCCAGTTTGTGGGCTATTCGAAATTTGTCCACACCTTAGTGACAGTCTGACAGAGCATATATTTTTTCTTGGAGTCTTTGATTTCCATTTGGCACCCAACCGGCCTCGAAATCTTCAAATACTGGCCCAAACCAACCAACCCACTGGCTACGCCGTTTCGGTTTCTCCCCTGCTCTTCTCGAGCGAGGAAGGAGACCGAGACCAGACACCCCACTCCCCTGCCCCGAAACCCTCGCGGAGCGGTCGCCGCCGATGGCCGGCGGCTCGTCCCCATCCCCGGCCGCCGCGCCAGTACAGGTGCGCTGCGCCGGATGCCGCGACGTCCTCGCGGTCGGCCCGGGCATGATCGAGTTCATCTGCCCCAAGTGCCGCATGGAGCAGCGCCTCCCGCCGCAGCTCATGCCCAAGTCCACCTCGTCGCCTCCTCCCAAATCCCCCGCGAAGCCTTCTCTCCCTCCTCGTACGCAGCCCCGGAGGGGCGCACCGCCGGCTCAGGGTGTGGACCCCACGAAGATCCAGCTCCCGTGCGCGCACTGCCAGGCCGTCCTCAACGTGCCCCACGGCCTCGCCCGCTTCCGCTGCCCGCTGTGCGGCGTCGACCTCGCCGTGGACCATGCCAAGCTCCAGAACTTCCTTGCCTCCTCCAACAGCGCCCCGCCATCGGGCCTCGCCCCAGCCTCGGGGCCAACGACGCAGGCGCCTCCGGCGCCGTTCCTCCAAATATTGCCGCCTGGCGTTGCGCAGCCTCTGCAACTGGTGCCTGGCGCAACGATTCCTATGGTGCTGCCTGCTGCTGAGCCTGAGGAGATCAATGAGGTATGTTGCTTTGTAACCGTGTCAGTACCTTGTGTAGCAATCGACAGGACAATCGAAATTGGTCGGGATATGAAGTGGCATTATGCTTCTCTATATGATACATCAATTCTATACTGAATCAGAGTTCCATTGATATACATTTTGCACAGAATTGCATGTTCTATCAATTTGTAGTGGCAGACATAGATAACAGATGTCTGAATTGTGCACTGCTTCTTTCCTTCAGCGTGATGGTGCTCCATTTGTTGGGGCATGTGCTTTTATTTGCAGTAGCTGAATTGGCTAATCAATAATTACTTTCATTTTTTTTGAATTAATGGGGCAAGTTAGCACGGTTCATATTACAGCCTTCAGATTTTCTCTATGTAGCTTTGCATGTTTGTTTTTTGTTGTATACTCTTAGTTGAAGGATGTATATGCTGTTGCAAATCTGTACAGTTTCAATAGCATTTTATCATAAATGTTCAGTTTGTTTTGTATGTTTTATCATACTAGTGCTTCAGGGTCCAATGGTTGCCTCATATGTCATACTAAGAGGCTTGCAGACTTGAACTTACTGGGACTTTATCAATCAGGTTGCTATTGACGTTGAGCGCGAAGAAGATGAAGGTGGCACAGTTGGAGAAACTTTTACTGACTATGTAAGTACTCTTTCCATTGACTTTGATCCTGCATATGGACTTGAAGATTTACTTTCTAATGCTTATAGATACCAACATTAATCTTTTATCCAATTGATTGTGAATTTGCTATGCCTACACTTATGTCCAGAGGCCTCCCAAGCTATCACTCGGTCTGTCTCATCCAGATCCAGTTGTAGAAACTTCTTCTTTATCAGCTGTACAACCTCCTGAACCGACTTACAAATTGAATATCATGGATGAATTGGATGAGACGAAGGCATTGTCTTGTTTGCAGATCGAAACAATAGTTTATGCTTGTCAGGTCGGTTATCATCCTATGATTATTCTGTGAAGTTTTTATATGTCACACCTCTTGTAAATATTTGTGTTGTTGTATGACAGCGGCATCTTCATCATCTCCCTACTGGTGATAGAGCAGGTTTTTTCATTGGTGATGGGGCTGGTGTTGGTAAGGGTCGAACAATTGCTGGATTAATCTGGGAAAATTGGCAGCAGGGAAGACATAAGGCAGTGTAAGGCTTCACAAAAATCACATTCATCAGTTAATTCTGATGAATTTCCATCAACTTCTTATAGTTATTCCTGTTTCTTCATTGCTTGATTTTAGCTGTTGGTTGCAATTTCCAGGTGGGTGTCTGTTGGTTCTGACCTGAAGTATGATGCTCGAAGAGATTTAGATGATGTTGGTGCAAAGTGTGTCCAAGGTGTGAGGCCTTTTCACCTTTGCAATGTGATTGATATTGCACCTTCAACAGAAAGCGATTTCCATACAATATTTGGAAATGCTTGAATTAGTGTGAACACAGTGATCAGGAAATAAAGTTATTGGATAACGAAAGCCTGAATAAGCAGTGGTGTCCTAAGACACCTTTTTTTTAAAAAAATATTATTTCTGGGAGTTGGGAAGTCCTTGATGAATTTTCGCACCATGAAAGGATGGACACAACATATTCAATTATGAGAAGAACTTGCCTTCTAGCTGTAGCAGATTGATTTATCTACGTATATGGTTGATATTGGCAACTGATATTGTATTTGTATTATGCAGTGCACCCTTTAAATAAGTTACCGTATTCGAAGCTAGATTCGAAGGCCATTGGGATTAAGAATGGGGTAATCTTTGTAACTTATAGCAGCTTAATAGCATCGTCTGAGAAAGGCCGCTCCCGTTTACAGCAATTGGTTCAATGGTGTGGCCACGAGTTTGACGGTCTCTTAGTGTTTGATGAGGTTATGTATTCGATTTCAGTTATATTCATTTGGTAAATATGCATTTAGCTAGATCTGTATACCTAAATAATGCGGTGTATGCTGAAACAATGTCTCTTGCAGTGCCACAAGGCCAAAAATCTGATTCCTGATGCAGGGAGCCAACCCACACGCACTGGTAAAGCAGTTCTTGAGATTCAGGTGTGTAAAACATACCATAAATGCTTGACCTTATCGTAATCTTGCTGGGAAGGAAACCTTTCATCTTTATATTTCCAATTTAGTGAGTTATTGTGACATACCAGATAAACTATGCTTAATACTGTGAAAGTGCTTGTGATGATATTGAGTGAATCATTCTTATAAGAATCATGCACTCTTAAATAGGGTTACATTCAAGGAGATGCCATATCTGATTCTTTCCGTCAAATTCCAGAGACTAAACTGATGTCAACATAAATGCTCATGTTTTCGTAATGTATCACTGCATGTAAAGTTGGGGGGTTTCCACAGTATGAGAAAATACATTTTTGATCAACTATTAGGTGCGCTAGTGCAGATATGTTTGGTAAGATTTTTCAGAACTAGACAAGATTTTTTATTAGTTGTCCTTGTATTTTTGGAACTTGGGTTATCGTTTAACTGAATCATCAGATACATGCACGCTGATGATGTAATCAGCATTGCAAACTGCTGTGCTCTGTACAAAGCTTGACGATTTAAAATATGCGTACCAAGCTATTGTTTCAATACTTTGGGCATAAATTTTCAATGGTCCTGGATGTGCATCACACCAACATGAGTAAAACATACCATAAATGCGGATGTAGTAATAGTCAAGGTAGCAACCCTTTTGTTTAAAGGGTGTTCTTTAATAGAATATCCATCTATGGACCTTTTCTTTTGGGTTTCACGGAGGACTGGCCACACATTAACTTTTGGCACAGAATGAAATAGTCGATCCAACTTTGAGCTTGGGCCTTCTTCTCTTTCTTGTCAGAGAGTTAAGGAAAACCTAGATTCTCAGTTTCACAACTTAAGCTTCCTTATACATGGACCAATGTAGATTTAGTAGCTATTTAAAATTCAAGCTTCGTCTCATTACAAGAAATGTTACAATTTTATAATTTCTTCTTTTCCTTCTTTTGCCTGCTGTAAAAAAATGTTTCATTGAACTAATCTATGAAAGGTCACATGATATATTTGTAAGTTCAACACACTTGGTTGGACTATTATTGTAACATGACTAAACATCACAGGAAAAGTTACCTGAGGCTCGGGTTGTTTACTGCTCAGCAACTGGTGCATCAGAACCTCGAAATTTGGGCTATATGGTTCGACTTGGACTTTGGGGTGAAGGAACATCGTTTGATAATTTTCCGCAATTTTTAGGTTAGCTGCTTCATCCTTTTTTAGTGAACCCTTCCTTTTGTTTGTGTTTCTTTTACATTTTAACTTGCACTAAATAAGTAATTGATGCATCCATGCTGGCAGCAAACATACTGGTGGTGCTAAGAACCATTAATGGACACTAAATTATGGCCACATTAGACTTGTATATGAATTTCATCATTTACAGCGTGGCAGTGTGATAAGTAAAGGATGGCTCTGTTTGAATGAGCAAACCCTGTATTTTTTTGAAAGCTATACAGCGGGGGAAGCCCCACTGTGGTGGTGTATGTATATAAAGAAAAGAAACTGTACAAGGATCCTCTGATCACACGAGCAAACCCTGTATGGATCACTGAAACATATCATACGAGCAGAACTGTAGGGACAACGTTGGTTTGCTGCTGCTCTTGGTAACTCAAATGCATTGATAGTTAATCTGAATTATCATCTAAGAAGTGGTTATAGTGCTGGATTTTTGGTTTGGTTGTTATGATAGTCACTTATTATTTCATGATTTATTTATGATTGTGCTAGTCTTTGTACTTCAAGAATCACATGCCCTGAATTAGTTTTGTATGCCCTGTAAATTCCAGTATTAACCTACCAAATGTGCTTGCTCACATTTATGGAAACTTTTTCAGGTGCTCTTGAGAAAGGTGGGGTGGGAGCCCTTGAACTTGTTGCCATGGACATGAAAGCTAGGTAGCATTTCTTCCGCCAAATTTCCGTTGCTATGTGCATGAAGATTCCATATGTAATGGGTACCATGTCCCAATCATGCTTTCTGTAAATGAGAGCTGATTAGTTTTCATCCAGCCTCTTCTGTCTTAAGTAGTGGATGGTGCATTTGATTTATCATTGCGGCTTATTGAGTGCTGCTTTCATTAAATTGTTGCAGGGGTATGTATGTATGCCGTACTCTAAGTTATAAGGGGGCTGATTTTGATATCGTGGAGGCTCCGCTTGAGGAAAGAATGATGGTAAAATGAGATATGACAATGACAAGCTTTCTGCATTTGAAATTTTACTTTGTTTAATCATGTTCTCCTCCAATTGTTCTCTGCTTTATGCTTTACCGACTTTGCCTCTTTTTTTTAACCATATCAATGTTTTCTTCTGTTCTATGAGTGATTTTTCGTAAAGGGCAACCAGTCAACCCCTGAGCTCTTCCTATTAATTTTCTTTACAGCAAATTTTATAAAAGGAAACGTCTATGTACAGAAGTTAAGAGCTGGGGAAAAAGTTTATTTTATGTTTACATATAGTGCGCCTACCCGTTTGAAGACCACCAAACTCCTCTATCCTGTGCAAATTGTTGGAGTATATTGAGCCCATGTGTATAGAGGCCCATCTAGAGGCCCATGTATAGGTATTATATATACCCACCCTTCTAGGGTTGGAGGAATATAAGCCATTATTCTCTCCAACATGGTATCATTTGCTTAGGTATTTTCTCCTCCCATGGCAGCCGCCGCCGCTGCCCCTCCCTTCCCCCTCCTCCTCCTCTGCAGCGTGGATCCCGACTGCCGCGTCCTCCTCTGCCCCCGACGCCGCCGCGTTGACCTTCTTTCCAGCCGCCGGCGCCGCGTCCTCTGCTCTGCTGGACGCTGGATCTGCTGCCGCCGCCGCCGCATGGCGCGTTGCTCCGTCGGCCGGGGCCGCCGCCGCCGTAGCTGCCGCCGCCGCCCCCGCCGCGGGCGCGGCCGGCGCGGATGCAGTCGCTGCAGCCTCCACCGGCCCTGGATCTCTCGCCGCGCAGTGGACGCCGCAGCCCCAGCATGCAGCCGCCGTGGAGGCCGTCGGGGACCCCTTCGTGGCGGCTGGTATCCTGGGCGCCGCGCAGGAGGAGCACCCGCCGCAGCCCCTGCTGCAGCCGCTGCTGCCCGCGAACTTCAAGGCTCCTGCCCTGCGATTGCTATGGCCCCTGCCGTTGCGGCCTGGCGTGCCCTGCGACGCGAGCTCGACGCGCTTCCTGCCATCGAGCAGGCTGCTGAGGCCGCGCACGCCGCGCAGGCCGCCGTCGCGCCCGCCGCGCCGGCCGCCGCCTCCCTCGCCGCCGCGCGCGCCGCGCTGGCCGCCGCCCCCGGCGCGTCGCTGTTCCAGGGCGCCGCCGCCGCACCGGCCGCCGGATCCACCTTCCCCGGGGCCTCGGGGATCCACCCGACTCTGGCTCCTGGTGGTGGTGCTCGGGGCACTCCTCCCACTCCTGCTCCTTGCCCTGGAGGCATGCCCTGGCCATCCTTCAGCGCCTCATGGCCAGGGTGCATCCCGATGTGGCCGGTTCAGGGTCGGGGGGTGGGGGCTCGTCGTCAGCCCCAGCCGGCGCCGTTCTGGACCTCACCCGCTCCACCCAGCCAGCATCCGACCTGGCCTGGGGGTGGGACCAGGCCGCACTGGCGCCGTCCTTCAGTGCCATGGGGCGGACGCCGCCGGTCAGCACTGAGTGGATCGCCAACTCGGGTGCCTCCTTCCACACCACCCCACATGCCGGTATCCTCTCTTCTGTCCGACCCCCACACCCCTCTTGTCCTTTTTCCATCATGGTTGGTGACGGGTCTTGCCTTCCTGTCACCGCCGTGGGTTCTGCTCCTGGTTCCTTTCGTTTTCCCAATGTCCTTGTTGCTACTCAGATGGTTCATAACCTTCTTTCCATTCGTCAGTTTACAGCTGACAATTCTTGTTCCATCGAGTTTGATTCTTCTGGCCTCACTGTAAAGGATTCGGCCTCCCGGCGTCCGCTACTCCGGTGTGACAGCACGGGGGCCCCTTTACACCCTTCGCCTTCCTTCTTCCGCTGCACCACTCTCGCCTTCTTCTTCCCCCTGGCCGTCTTGGCCTGCCGCTTTTGCCGCGACGCCGTCTTCCACCACCTGGCACCGCCGTCTTGGTCACCCTGGCCGCGACGTTCTGGCTCAGCTCAGTCGTAGTACCGATGTTCCTGGTACTAGGGCTCCTGCTGAGCCCCTCTGCCATGCGTGCCAGCTCGGTCGTCATGTTCGGCTCCCTTTTTCTTCTTCGCATGCGACACGTGCATTTGATTTTGTTCACTGTGACCTGTGGACCTCTCCTGTACTTAGCCTTTCTGGCTATAAGTACTATCTGGTGGTGGTCGATGACTTCTCGCACTACTCTTGGACGTTTCCTTTGCGCGCCGAGTCTGAGACCTTACCCACCCTCCTCCACTTTTTTGCCTGGGTGTCCACTCAGTTCGGCCTCACCGTTAAGGCTGTCCAGTGTGACAACGGGCGGGAGTTCGATAACTCCACCTCCCGTTCCTTCTTCCTTTCTCGGGGTGTTCAGCTGCGTATGTCTTGTCCGTATACCTCTCCTCAGAACGGCAAGGCTGAGCGGATGATTCGCACGACGAACGACGTCGTGCGCACCCTTCTGATCCAGGCCTCTCTGCCCTCACGCTTCTGGGCGGAGAGCCTCCACACCGCCACCTACCTGCTCAACCGGCTTCCGTCCACTGCTTCTCCTGCTCCCACTCCACACTACGCTCTTTTCGGTACCCCTCCTCGCTACGACCACCTTCGGGTCTTCGGGTGTGCGTATTACCCTAACACCACCGCCACTGCTCCTCACAAGCTGCCGCCCCGCTCGACTCGTTGTGTGTTCCTGGGTTACTCCCCTGACCACAAGGGGTACCGATGCTTTGACCTCACCTCTCACCGCGTCCTGATCTCCCGACACGTCGTCTTTGACGAGTCGGATTTCCCCTACTCCACCTCCTCCACACCTTCTCCTGACACCGAGCTGGAGTCTTTGTTTCCGACTGACCCGGTGGTTCAGCCACCGTTACCTGTCTGTCCTTTCCCTACAGGTTTTCCCGGCGCACCGGCACCGCTTCCGGTGATCCCTGCTGCGCCGAGCGCGGCCTTGGTGCCCTCGGGCGCGGCGCGGCCCCCGGACCTCCGGTCGTGCCACACGCAGACCCGCTGTCTCCCGCTGCTCCATGCACGGCCCCGGTGCCTCGCGCTGCACCTGCGCGGTACGCTCAGCCGGTGCAGTTGTACCGGCGCCGCAGCGGTACGCTCAGCCGGTGCAGGTGTACCGGCGTCGGTCGGTGTCGACACCGGCGCCGCCTCCTGCTCCGGAGGCTCCTGCGACGCCTACACCGGAGCCGTCGCCGCCGCCGCCTCCTCCGGCTCCCTCTCGAGCCGAGCCGGAGGTGTACCACCCGCCAGTCATCCATCAGGATCCTCGGCATATTCATCCCATGGTGACTCGGCGGATGGCGTCTCAGGCCGCGACTCTCTCCGCCACTGAGGGAGAGCCGCGGGTCTTTCCGGTACCCTCCTCTGTCCGCGACGCCTTGGCAGATCCTCACTGGCGTTAGAGATGGCAGTGGATCGGGTTCGGTGCGGGTATCCGCGGGTTTCGGTTTTTCGGGTTTCGGGTTTGGTGTTGGTTTTTCGCCCACGGTTTTCAGGTTCGGGTTTGGGTTTGGTTTCGGGTTCGGTTTCGGGTTTTGGTTTCCACCCGTGGATATCCAATGGATATCCGAAATAAATCATTTGGAATTAAAACTCATGTTTATAATATATTAATGATAACTTGTTTACTTAGACTATTAAATTTATTGAAAGTTGACTCATGAAAATATTTATTATTTGTTGCCTCTTGTTCATACATGTGAATATGTGTATATTTATCCGCGGGTTTCGGGTATCTGCGGGTTTGGTTTTGGTGATGGATTTCCACCCGAATCGGTTTCGGGTTCGGGTTCAGGTTTCGATTTCGGGTTTCGGTTTTGGGTGCACGGAGACTCCACCCGATCCGAACCCGACCCGTTGCCATCTTTAACTGGCGTTGCGCGATGGAAGAGGAGTACGCGGCTCTTCTTGCCAACCAGACGTGGGACCTCGTGCCGCGTCCGTCTGGTTGCAATGTGGTGACTGGCAAGTGGATCTGGACGCATAAGCGTCGGGCTGATGGCACACTGGAGCGATACAAGGCTCGCTGGGTTCTCCGGGGGTTCACTCAGCGCCCTGGTGTGGACTATGACGAGACTTTCAGCCTAGTGGTGAAGCCCGCTACGGTGCGCACGGTCCCCTCGCTTGCGCTCTCGCACTCCTGGCCTGTGCACCAGCTGGACGTGAAGAAAACGTTTCTTCACGGCACTCTCTCAGAGACTGTCTACTGCTCTCAGCCAGAGGGATTTGTGGACTCGAGTCGTCCGGATATGGTCTGCCGGCTCAACAAGTCTCTCTATGGTCTGAAGCAGTCTCCTCGGGCTTGGTACTCGGTTCGCCACGTTCTTGCTGACATTGGGGTTCACCGAGGCCAAGTCCGACACGTTTCTCTTCATTTACCGCCGTGGGGATGAGACTGCATATCTGCTGTTCTATGTCGATGATATTGTGCTCACAGCCTCCAGTCAGCAGCTACTTCAGAGTGTTATCTACTCTCTGCAGCAGGAGTTTGCTATGAAGGATCTGGGTCAGCTCCACCACTTCTTGGGCGTCACTGTTGAGCCAAGCCCGTCTGGTCTTCTCCTTCACCAGCGGCAGTACGCACTCGATATTCTGGAGCGGGCTGGGATGACTGATTGCAAGCCCTGCTCCACTCCTGTCGACACTCAGGCGAAGCTGTCTGCTGATCTGGGTGATCCGGTGGCTGATCCTACTGCCTACCGGAGTCTGGCCGGCGCTTTGCAGTACCTCACCTTCACCAGGCCGGATCTCACCTACGCTGTTCAGCAGGTCTGTCTCCATATGCATGATCCCCGGGAGTCACACCTTGCTGCGCTGAAGCGTCTCCTCCGGTACGTCCGTGGCACTGTGGACCTCGGCCTGGTGCTTCACCTCTCGTCCTCTGCTGAGCTGGTGGTCTACACCGACGCTGATTGGGCTGGCTGCCCGGACACTCGTCGCTCCACTTTCGGCTACGCCGTCTTCCTGGGCGGCAACCTGGTCTCCTGGTCGTCCAAGCGGCAGCCGGTTGTCTCCCGCTCTAGTGCCGAGGCGGAGTACCGGGCTGTCGCTAACGGCATGGCGGAGGCGTCCTGACTACGACAGCTCTTGGCGGAGCTCCACAGCCCACTCGTCAAGAGCACCCTCGTCTACTTCGACAACGTCAGCGCCGTGTATCTCTCCACCAACCCCGTCCAGCATCAGCGGACGAAACACGTGGAGATCGACCTACACTTCATGTGCGATAGAGTCGCAATCGGCGATGTTCGGGTACTCCATGTCCCGACTACCTCCCAGTTTGCTGACATCTTCACCAAGGGACTGCCCTCCTCGACCTTCTCGGAGTTTCGATCCAGCCCCAACGTAGCCGGTGGCTAGTTGTGGCTGCGGGGGGGGGGGGGGGGGGGGGTATTTGCCCTTTGTACTCTCTTCTTGTCCAGTCTTGAACACCGCTGTGTCGGTAGTTCAGACTGCGGGGGGTGTTAGCTTTCTTGTTGTCCAGTCTTGAACACCGCTGCGCCGGTAGTTCAGACTGCGGGGGGGGGGGGGGGGGGGTGTTGGAGTATATTGAGCCCATGTGTATAGAGGCCCATCTAGAGGCCCATGTATATGTGTTATATATACCCACCCTTCTAGGGTTGGAGGAATACAAGTCATTATTCTCTCCAACACAAATGCATGATAACATATTTATTCTATTCATTGTTTATTTTTGTCGTAGCCTACCGCAACTTGCTTGGGATTAAAAGGCTTTGCTGTTGTTTTGTAGTTACATCCACGTGCAACTTTAGCTTATTTAGCTTTCCTAAGCTGTGGATCCATATATAGCTCCTGATACAGTTTCATATTTTTTATAATTTCATTTGTAATGCAGAACATGTACAGAAAGGCGGCTGAATTTTGGGCTGAACTGCGCCTTGAGCTCCTATCAGCTAGTGAATTCATTGCTGAAGAGAAAGGCAGTTCAAATCAAATATGGCGGCTGTATTGGGCTAGCCATCAGGTATTACTTCCTTTTGTTCTCAAAACTAGCTTTTATGCAATTTTATTGCCTTGGCATAGTTTCCAAACATTGTATGGCCCCTATTTTGACAGAGCTGAAATTAGTAAATAATTCTAATAATGGTGTACTGAGTCTGGTAGAATTGCCTATCATGCTAATACTCGCTATTTGTTATGCTTCATAACTGATGGATTATGTTTTGCAGCGTTTCTTCAGGCACATATGCATGTCTGCGAAGGTACCTGCTGTTGTGAGATTAGCTAAGGAGGCCTTGGCAGAGAACAAATGTGTGGTGATTGGTCTTCAGAGCACTGGAGAAGCTCGAACTGAGGAAGCTGTCACCAAATATGTCTGTTCACATTTCCTACAAAAAAAATTCTTTCTGTCCTTCTGTAGCAAGCACAGATCCTTGCAAACTAGATTAATGCTCCAATAATCTAAAGGCTTGATTATTTGAAATTTGAATCAGGGAGTTGAAATGGAAGATTTTGTTTCTGGTCCTCGGGAGCTTCTCTTAAAGCTTGTAGAAGAAAACTACCCTTTGCCTCCAAAACCTGATTCTTTTCAGCAAGGTTTGTTGTGATTGTTTCAGCATGTTAATTGTACCCACTTTTTACCATCCTGTGGTCCAACTTGGTTGGAAATACCGTGTAATACTTGGAAGTGCTGGTACATCCAAGTTTATGATTAATGGTCTTTTCTTCTGTTGTGTCATATATTCCACTTCCATAATAGCAAAGCTATGCTCTGGGGTTTGGCCGTTCCTCATCTAGCCAATAGGGCTTAACATCTGGGGAAATGGGTATTTATATTTTCATGGTGCCTAGTTATTAATATTAAATTTCTGCATGTTGGTTTCTCAATTCTTGTGATATTTCCTGCTGCCTGCTCTTTTAGGTGAAGAAGTCACAGAGATTCAGCGGAAGCGCCATTCAGCACTGGATGTATCATTTAAAGGGCGAGTAAGGAAAGTAGCGAAAATGGTAGATGTGAGCGATGACGACACCGATGATTATTCTCCATGTAAGTTTCCTGGTAATGACATGGTTATAGTTTCGTGTTTTTAACCATGTAGCAAGCATGTTACTTTCACAGTATATCAGCTTATTCTTAGAGTAGATATATTGAAAAAAAAATGTAGTAACTAGAAGAAAATATCCCAAAGAAAGAGAAAGTAACAAGCGGATGAATTGATGGTTATGTGACATGATTTAAATGCAATGAAAAATGAACAAAAAGATAAATAATGAGGTAAAAATGTATGGAAAGATAATTGAGGTGAAAAGTTAACAACTTTATATGGTGAAAAAAGAACAGAAATTACCCTGTATGCCAGTGCAGTATGGTTTGATCACCAATCAGGTATAGGCTTTGGGTGCACTATACGTCCATTACAGAACAGTCAAGATGCATGCTTGAAAATGAGTTTGAAAAAGAAAGATGACTTTTGGGATCATGGGAAGGTCCGGTAAGCTTAGGGGCATTTGAATATTCCATGCCATACTTAGTATGATTCAAATCAGGAATGCCAAATATAGTCGTACAGTGCTCTATTCGAAACTTGACATGCAATAAATGAGTCCCTGAGAAAAACTGGCACTTCTCTCAATGTGCCTACTGCATGCTATACACTGTAACTGTCAAGGACGTCGGAACCTAGGGTAGCTGGCCCTCGGCTACGGAGTTCGTAGCCACGGTCCGTCGTCGCCGGCGAGGTTTTGCCCCCTCAGCCGTCGGCTTGTTCAGAGGAGGAAGAGAGGTAGTAGATTGATAATGTATTCCTTAAACCTTCCAAGAGTTTGATTACAAATATATAAGCCCGTAGGCCAAAACCGACTGGAGAAGATCTCAATTCTAGGAACCAAAATAGATAACAGATCCTATTTTCCAAACTAGCCACCGTTGGGCGGCTCAACCTGCGCGCTTTGGGCGCGTTCCTCTGCGCGGCGCACGTCCCTGGCCCTCCTGCGCCTAGTGTACGTGCGGCCCCACATGACATCTCTCCCCCCCTCGAGATCCAGCTCGTCCTCGAGCTGAAAGGCCGGATACATAGCACGGAACGTGTCGAGATCTTCCCAAGTGGCCGACTCAGGCAACTCACCACGCCAATGCACCAGGATCTGACGAACACCGCGCGCCAAACGAGCCCTCTCAACCCGAAGAGGCTCTGGAACCACCGCACCATGGTGGATGGGGGGCAACGCAGGCAGTGTAGCCGGAGGCGCGCCGACAAATTTCTTGAGCACACCAACGTGGAACACATCATGGAGACGAGCAGCCGGGGGTAGCTCCAAGCGAACGGCGACATCGTTGATGACCTCGACGACGCGGTACGGCCCGACGAAACGAGGCTTGAGCTTGCCTGTAGTCGTGTTGGGGAGGGAGGCGGCGGTACGCTGGCGAAGTCGAAGAAGAGCCCAATCGCCCACCTTGTAGGAGACCGGTCGATGAAGCCGGTCGTAGTGGCGCTTCTGCACAGCCTGCGCCTGCTCCAAATGGTAGCGAACGTCGGCGAGGAACGCCGCGCGAGCCTCCATGTCCTGGGCCACCGCAGCAACACGAGTCTCGCCGGGCTCGTACGTACGGATGGTCGGTGGATCGCGCCCATAGACCACACGGAACGGCGTCTCATGGAGCGAAGACTGATATGCTGTGTTGAAGATGTACTCCGCCCACGGTAGCCACCTCAGCCACTGTCTAGGATGATCTCCGGTGAAGCAGCGGAGGTACATGATGATGACGCGATTGGCGGCCTCCGTCTGGCCATCAAACTGCGGGTGGAAGGCTGAGGACATGTGCAGCTTGGTACCCATGAGTCGCATCAGCTCGCGCCAGAACGTCGAAGTGAACACCGGATCGCGGTCCGACACCATGGACTGTGGAACGCCATAGAGACGAACAATGTCGGCGAAGAAGGCCTGCGCCACGGTCTCAGCAGTGTACGGGTGCGCCAGGGGGATGAAGTGGCAGTACTTGCTGAAGCGGTCGACAATGGAGAGGATGACCGACTTCCCGTTCACCCGTGGCAGTGCCTCCACGAAGTTGAGGCCGATGTCCGCCCAAACGGCCGTAGGGATGGGAAGCGGCAAGAGCAGTCCCGCCGGATAAAGGTGCTCCGACTTGTACCGCTGACAAGTAGGGCATGCCCGCACAAAGTCCTGCACCAAACGACGCATATTGGGAAAGTGAAAGTTGCGGTGGAGACGATGAAGCGTGCGGTGGATGCCCTCGTGCCCATCATCATGGACAGCCACCATGATCTCCTGGAGTAGTGGCGAGGACGGTGGGATGTATAGTCGCCCATCATAGGTGACCATGCCATCGACCACCGCCCATGGCGCGGCGCGCGTGCCTGCGCGGACCTCGTCGTGGATGGCGATCAGAGCTGGGTCAAGAGCCTGGGCGTGGCGAAGGTGCCCAATGAAGTCGAAGCGGGGCGCTGAGATCGCCAACACCTCGCCCTCATCCGTGTCCCGGCGCGAGAGCGTCAGCCACCGTGTTGGACGCACCGGACTTGAGGCTGTAGTGGTCCGTCTTGACGAGAAAGCTGCGGCCCAACAAATATGGCCGCCAATGGCGAACGGCCTGCACGAGGCCGATGAGCTCTCGCTCATGCAGCGAGGGAGTGTTAGCAGCTCAATTTTCACTCTCATTGAGCTGAGAGGATGACACTCAAGTTGGGGAAGTTTTCTGGGTTTTCTTCATTCACACTCACAATGCCATGCCTTCCAACGGGAGGGGTGGCCACACATATATACAGCCAGCCAAGGAGCTGCTAACTGCCTAGTCTAAGATGCTCCTGCTGTCCTAGAAAAGTAGATGCTAACTGCTGCTGTCCTACTAACTGCAGCTGTCCTAGCAAACTAAAAAACAGTCCAAGATGCTGTCCTCTAGGGGCAGCACAAACCCACTGCATGCTGCAGCAAAAAGGAGATGCTGCAGCCCCACAAAGACCAAGAGTACAAGACTTATTCCCTTCATTCTCCCCCTAAGCCTTGTGCGTCGTCTTGTGGGAAAGTTGGACCATCCCGGTCCTGGAGCAAAGCTCAAGGAACTTGATCCTCCCAAGGGGCTTGGTGAGCAGATCCGCAAGCTGATCCTTGGTGTTGATGTAGCTCGCCTTGATGCTCCCTTCCTCCAAGCAGCCTCGGATGAAGTGATACCTCACCCGGATGTGCTTGCTCCGTTCGTGGAAAACGGGGTTCTTCGCCAAGGCCAGAGCGGACTTGCTGTCCACCCTGAGCTCCACTGCTCCAGTGTCTCTGCCGAGTAGATCACTAAGCAGTCGAGCGAGCCAGAGCGCCTGAGTCGACGCGGTGGAGGCCGCTATGTACTCGGCCTCGCAGCTGGACAAGGCCACCACCTGTTGCTTGACCGACTGCCAGCTAACGAGGCACTCGCCGAGGAAGAAGAGGATCCCGCTCGTACTCTTGCTGGTGTCGATGTCGCCGGCGTGGTCGCTGTCGCTGTAGCCGACGAAGTGTGCCGCCCCAGGGCACCTCGGGTAGTGGAGACCGTGGTCGAGAGTCCCCGCAACATAGCGGATGATCCTCTTCACGGCCTGTTGGTGCTCCGTCGTCGGTCGCTGCATGAACCGACTGACGTAGCCGACGGAGAACGCCAAGTCCGGCCGTGTGTGGGCGAGGTAGTGGAGGCTCCCCACAAGACGCCGGTACTGAGTAGCGTCCACCTCCTCCGCCGTGCTGTCACGGCTCAGCTTCAGCCTCTCCTCCATCGGAGTGAGGGCTGGGTTGCAGTCGGTGAGCCCAGCGAGCTCGACGACGCGCTTGGCGTAGGCGGTCTGTCGGAGTGTGATCCCGGAGTCGTCCTGGTGCACCTCGATCCCCAGGTAGAAGGAGAGAGGCCCCAAGTCGCTCATCTGGAAGGTGGCCTTCATCTCCTCCTTGAACACCGCCACCTCCGCATCCTTGGTGCCGGTGATCACCAAGTCGTCGACGTAGACACCCACCAGTAGGGCATTGCCTCCTTTGCCCCGCCGGTAGATGGCCGCCTCGTGCGGGCTTTGCTCGAAACCCATCCCCTTGAGCGTGGAGTCCAGCTTGGCGTTCCACGCCCTCGGGGCCTGCCGCAAGCCATAGAGGGCCTTGCGCAGACGTAGCACCTTACCCTCCTTGCCGGGGATCGCAAACCCCGGCGGCTGGTGCACGTAGACCTCCTCCTTCAAGTCGCCGTTGAGAAACGCCGACTTGACGTCCATGTGATGGACACGCCAGCCCTCCTGGGCAGCTAGCGCAAGGAGGAGTCGCACGGACTCCATCCGTGCCACGGGAGCGAAGGCATCGTCGAAGTCGACTCCCTCCTGCTGCACGAAACCTCGTGCCACTAGGCGAGCCTTGTGCTTGACGACGGTGCCGGCCTCATCCCTCTTCAGCTTGAACACCCACTTAAGGGTGATCGCGCGGTGACCGCGAGGGAGATCAGCAAGCTCCCAAGTGCGGTTCTTCTCAACCGCGTCCATCTCCGACTGCATCGCGGCACGCCATGCCGCGTGTCCCTCGGCCTCTGCAAAAGACCGAGGCTCGCCGTCGTTGCACGCGAGGTGCAACTGCGCCTCCAGGTCGTGAGGCACCAGTCCCGGCACCGGCTGGTCACCGAGAAGGTCCTCCATCGTACGGTACCGCAACGGCTCGCCGTCATGGTACGCGTCGACGCGCTCCTCGTCGTGAGAGAGCGGAGTAGCGAACTCCACCGGACTGTGCTCAGCACGAGCAGGTGTCGAAGTAGACGGGCCCGGAGGAGTAGCTATCGGTACTGGAGTGCGCGGCGTCGCCGGCTGTGGTGGTGCAGCCGAGGAACTCGGCGCAGCCGGAGTCGTAGCGGAAGGGCGTGGTGCCGCCGGTGTGGCGGGCGCCGGAGTCGGTGGAGGCTCGGGGACCGGGGTAGGCACGCTCGGCGAAGAAGAGCTGCCTACTCCCCCAGCTCCCTCGAAGTGGACGTACTCGACGGTGAAGTCGTCGTATGTCGGAGCCGAGCCGTCGTCCACCGCCTTGTCCCACGCCCATCCTCGCCCTTCGTCGAACACAACGTCGCGCGCCGTGCGCACACGCTGTGTCTCCGGGTCGAGAATGCGGTAGGCCTTCGAACCCGCCGCGTAGCCGATGAACACTCCCGGAGTGCTCCTGTCGTCGAGCTTGCCGATGTGGCCAAGCTCCTTGGCGAACGCGAGGCAGCCGAAGACCCGCAGGTGGGAGACCGCCGGCTTGCGCCCATGCCAAGCCTCATACGGCGTCATGCCGTCGAGTGCCTTGGTGGGCGAGCGGTTGAGGATGTAGACGGCCGTCACCACCGCCTCTCCCCAGAAGACAGCCGGCATCCCCCTCTGCTTGAGGAGGGCCCGGGCCATCCCCACAACCGTCTGGTTGCGCCGCTCGACGACGCCGTTCTGCTGCGGGCTGTACGGCGCAGAGTAGTGGCGCTGGATGCCCTCATCCACGCAGTACGCCGCGAACTCGGCCGCCGTGAACTCGCCGCCGTTGTCGGTGCGCAGCACGCGCAACTTGCGGCCGCTCTCCGCCTCCGCAGCAGCCTGAGCACGCCTGATGGCGTCCGCAGCCTCTCCCTTGCTGCCGAGGATCATCACCCACATGAAGCGGGAGAGGTCGTCGACGAGCAGCAGGAAGTAGCGCCGTCCTCCTGGTGTGACCGGTGTCACCGGGCCACACAAGTCCCCGTGTACGAGCTCGAGCCGCTCCTTGGCTCGAAAGCTCGCCTGCTGGGGGAAGGAGTGCCGCCTCTGCTTCGTCAGCACGCAGACGTCGCAGAGCTGCTCCACGTGGTCGAGGCACGGGAGGCCTCGCACCATCTCCTTGGCGCCGAGCCGCTTCAGGACCTCAAAGTGGAGGTGCCCAAAGCGCTCGTGCCACTGCCATGCCTCGTCGTCCCTGCGAGCTGCAAGACAAAGAGGCTGGGCCACCCCGACATGGAGGATGTAGAGGCGGTTCTTCCCTCGAACCACCCTGGCGAGAAGCTGGCGACGGTGGTCCCAGATGCGGAGGACCCCGCTGTCGATCACCACACGGGAGCCGCTCTCATCGAGCTGCCCAAGGCTGATGATGGAGTTCCGCAGCGCCGGGATGTAGTAGACTCCGGTGAGCATCCGGTGCTCTCCGGACTTGGCGGTGAAGATCACGGAGCCCACGCCCTTGATCTCCACGGCGGAGGAATCCCCGAACCTGACGGAGCCACCTACGTCGACGTCCAGGTCGGAGAAGAACTCCCGCCGCCCGGTCATGTGGTGCGTGGCGCCGGAGTCGAGGTACCAGCCATCGACCCTGTCGTCGTCGGAGCCGTTGCCGAGGAGAACTCGGGCACGCGGCTCGTCGAGGTGGAGTAGAGCGGTGACAGGCGGTGCCGTCGGGTGCGGCTCCATGTCCCCGTGGAGTAGGAACAGAGCCGGCTCGTCATCCGGCTGGGCCTCCGCGACGTGGGCTTGGCCCCCACGCCTCCGCTGCGGGCAGTCCCTGGCCCAGTGGCCGGGCCTGCCACAGTTGTGGCAGGCGTCGTCTCGTGCCGCCTTGGGCCTGTCAGCGGCGCCGCCCTGAGCATCTCCGCGGGCGCCACCCTCGGCGCGCCCTCGTGCCCCGGCTTGGGCACCTCCGCGCCCCTTTCGCGGCTTGCCGCGCTTGCGGCCACCTGTCGAGGAAGAGGGCTCCCCCCTCCTCCTGTCACCGCGCCGAGCCTCCCACTGCTCCTGAGTGAGGTGGAGCTTCCCACCGATGGAGATGCCTCCCGAGGGAGGCTGTGGCTCGTCGCTGTCGACGACCTTGAGGCGACCTATCGCCTCCTCGATCGTCATGGTGGAGAGGTCCAGCAGAGACTCGATCGAGCGAGCGGTCTGTCTGTACCTCTCGGGGACGCAGCGGAAGAGCTTCTCGACGGCTCTCTCCTCGTCGTAGGTGTCGTCGCCGAACTGCACCACCTTCTGCAGCAGAGTGTTGAGACGGAGGGCGAAGTCATCAACATCCTCACCTGGCTTGAAGGCCAGGTTCTCCCACTCCTTGCGAAGTGCCTGGAGAGTGGTCTTGCGGGCGCGGTCGCTGCCGATACGTGCCGCAGCGATGGAGTCCCAGGCCTCCTTGGCAGTTCGCTTCTTGGAAAGCGTGAACTGCATCTCGGACGGGGCTGCTGCGATGAGAGCATCTAGCGCCCGTCGATCCTCATCGTAGCCGACGTCGCCGTACCGGACTGCCTCCCACATGTGCCGCACCTGGAGCTTCACCTCCATGACTGCGGCCCACTCGACGTAGTTGGTCTTGGTGAGGGTGGGCCACCCACCGCCGGGACCGACGTCCCTGACCACCGCCTGGAGGCCGTGGTAGCCGGGGGCGCCGCCGCGCGCACCCCAACCAGGAGCGCCGCCACCGCCCTGCGCGCCGCCGCCAGGGGCGCGGCCGCCGCCGCCAGGGGCGCCGCCTCCGCCCTGCGCGCCGCCGCCAGAGGGGCGCGGCCTCCTCCGCCGGGTGCGCGGCCATTGGACCCGTCGCCGGGCGCACCGCCAGGCGCGCCGCCGTCCAGGCAGCCGCCGGGCGCACGGGCCCCTGGACCGGCGCCGGGCGCGCCGCCGTCCAGGCCACCGCCGGGCGCGCGGCCCCTGGAGCGCCGCCGGGCGCGCCGCCGTCCAGGCCATCGCCGCCGGGGTGGGCTGCTGCCCACCGCGTCGGTCGCCTCCCCGCGCTCTCTCCCTCTCCAACTCCTCAAGGTCCTCGTCGGCGGTGGCGTCGCCGGCGATGGAGCCGCTGAGGCTGCCGCGCAAGGTCTCAACCTCGACCTCCGCGCACGCTCCGCATCCTCCGCCTCCTCTGCTTCCACCTCCGCCCTGGCCGCTGCCAGCTCCGCTGCAGCTAGCCTGGCCGCCCTCGCCGCTGCTGCAGCGGCTTGAGCCGTCGCTCGCCTGCGCTCCTCTGCCGCGGCGAGCTCGGCGTCTCGCTGGCGCCGTGCGCTCGAGGCGACCGAGCGCTGAGACGGTGCGTCGGACATGGCGCGCCTCCAAGGGGCTGTTGCGTGGAGAGGGGGAAGGGAACGGGGAAGAAGCGGCTGGTGCAGCAGCTGCTGGTGCAGCAGCTGCTGCTGCAGCAGTTGCTGGAGCAGCAGCTGCTGCTGCTGTTGCTAGTGCAGCTGCTGCTGCTGGTGCAGTTGCTGCTGCTGCTGGTGCAGCTGCTACTGCTGCGCTAGCTGCTGGTGGTGGTGGTTGGGCTGCTACAGAGGCTTGGGAAGGGGAGGAGCAAGAGATATCCAACCTACAGGAAAGTACGGTTCTGATACCAGATGTTAGCAGCTCAATTTTCACTCTCATTGAGCTGAGAGGATGACACTCAAGTTGGGGAAGTTTTCTGGGTTTTCTTCATTCACACTCACAATGCCATGCCTTCCAACGGGAGGGGTGGCCACACATATATACAGCCAGCCAAGGAGCTGCTAACTGCCTAGTCTAAGATGCTCCTGCTGTCCTAGAAAAGTAGATGCTAACTGCTGCTGTCCTACTAACTGCAGCTGTCCTAGCAAACTAAAAAACAGTCCAAGATGCTGTCCTCTAGGGGCAGCACAAACCCACTGCATGCTGCAGCAAAAAGGAGATGCTGCAGCCCCACAAAGACCAAGAGTACAAGACTTATTCCCTTCAGGGAGCGGTGGCGTGGTGCAACCGGGCGACTGAAGAACGTGATCGGATGTGCGTCCTAGATGAGCACCGTGCCGAAGCCGTGGCTAGACGCGTCACACTCCACCACGAAGGGCTTGGCGAAATCCGGCAGGGCCAACACCGGCGCGGATGTCACGGCCGCCTTGAGGGCGCTGAAGGCCGCCGTGGCATCGTCGTTCCACGTGAACCCCTCCTTTTTCAGGAGCGCGGTGAGGGGGGCTGCGATGGCGCCGTAGTTGTGGACGAACTTCCTGTAGTAGCCCGCCAAGCCGAGGAACCCCCGCACTGCGCGCGGCGAACGCGGTATAGGCCAATCATGGATGGCCTGCACCTTGGCCGGGTCCATGGTGACGCCCTCAGCGGAGATGATGTGGCCGAGGTAGGAGACGGAGTTGACGCCGAAGGAGCACTTAGTGCGCTTGACGAAGAGGCGGTGCAGTCTCAGGACTTCCATGACGACGCGGATGTGGCGCAAGTGATCCGCCCAAGACGAGCTGTAGATCAAGATGTCGTCAAAAAAAACAAGCACGAACCGTCGGAGGTAGGCACGCAGCACGTCGTTCATCAAGGCTTGGAACGTCGCAGGCGCGTTGCAGAGCCCGAACGGCATCACCAAGAACTCGTAGAAGCCGTCGTGGGTGCGGAACGCGGTTTTGTCGATGTCCTCGGGCTTCATGAGGACCTGGTGATACCCAGATCGTAGGTCCAGCTTGGTGAAGAATCGGGCGCCATGGAGCTCGTCCAGTAGCTCGTCGACGACCGGAATAGGGAAGACGTCCTTGACGGTGATGGCGTTGAGCGCACGATAGTCGACGCAGAAGCGCCAGGACCCGTCCGCCTTCTTGACGAGGAGCACCGGAGACGAGAACGCCGAGGAACTCCGCCGAATAATCCCTTGGGCCAGCATGGCTGCACATTGGCGCTCCAGTTCGTCTTTGTGCAAAGCCGGGTAGCGGTAGGGTCTAACGGCCACCGGCGGCGAGCCCGGAACCAAGGTAATGGCGTGGTCCCGGCTGCGCGGCGGCGGTAGACCCTGGGCATCGATCCTCAACAGTGCGCCGCGGATGACGCCCAGGCACTTAACGTGCTCTCCGTTCGCGACCATGGCCGTGAGGCGCGCGCGGCGATGGACAGGTAGCCCAGAGCGGTGCGCCGCAGCCTCCGAGATGAAATTGTGGGTGCTGCCGGAGTCCAGGAGGGCGACAAGGGATGCCGCGCCGAGGCCGACCGCGATCTGCATCGTGTCGGTGAACGCAACCCCGGCGAGGGCCTGCAAGGAGAACATGGGCGCCTCCTCCTGGTCTGCGGCCTTGGCATGCTCCGGAAGGGCGGCGTCATCTTCCTCTTCAACGCCTTCGAGGAGGAACAACCGCTTGCAGACGCGGTTGTGGCCACGGGTGAACTTCTCGTCGCAGTTGTAACAGAGCCCGAGGCGACGTCGCTCCTCTTGTTCCGCCTGGGTGAGGCGCTTGATGGGGCGGCCTTCAACTGGGAGGGCCGGCTTCGGTCCCGGCGGCGCTGGCAGCGCTGGCGGTGCAGGACGAGGGGCTGGTGCCGGCAGGACAGGTCTGGTTGCGGCCCTGGGCGCCGGCGCGGTGTGCTGTTCCCCCGCAGCTCGAACTGCCGGGCCAGACTCATGGCGGCGTCTAGGGTTTGCGGGTTCTGGATGCGGACGTCGAGGCTGAGCGGCAGCATGAGGCCCCCGGTGAACAGCTGAATGCGCTGTTCCTCCAGGAGGGGACCCGTGCGGGCGAGGAGCGCCTGAAAGCGGTCCATGTAGTCGGCCACTGTGCCGGTGCGGCGACACTCGGCGAGCTCGGCCAAGGGCGCGGAGCGCAGAGGTGGCCCGTAGCGGAGGTTCAGCAGCTCCTTGAAGCGGCGCCATGACGGAGTACCCATGTCCGTTTGGATATGCATGTACCACAGCTGCGCCCCATCTTCGAGGTTGTAGGACGCCATCCACACTTTTTCCTCCTCCATGATTCGCTGCTGGTGGAAGTAGGATTCGCAGCGGTTGATGAAGATGAGAGGATCGGTCTTGCTATCGTAGCGCGGGAAATCCATCTTCTGGAACCTCGGTGGCCGATCATTGTGATGCTCACCGAAGGGTTGCTTGCTGTTGGAGCCCGCCAACCGATCGGCCGCGAGATCGGCGATGGCCTTGGTGTTGGCCTCCGCGGTGGCCTGGAGGGCTTTGACGGATGCAACAAGGGACTCCACGGTGGTCTTGAGGTCGTCCACCTGGTCGCCCATGGCGGCGGCACAAGACGCAGCAGATGAGGACGACGGAGATGGCGGCGTTGCGGCTGGCGGTGGTGAGGGCTGTGGAGGGGGAGAGGATCGTCTGGATCGTGATACCAGGTTGTCAAGGATGTCGGAACCTAGGGTAGCTGGCCCTCGGCTACGGAGTTCGTAGCCGCGGTACGTCGCCGCCGGCGAGGTTTTGCTCCTCAGCCGTCGGCTTGTTCAGAGGAGGAAGAGAGGTAGTAGATTGATAATGTATTCCTTAAACCTTCCAAGAGTTTGATTACAAATATATAAGCCCGTAGGCCAAAACCGACTGGAGAAGATCTCCTTAATTCTAGGAACCAAAATAGATAACAGATCCTATTTTCCAAACTAGCCACCGTTGGGCGGCTCAACCTGCGCGCTTTGGGCGCGTTCCTCTGCGCGGCGCACGTCCCTGGCCCTCTTGCGCCTAGTGTACGTGCGGCCCCACATGACAGTAACAGTTGCTGTGGCATACTATAGTAGCCTTACTCCATAGAGGTATATACTTGTTGATCAGCCACTTTGAGGTGTCATGACCATAGTCACAAAGTTCCTGGGTCGACCGGGTCGAGGAACGGGGTCGAGGGTCGAGGGACGTCACTTTATAAAATTGTGGTACGAAGGGGGTATATCTCTATGGAACGATAAATTATTATGTGGAACGCGACTCTAATTCATCCGGGTCGATATTTTCGGGTCGATGCGTCTTTAAAAAGACAAAAACTATATATATATATATATGTGTGTGTGTGCGCGCGCGCGCTACTAATGAAGAAACTAATCTGCACAAACATATAAGAAACATACAAAATAGTACATTTAGATCATACTACACGTACTCAGCTTATTATCTAATAAAAACCACATCAATCCGCTATCAATAACCTTCTTATCCCAATTAAATCTGCTAGCAATGGGGCTGCGACCCCTCTCAAACCGGGACGCGATCCAACCTTGAATGGGACACTGACCCTCTTCGACCCCGACCCTCGAATCGGAACGGCGTTCCCGGGTCGTGGGACGAGGCATCGACCCCGAATTCTGTGACTATGGTCATGACCAAATGTTCTATGTAGCATGATACATATAAGCTCTAGTCCCTCGAATTTGAAATTTAGGCTGTACTAGTATTTGTGTCAGTCAAAGCTAACTATCAATACATAAAGAATTGCATAGATTGAGAACATATAATTGATGTTAAAGAACCATTCCAATATTTTGTGTTGTTTTTTATTTTAAATACAATATTATCATCTTGTAGACCATACAAATGTCTTAAATGGCTCAGGTTCCCGATCAGAGGGAGTTCTATTGTTGCATTGATGCTTTTGATTAATAACATTAATATGGCTAATATCTATGAAATGTTCCAGCTGAATCAGATCATGAATCAACAGAATCTGATGAGGAATTCCACATGTGTCAAATCTGCAATACAGAGGAGGTAACTTTTTTTCCATACTATTAATTATATAGTATATTATGCTAAATACAGAGTTATTTGCATTTATTCTGTCACATTCTTTTCCCTCCATTGAGGGTGATGTATCTTTTTTATGTGCTCAATGACCTTGCCTGTATTCACAATGGTTGTTTTTCATATTTGTTCGTACTATTTATTCTTGTGCACTATGCATAGTGCCTTTGCTGTAGTCATCACTCTTTCATTTTCATATTACCATGACCTCGGCCATATTAGAAATATCTGTGGCCGAGGCTTGATAATAATGCCGAAAACTAGCTCTGGTTGTAGAATGCTTGCAGAGCAATATAATGTCTCTTAACTTTAAAAGGTTAAAAGCTCTCTGAAAATTCAATGTCATTTCTATTTTCAACTTTATTTCCTGAAGTTCTCTTTCTATGTAATAATATCTGATCTGTCAGGAAAAGAGCCTGTTGCTTCATTGTTCTGGTTGTTCTCGACATGTTCACCCAAATTGTCTAACACCACCTTGGACTGGGATGTTGACTGATGATTGGGCATGCTACACATGCAAGATAGTAGAAGATGAGGAAATAGAGCAAGATGCCCATGTAACTGATTTTTCAAAGAGGTACGAATCAGATCCTTACTAGTTTATATGCTCATGTGGGCCCCAATTTATGCTGATTGCTTTTTGTGACTTGTCAGGTATGATGCTGCAGTAGAGAAGAAGTTGAAGATTTTGGATATAATACGTTCCTTGGATCTTCCTAATAATCCTCTGGATGATATCATTGATCAGGTAGTTTTGTTTATTCCTGTTAATAAGGCTGAACATTATGTCCATGTTGTTTCTCGATTTTCTGTTATTTTATGGCATTTTGTTCACATATAGCATAAAAGGGGTAGGATACAACATATTTAGAATCAATTACTGGTTTATTTTTTTTCTCGAATATGCAGGAGAGCTGCGTATCTTTGTATTAATAGAGAGAATAAACCGGCCCCTTACAAACTAGCATGCCTCACTCCGAGCCGAGCTGTGAGGGGCTGTGATACACTATGATGTTGTTGTAGCCTAAGAAAAACAAAAGCTTGACCCGAGACCACTAACAAGGACTAGGAATTAGCCTAGTCCGAACACTTGACCAGCACTCAAGGAGCTGAGGCTTCGAGCCCCTGCCAGACACCACAAGTGGTGTTCATCCTTGAACGCCTGCAGTAACCTGTCCAAATTTGGGCGGTCTCCTTCAAACACACAAGCGTTTCGGTGTTTCCAAAGAAGCCAAGCACCCAAAATAACCAAAGTATTAAAACCTTTCCGTTTATCTTTCTGAATTTTTTTAACACTCGTCCTCCACCATTCTGAGAAGGAGAGTTCATCCCTTAATGGAGTGCAGACCTGCCAGTCAAACTTTGCTAGAATTCGAAACCAAAACTCTCTTGCAAAGACACATGTGGTGAGTATTGTAAGACATAATCTGCAGCTGCCCTCATTTGATCTTGGTCAAGGTACCGCAGGCAGTCTGCAGTTGCTTGCAGCAATCCTTGACTTATGGCACTAGGCCACTATTGTACAAATAGTGATAGAAGTTATCAGCCATGCTGCTAGTGGCATGATCTGAGCAGTACTAGTTAGTGGAGCTGTACTCAGCTCTAACTGGTAGCACCTTAGAGTAGGTAGCAATGGTGTACAAATATGAATGCAATGCAATGAGAAAAAGGCAGTTCATTTTGCCACATTCTAGTGTTCAGCTCTCAGCCAACGCAGAGAGCAGAGTGTGTGTGTGAGCAGAGGAGCTCAGCTCTTCTTCTACCTTGGAGCAGAGGAGAGGGAGAGGAAGGTGAGCAGGTTGCTTACCTGGCCCTTGAGTTGCAGAGGGCAACAAGTGGCATCAGAGCCGTACGGTGTCGTTCCGGCCCAGCGGCTGAACGATGGCTGGCGAAGACTCCCCGGCGTCCAGTGCAGGCGACAAGGGGAAGGATGTCTCGGAGGTTGTGATCAGGACGGTGCGGGAGACGAGCTCGCGGGACTGGCCGCAGCTCACTCGCACCAACTATGGCGAGTGGGTGGTGCTGATGAAGTGGCGGCTCAAGGCGCGCAAGCTCTGGACGGCCGTGGAAGTCGGCACCAAAGAAGAGGATGAAGACGTCCAGGCCATGGACGCACTGCTGTCATCCACGCCACCAGAGTTCCACGAGGCCATCGGCAACAAGCAGACGGCGAAGGAGGCGTGGGACATGCTTGCTTCATTCCGCGTTGGCTCGGATCGAGCCAAGAGGGCCAAGGCGCAGTAGCTACGCAGGGACTTCGACGACCTGAAGTTCCGCCACGGCGAGGCTGTGGAGGACTTTGCGCTCCGTCTCCAGTCGTTGGCGAGCCAGTTGGCAACGCTGGGGAAGAAGGTGGAGGAGGAGGACGTCGTCTGCAAGCTGCTCCGCGCGTGCCCGGCCAAGTACAGCCAGATGGCGGTTACAATCGAGGCCACCTTGGACCTGGATCAGGTCTCGCTCGAGGACGTCGTCGGTCGACTTCGCCTGGCCGTAGGGCGTTCTGATGCGCCGCTGGAGCAGAAAGAGGAGAGCGGCAAGTTGCTGCTCACCGAGGAGTGGAACGCGCGCATGAAGCGGCGGACCGGGGAGAACTCCTCAAGCCGCGGCGGGAACGCCGGCGGCAACAAGGCGCGCGGGAAGGGGAAGAAGAAGAAGAACTTCGACTTGCGGCAAGATCGGGCACTGGGCTAAGGAGTGCCCGGAGCGGAAAGAGAAGGAGGAGGCCCACCTAGCTCAAGAAGAGAGCGACGACGACCACGCGCTCTTGATGGCGCAGTACTGCGCGTTGCAGGATGGCGAAGCAGAGGAGGCGGACACGGAGCAGAGGACTGCGCCGCAGCTCGTCAACCTTGACGAGCCAGAGGCGCGGGTGCTGCTGGGCGCGGTCGGCGACGAGCTGGAGCAGAGGTGGTACCTGGACTCTGGGGCCAGCAACCACATGACGGGGAGCAGGGCCGCCTTCTCTGACCTCGACGAAAGCAAGACCGGGACGGTCAAGTTCGGCGATGGCTCGCGGGTCATCATCCGCGGGCAGGGCACGGTCCTCTTCAGGTGCCGCAACGGCGAGCACCGCGCACTCCAGGACGTGTATTACATTCCCAAGCTGCGCTCAAACATTGTGAGTTTGGGGCAGCTGGATGAGCACGGGTCGGAGGTGCTCATCAAGGCCGGAGTACTGAGCATCAGGGACCGGGAACGGCATCTTCTCGCCAAGATAACACGTTCCCGTAACCGGCTTTATCTCCTGGATTTGAAGGTGGAGCAGCCGGTGTGTCTCGCAGCGGCGTGCACGGAGGAACCATGGCTGTGGCATGGGAGGTTCGGCCACTTGAGCTTCGAGGCGCTTGGACGCCTGGGCAAGATGGTGACCGGGCTGCCGCAGATCAAGCACGTCGACGAGCTCTGCGACAGCTGCCTGGCCGGGAAGCAGAGGCGTCTGCCGTTCCCAAAGGCGGCCAAGTACCGAGCGCAGGAGGTGCTCTAGCTGGTCCACGGGGACCTGTGCGGGCCCATCACACCGGCGACGCATGGTGGTCGGAGATACTTCCTCCTGCTCGTGGACGACTGCAGTCGGTTCATGTGGCTGCAGCTCCTGACGAGCAAAGATGAGGCGGCGGAGGCCATCAGGCGCTTCAAGGCGCGGGCAGAGGCGGACTTCGGGAAGAGGCTGCGCGTCCTCAAGACCGACCATGGTGGCGAGTTCACGGCGGTGGAATTCGCCAGCTACTGCGCAGGAGAGGGAGTGGCGCGTCAACTGACGGCGCCATATTCGCCGCAGCAGAATGGCGTAGTCGAGCGGCGCAATCAAACCATCGTTGGGATGGCACGCTCGATGATGAAGGCAAAGGCGATGCCGGCGGAATTCTGGGGCGAGGCAGTGAGCACGGCGGTGTTCATCTTGAACCGCTCACCGACCAAAGCCCTGAAGGGGACGACGCCGTATGAGGCGTGGCATGGGCGTAAGCCCAATGTCTCGTACCTACGCACGTTTGGCTGTATCGGGCATGTGAAGACTGTCAAGCCAGGCCTTGGGAAGCTTGAAGATCGGAGCACCAAGATGGTGTTCCTGGGCTATGAGGATGGGACGAAGGCCTATCGGCTCTACGACCCGGCCCGGGGGAAGGTGGTGGTGTCCCGGGATGTCGTTTTCGACGAGGCGGCGGCATGGAGATGGAGCACGCCCGCGGCAGGGGAAGCAGAGGGGTCCGGCGGCGGCTTGACGGGCGAATTCATCATCGACCAGCTGGTGATCGAGCGCCGGAGTGGCGCAGAGGCTGCGCAGGAGCCAGGGGCGGAGGCGGTGGAGCCTCCAAGTCCTGGCACGGCGGAGGTTCCGCCAAGTCCTGGCGCGGCGAGTTCAGCGTCCCCAGCCTCCCCTGTTTTTCCAGAACAGGGGACCCCGACAGCGGCGGCGGATCTTGAGTTAGCATCCCCCCCGTCCTCCTACTCGGAGTTCGTGGATGCCTACCACGACGGAGAGGAGCTCCGATTCAGGAGAGTGGACGACGTCATCGGTGATGCAGAACTGCCGGGGCTGGCCTCGCGTCTCACCGATCCAGAGCTCATGCTGATGAGCGCGGAGGAGCCGGCCACGTTCGCTGTTGCGGAGCGTGACGCGGACTGGCGGAAGGCCATGATGGAGGAGATGCAGTCAATCGAGGACAACCGCACCTGGGAGCTGGTCGATTCGCCGGCGGGATGCCGGCTGATTGGCCTGAAATGGGTCTACAAGGTAAAGCGGGACGAGCGCGGCGCCATTGTCAAGCACAAGGCTCGGCTCGTTGCCCGTGGCTTTGTGCAGCGTGAAGGGATTGATTTCGAGGAGGTGTTCGCGCCGGTGGCTCGGATGGAATCGGTGCGGTTGCTGCTAGCTCTTGCGGCGGCAAAGGACTGGCAGGTCCATCACCTCGACGTCAAATCGGCGTTCTTGAACGGCGACCTGGAGGAGAAGGTCTACGTCAAGCAGGCGCCGGGCTTCGCGGTGCCGGGGGCAGAGCACAAGGTGCTCCGGCTGCGGAAGGCTCTGTATGGGCTGCGCCAAGCTCCCAGGGCGTGGAACGCCAAGCTCGACACCACCATGGGTGAGCTTGGGTTCGCACGCTGCGCCACCGAGCATGCGCTGTACACACGACGACGGGGGAAGGAAGAGCTCATCGTCGGCGTGTACGTGGACGACCTGATCGTCACCGGAGCTCGGGCGCAGGACATTGAAGCGTTCAAGTGCGAGATGGCGGCTCGTTTCAAGATGAGCGATCTCGGCGCACTCTCCTACTACCTCGGCATCGAGGTAAAGCAGGGGAGGGACTCCATCGCGCTGGGTCAGCGCGCCTATGCGCTCAAGCTGCTGGAGCGGGCCGGGATGACGGGCTGCAAGCCCATGGCGACGCCGATGGAGGAGCGGATCAAGCTGTCGAAAAACAGCACGGCGGCGAGGGTGGACGCAACGCGTTACCGGAGCATCGTCGGCGGGCTGTGGTGGCTGACGCATACTCGGCCGGACATCACGTTCGCGGTCGGGTATGTGAGCCGCTTCCTCGAAGACCCGCGGGAGGACCACTGGACAGCGGTCAAGCGGGTGCTGCGCTACGTCCAGGGCTCTCTGGACATGGGCGTCGTCTTCCCCAGGCACGGCAGGCTTCAGCTGACAGCGTTCAGCGATGCGGACATGGCTGGAGATGTGGATGGACGGAAGAGCACCACAGGTGTGCTCGTCTTCCTCGGAGCCGCACCGGTGGCTTGGCAGTCACTGAAACAGAAGGTGGTGGCGCTGTCAACCTGTGAATCCGAGTACATGCAGGCCACCGCGGCGTGCCAAGTCGTTTGGCTGCGCCGGCTGTTGGGTGAGCTCATTGGCGCTGAAGCTCGCCCGCCAGCACTAAAGGTGGACAACCAGCCGGCCATTGCGCTGGCAAAGAACCCCATCCTCCACGACCGAAGCAAGCATATCGATGTGAAGTTCCATTTTCTTCGGGACTGCGTCGATGGGGGGCACCTTGTCATCGAGTTCGTCGACACCGGATGGCAACTCGCTGACATCCTCACCAAGTCACTCGGGCGTCTTCGGTTCTCGGAATTGAGGAAGATGATCGGCATGGATGAGGTCCAGGGCTAGCAACAGGATTAGGGGAAGTAATGTAAGACATAATCTGCAGCTGCCCTCATTTGATCTTGGTCAAGGCACCGCAGGCAGTCTGCAGTTGCTTGCAGCAATCTTTGACTTATGGCACTAGGCCACTATTGTACAAATAGTGATAGAAGTTATCAGCCATGCTGCTAGTGGCATGATCTGAGCAGTACTAGTTAGTGGAGCTGTACTCAGCTCTAACTGGTAGCACCTTAGAGTAGGTAGCAATGGTGTACAAATATGAATGCAATGCAATGAGAAAAAGGCAGTTCATTTTGCCACATTCTAGTGTTCAGCTCTCAGCCAACGCAGAGAGCAGAGTGTGTGTGTGAGCAGAGGAGCTCAGCTCTTCTTCTACCTTGGAGCAGAGGAGAGGGAGAGGAAGGTGAGCAGGTTGCTTACCTGGCCCTTGAGTTGCAGAGGGCAACAAGTATGTGTTGTATATTTTCAGGTTCTTGATCACACAGCAAACAATGATCGGGATGTGGAAGATTCCTCCTTTCCAAACGATCTGCTGTCCAACACCTGTTCCTTACTGCCAACCATAGAAATATTTTGCACTTAGCTGGTGCCCAGGATTTCCAAATTCTTCACCAGGGCTCAAAGTTAATTACTGGTTTATAAAAGAAACATTAATTACCACTCGACAAGGCTGTAACACCCTGGCCCAATTCGTGGTAGCCCTTGGGGCCCAGTTGTAGTGGTGGGATCAGTCCCACATAGAGAGTTTAAATTTCAGAGTAATAGTATCCTTGACAATCAGCATACAGTAATCAGTCCCACATGGATGTTTTTTCCCCCTTCATTGTGCACATGGAAGGGAGCCATTCCTCAAGAATGGAAATTGTTGTTCCTTTGTTTCAAACTCTAAACTACAAAAGCCTTTCCACAGGAATGGATCAGTCTATATTCTATAATTCATTCAGAATTCCTCCAATCCAAACAGGGCCTTATTGGTCTTACTATTTCAATAAGGGGTGGTTGGTATAAATTAAGGTATCATTGACTGGGTTTAGATGGCCGTGAACTCAAGCGGCGCAATTACGTTGACTACCAGCAGCTGCACCACAGCACAGGGGTAGATGGTAGACTGGTATTGGGAATATTCTTCCTGCTTTTATGAAAAGAGTGGTACAAGCCCATCCTTGAGATGACTTGAACCTTATAGAACCTATCCCAAAACTAAAGGAAATAGATAACAAGTCAATCTAATCTCTTAGATAACAAAACAACCATAATGACTGGCGGGAATACCCGCTCATGAACAGTACCACAGGCCCTAAGGAGAAACATGTGTTGCTCCCTTCCTCCATCATATGAGCCCTAATGGGCCGCACCCGCACATGACATACGCAGTGTTGATATATCTTAACTCAGATCTCAGTATAGAGCCCTAGTACATGCTAAAATTGTTGTGCTTTATGACATCCATTTTGGCTGACTACGAGATCTTTTTTTGTTGAGTTTGCTTTATTTCTCTAACTTTTGTTCATCATCTAGTATACTTTTCTGTTCTATTGTCTCACTTCTTCATGCATTGCCATACTTAAAGCAACGATGAGTCAGACGATTATGCACATAAGATCTCAATTCGTGTCTATTTAAGAAGTTTCCATATTTGTTTTTAGCTGGGGGGGCCTGACAATGTCGCAGAAATAACGGGACGTCGTGGCATGCTAATAAGAGCTTCGGATGGAAAAGGCGTGATTTATCAGGCGCGGAACGCGTGAGATTGCTTGCTTATGCTATTATGTTTTATATTCTGGTTCAACGAATCCCATGTATATTCTCATTTCTGTAGTTATATTTTTTCATTGCTTGTAGGAAAGAAGTCTCAATGGAGATGATTAATATGCACGAAAAGCAGCAATTTATGGATGGTAAAAAACTAATTGCAATTATATCAGAAGCAGGATCAGCTGGCGTTTCTCTCCATGCTGATAGAAGGGCAAAAAATCAGGTCTTATGTTGCTCCATTTTAGCCATCTGTTGCAACAATGCCATATGCTAATCTACCAGAAATTCAGAATAATGCTCAAACTTCTTAAATTAATTTCGCAGAGGAGAAGAGTACACATAACGCTTGAACTCCCTTGGAGCGCAGACCGTGCAATACAGCAGTTCGGGAGAACCCATCGTTCTAATCAAACTTCTGCACCTCAATATAGGTGTGATATTTATTTACATGAACATTCTGTCTTTCTTGTCTGTCTGGATTTTGATTGTGCACTGTTGGTTGCTGTATGTCACTTGTGAATGAGGGTTTTGCGGGGTTTTCCTTGCAAATGAAGATTGAATGTAGGTGCAGAACTTCTTTTAGTGCTGGTAACTACTGATGGCTGCCAGCGAACCTGGAACAACTAATGTCTTCTCAATGCATTATATGCAGTATTACAGTCTCTGTTTTTCATATCCTGTATTTAAGAATGCATACAGGCTTGTTTTATCAAGATTGGTTTGATATGGAATCAGCAAATTTATACGAGCGATCCTATTGAGGTTTCTATTTGAAAAGGACTTCACAAATATGATGTTCTCAGAGTATTTGTGCATCTGTCAAATGTTGATATAATCGAGTGGTGATTTTTAATTTGGGGGAATTACTGTATTTTGCCTAAATGTATTGGTTGCCCATGTATCCAGTCTCAATTCTTGGCGAGTTAACATGGTTACTATGTTCACATTTCAAACTGTTTTGCATCATTCATAGATTGATTATATGTCTGAAAAAATTGGAGCTCAACTGTAGGCTCCTTTTTACAAATCTTGGCGGTGAAAAGCGATTTGCATCAATTGTGGCAAAAAGGCTGGAGTCTCTTGGCGCTTTAACACAAGGAGATCGCAGGTTTTTACCAATTTCTAAGTTGCAATAACACATCAGTCAAAACATTTCTGAGCCTAGATTTCTACTTTGGCAGGGCTGGACTTTCTTTGAGTGCTTTTAACTATGATAGTAATTATGGGAAAAAGGCGTTAACCATGATGTATAGGGGAATAATGGAACAGGTTTATACTACTACAATTAATTTTATGAACTATTTCCTTTTTTTGTCCATACAACATTCTAAGAGTTGGTTTTAAGGTGACCAGGATTCTTTTCCAGTTGTTCCTCCGGAATGTTCTGATGATGAAGCTAGCATCCAAGCATTCATTGATGAAGCAAAAGCTGCTTTAATATCAGTTGGAATTATCAGGGATGCTGTTGTATGTAAGTTAATAAAAAACATTTTAACTTAAGTTTTATGCTTGTTTCGGTATACTGGTAGCATATTAACCTTTGTTTATGATCACATTGCTTCATGATGGATGTGCTTAACTGCTTATATTTTGCCTTTTTTCACATAACGACAGTTCGAATGTTTAATATCAACTATTTGTTGTCTACCTGTTTTGGCACTATTAAATTGAAGATAAAGGGTTTCCCTTTGATTGTTGTATAGAATCTTGTAATAGTTGTTAATTTTCCATTGTATTTATGTGTATTCTATGTATAGTTCAGTATTAAATATTTTGGCTCACTAAATGATTTTCATCTGGCAATGGAAAAGATGGAGGGAAGCTTGCTGGTCGGATTGTAGATTCAGATATGCATGATGTTGCTCGTTTTCTTAACCGTCTTTTGGGATTGGCTCCAAACATTCAGAATAGGTGAAGTGCACAATCCACATACCTTTAGAGAGTTGATTCGACTATTCTAACACAATCTTTGGAGCAGGTTGTTTGATCTTTTTACAAGTATACTTGATGTTGTCCTTCACAATGCACGGATAGAAGGGCAACTAGATTCTGGAATTGTTGATCTCAAAGCTAAGAATATTGAAATGAAAGAAGCACCCAAGGTAATGTTTTGGTGTGATGATGTTTGCTTTGGCAGCTCGATTTTCATTAACCATCAATGCATGTTTTCCATGCAGACAGTTCATACTGATAGCTTATCTGGTGCATCGACGTTACTATTTACTTTCACCCTCGATCGGGGAGTGACTTGGGAGGTAAGTAGACAATGTAGGAGCCATTATTGCTTTTCCTTGAGAACACAGTCATCATTGTAGTTGTATTTGAGTAAAGTCCATGTGGTTGGACTGTTTTCTTTACCTGCATAATTCTTTTTTTGAACATGTGCACGTGTAAAGTCGGCAAAGGCGACGCTTGAGGAAAGGCAGAAAGATGGTGCTGGTTCATCAAACAATGGGTTTTATGAGTCCAGAAGGGAATGGATGGGGAGAAGACACTTCATTCTAGCTTTTGAAGGGTATGTTTTGGATGATGATCAATGCTTTGGTTTTCAGCTCTTGTGCAATGCCATGGGCATCCTTTCGATGGTCATGAACACAAGTATATTCCATTAATAGTTTGATATCTCTTCTTGCTTAATCCCAAATGAAGTGCCAGCATCTATCTTAACCTCTAATAATCTATGCCTAACTAAATTTTGGATATACATGAACGTTAACTAACCCTAGGGTTGGCTGTTGCATCTGCTGCAATGCTCCTTGCTGTACACACCCTCCTTGGCCATGCCATGCAATATGTTAGCATTGTTGAAATAAGATCCACATACATCTAGGGAGAGAGCAGGATAGATTAGTAAGAACAAAGAAACAATAAATTCATCTTTGATTTTTTTTATGGAATCTATCTTTATAATCCTGCTGTATTTTACGAAGAAAATGGAAATCTTAATGTTTTCTTGAGAACTATGTAATACCTTTTATAAAAAGGAAGAGGCAAGTATAAAAGTTACTCCTGCGTCGTTCAAGGAAAAACAAAAATAAAAGTTAAAAAATTCTGTTGCAACCGAAGAATGCTGGAATGAGGTTTGACTCTAGTGTATACGAAGTGACAGAAACTTGCATGTATGAGAGACCGTGATTTAAATATGAACAGAAAAAGAGGTTTACTCTAATGTGCTTGTTATTTGATCCGATGTTACAATTGAGTCATTATTAATTCTTTCTGAACCAGCTCAACTGAAGGAATGTATAAAATAATCCGACCTGCTATTGGTGAAGCATTAAGGTATTTTCGGTTCATCATTTTTTTTTCCTTGGCAAGGTTTAGTGTTAGCATTTTACACTTCATGCAGCCTAGCAGATTTCATATCTAATGTAAAGGATGGAAGTTCCTAGTTTTTGTTACAGCTCCATTTTACTTTTGCAGGGAGATGCCTTTAACTGAACTGAAAAGCAAGTACAGGAAGGTGTCATCAATAGACAAAGTTAGTAAAGGATGGCAGGAAGAGTATGATGCTTCATCGAAGCAGGTAATGTCACAAATTCTGTTTCCTTGGTCTCTGAACATGACACTATGTATTGATGTTCTGTAAAATATCGGGTTTTTCTTATTAGTAGGTAAAATTGTGTAGCCTACGCACGCCAGAGAGATGCAAGTTGGAAGGGTCTTGTACTCGTGTTATTAGTGTTGCTCTGAGAACTATTAAGTTATGTTCAGGCATCAATGTTTTGTGAAGTGGAAAGCTTTAAGCATGCTGTCACAGCACAGGGCTGGAGTGGTTGGCATGTTTTTTTTTCTGATTTATCCCTTATGCAAGCAACATCTCGCTGTTTGGTATCCAGAGGTTTTCAAGCCGCATAATGTCTGAGCATGCAAATCTCTGGATGGTTATGGTGAATAGCTATATGTTTGTGGATCCATTCTATATTGGTCCTTGTATTGAGGATTGACTAACTTTATTTTCCATAGTACATTTACACCCTTAATTTCGTTTAAGTTTGACCAAATAGCTAGTAAGCTTATTCTGTACTTTTCTTCTTTTATGTGCACTACTGATCCAGTGCTTCTTTTCCTCATTTCAGTGTATGCATGGATCTAAATGTAAAATTGGGAGCTACTGTACCGTAGGTAGAAGGTTGCAAGAGGTTAATATATTGGGTGGCCTCATACTTCCTGTTTGGGGTACAATAGAGAAGGCCCTAGCCAAGCAGGTTCACTTCTATGCCTATTCTTTGCAAGTTGTATTGTTCACTTCTATGCCTATTCTTTGCAAGTTGTATTGTTGCTGGTTATTATCATGAGTTAAATGATGTGATTCCTCTGGATTCAGCTCGTTGATCTGATTTAAAGACATGTCATATTGCCTATATTTTTGTATTGGCCCCTCTATGGTTGAAAGCAGATATGGCTCGGAAAATTGGTGATTGATTAATGAGAGTACAAGGAATACATTATATAGGCAAGGATCATCTAGGGCTTATAGAAATACACCCAATCAACGGAGATCCTTGCCTAATCTAGATCAATTACCATAAACCCAAAGGGCAACCCTAGCCGCCTAGGCTGGGCGCCACGGCCCAAGGGCCAGCCCACTAATAGCCTCGCTAACAATGGTATATTAATTCCAACTAGATGTACAAACCACTTATAACACTGCACTCCTCAGAGTAAGGACACAATATAGCCTTAAGGATTCCTATCGAAGGCACCCAGAAATAATGGTCTCCAAGTAACTAAAATAATAAGCAGGAAGTTGAGGGATAGACAGAAAAAAGTTCAAGTGCAGTTTTGATGCCATATTGCAACTAGGAGTGACAATTCTCCTGAGGGGGTGGCATAATCTACATGGAGGATGGGGCTGGATTGGAGATAGACAGCAAACAAAGTACCATCATGGGTACCTTTTCTGTCTGTTTAAGCTTACATTTTTATCTATCCATTGGAGTTTAGATTTTAGAACTATATGTTTGGAAAAAAACAATGCATATGGTCAGTTGATGTTCAGCTGTTACTATCACTTTTTGTTGATCTTATTGACATAGGGCATTCCTTAGGATAATCCTAGGAGACCAGCATATCACAATATAACGAAGGCACAAATTGACTTCTCCCACTGTCTAGTGTTACTTAATGTCCTATGCTTCGCTGTTGTAATCTAACAGGTTCGTCAGATTCACAAGAGAATACGTGTCGTCCGTTTAGTTACAACAAATGACAGTCCCCAACGAATTGTTGGACTGCTGATTCCAAATTCAGCAGTGGAATCAGTACTAACAGGTTTGTTTCTGATGTCATGGCATTCCTCTAATATGGCTTAATTTATTAACTCAACTTCCATTCCTCGTTTTTATCATGTACAAGCTCAATTTAAATATTGTCTTTATGCAGGGTTGCAATGGGTCCAGGATATTGATGATTGACATGGAAAGGCTTCAATTTTGTTTTTCTCACCCACACTCGTATTGCCGGTTTATTAGTTACCGTTCTGATGTCAGACGCAGCAGCCTTTGGTGCCTCTGAACATTTACTTTTGTTTCTAGGGAGCTAGCAAGCTAACTTATCTGAAGCGCCGAAATTCTTAGCTTACAGGTTAGGCAGGTATATACGGACAACTTTTGTATGTAAAATACGCGGTGTGCCGCCGCAGTTGTTTCTTTCTTTGCCTCCCCTTGTTCTCTACCAGGTCTATATGTTATATATTGTTACGTAAAGCTACTAAAAATACTCGGTTAACCCCAAAGAAAGGCGCAATATGGGGGGGACTGTGGCGTTGTTGCCGATGTCAAACAAGAAAATTTGAGACATGTCTATATTATGGTAAAATTATGCATTGTACGTATGTGTATTCCGTCCCTAAAAGAATGCAACTCTCGTTTTCTGATCAGCTAAATAATTTTAAGTTTGATTACATTTATACAAAAAAAATTTACTAACATCTATGTCAACAAGTAGATTTAGTATGAAAATATATTATAGATTCATCTAATAATCTTTATTTTGTAATATAAACTGTTTATATAAATTTGGTTAAACTTAGAATTAGTTGACTCCTTAGAAAGCGAGAAGCATTCTTTTATGGATGGACGGAGTTGGTGCTAAACCTTGTGTCCGGTGACAACTGACAAGATGCCTCCATTGCATTTTGTTTGTTTGACGGCTGATTTGGGACTAACTTTCCATCATGTTCTCTCTCTCTCTCTCTCTCTCTCTCTCTCTCTCTCTCTCTCTTTTTGAGACCATGAAACATTTACTTGTTGAACACCGGCCGTGACTTGGCGACGTCTGTTTTCAAGCAGTACAGTAGTTGATGCTTGACGCTGTATTGTTCTGATTGCAAGGTGAGGTCGAGAAGCTCCCAGATGACACCAAAGTCTTCGTGGAGTCGTTGGTCTCTTGACCCCCTGACCGACTCAGTTCACTTTGGAGCTGAAAGTAAATTAAGCTTCGAGTAGTTCAATACTTTATCGAACATTGTGCTAGAAGCTTCCGAATTGTTCGTGACGAAAGGATCAGGTACTGGTTTGAAAGTTGCAGCCAATTGTGGTCTAGTAGATTACTGGAAATCGGAGGTCACGACGCTGCCCGCTGGTAACAAAAGAAAGTAAAAGTCCTATCCAACCAAAGCTCGCCCATCATTATCCGCGACGTGTCATGGAGTGGCCAGGGCGACTACCTTGGGATGTTGGCCGCTGGCGCCACTCCCGGGCAAGCCGCAATCATACAACGCACTCACCTACTCGCCCCCGCAGGTCGCGACCTGATCCGGTGCTCGAGCACGCCCGTGGTGGCGACGCCACCATCACCCCGGGGAGAAGCCGACGCGCGCTCCCAGCCGCACAAGGAGAAGCCGGGTGTATTTTTGCTCGGGGTTCGGGCCTTCGGGGGCCGTCCGCCCCGGTGATGCCAGTGTCCGTCCCTGCCTTTCTGGCTGCGTGCTCGCTTGCAGTTTTGTGCGGTTGGCAATGGCGTCGCCGAGCTCTGCCCCGAGGCTCGGCTGGTTCGTGACCGTGACCTCACGAGATTTTCCCTTTTCCCAGTGCGGTGACTGTGAGGCGTGCGTGCGTTGCCTTCGAAGTTTCGGAGAGATGGGCTCTTTTCGGATGAGCTGAAAAGCTCTGGCTGGGCTGGGAATCACTAGGCTGGTGGCTGCTATGAATAGCACCAACTAGTATTCACTGTTCGTGCTGGTGAGGAAGGAAGGTTGAAGACGGGCGTCTTATCCCTCAACCATTCGGCTCCACCTAGTCTGCCAAACGGCTGGCTGCCCAGCCCAGCGATTCCTAGGCCAGCCAGCATTTTTTATCTCATCCGATGGCCACCGATCGAGCCGGGCCCGGTCCGTAAAAGCACACTGCTTTTCACTTAGCAGTGACTGGCGTTAGGACTTGGGGGACTGACGAAGCTGCCTCACCACTCACCGGCACCAGAGCATGGCCGCATGGATGGTGATGATGAACTACTGCCGCTCTGTTTTGCTGCCAACCAATATTTTTTCTCTTACACATCAAATCAGTAACAGCCACCAGTCAATTAGTACTATTTTTCTATCACAGCAAATCAGCACCAGCCACAACCAGCCGAACAGAATGTGAAAAGAAACTAGCAGCATGCTGTTGAGAACGAGCACCAGCTTGGTTGGTAGCGCGGCTGGTGTACAACCTACCTTTAGTTCGACGCTAGTGTTTCTCACCGCGGTTCTTCCTCATTTAAACTCGCTAGTGTTTCTCATCACGGTTTTTCCTCATTTAAACTCTGTTGTAGGGTGTGAGTGAGGTGTGCGTGCGTGCATGTGTATATATGAGATACTACCGCTGTATCCAGACGAGGGTCTAATAATACCAGATTGCTGTTGCTGTTGCGGCCTCGCCTGTTCACGCCGCAGACGATCCTGGAGGCGACTGGCAGGTCAGCACGAGCGGGCAGACCGGACTCGGTCGCGCGCACCGTGCACAGGCGCCAGCGGCCGGCCACAGTGCGGCGCTAGCGCACGTGTCACGTGACCCCCCGCTCCGCGGCGCCGGGGGCCCACGGGGTCCCGTGTCTGTGTCTCCGGGTCCCGGTGATCCTAGGACTTGAACATGTGGACCCCAGGCTACAGCCGACCAGGCAGGCGGGGCCACTAGGTCTCTGGGACTCTGGGCCGGTGGCCTGGCCTCGACGGTCTGACCGGCAGGCTACCATCCACCACATCCCGGAGACCTTGAGCAGGTCAACGGGCAATAGGTCCAACCCGCCACCTATTTTGCTACACGCACCAAGGATAAGAGGGGAGTTCCAAATCCAAACACGCACACGTCAGATGCTTGTAGCTAGAACAGAACCTATCTCGAATTTGCTTGAGAAAAAGGCGCACGGCTTGACGCATATAATTTGTTGATTTCTTAAACAATTTTTTATTATTTTGTTGGATTAGCTGGAAAAGGCTATACTTTTTCATGCCTTGTCTTCTTTCGGAAAGAGATTATTTGAGCCCATACTGTTGCCGAGCTGTTTTTTTTTATATGCAACCTCAGAAGCTGGGGAAAGGATACATCATACATGAAAACACAAGCACGGCTTCTTGATTAGTAGGCTGTTAAGAACAGAGTTACAACATGTGAAATGATAGACCATCATGCTGCTTTTGGTGTACAGCTGTGTGGACCTAGCATTATTCACCAGGGAGGGAGGGCGTAGGAAGCTTCCCGGAAGCTTCCAAGCTCGGCAAAAGAAAAGGATAACCAAGAGTCCAAGACGAAATGAGAAAAGAAATTAAAAGGCAATGAGGCAATCCGCGATCTTCAAATGTTGTTTTGTACCTTTCTTTAAGATAAGCGTTACAGGATCTCCCAAGTCATGTCAAATTGCCTAACTTAAAGTGCCTTTTCTACTATAGTAAAAACAACAAAGAGTGAGTCATCTCAGAGAGAGTGAGAGACCGGTATGATTCTAACTTGCGGAACTATAAGTCTCACTTGAAAGGGGAAAAAAAGGTAGAAAGAAAATTAACAGCGAGTGACGTATGTGAAGCCTACTAAGATGGTAATCTCAAAGTTATTGGCAGTGAACCCTTTAGTCCAGTTTAGTTTTTAATGTAAAATGTTTATCGATTCTGAAGACAATACGCGCCTATATTTTCGGTACGAGTTCGGTATCACGCAAACAAGATGTACGATATACAACTTTCCTTACAATATCAAGACTGAATACAATTATTTAAAAATTTATAAAGTTATATGTCATCAACTTTAGGAACTATCCTTCCTCGCAAAAAAAAACTTTAGGAACTATCCAAACATAACTGTTAAATTGTTAACGACAACACATCCTATTGGACATTTTATGTCAACTATTTTGTCGGCATCCCATATTTTTATGATCAAATAAAAGCCGTTAAGTTATTCACATTAAGCACGAAGCAGCACACTTATAAAATCTGTTCGTTGATATCCTAGATCAAATTTGTTGGTTACTGCATGGCTCTTCACGTAATGTCTCCTGTGAAAATCTCTTTTTTTGTCCATGATAAAAACCGCCTGCATTTTTTTTGCATATAATGTGAATAATTGAACTCGGCCCCGTTTCTTCGGTTTTGCCGATTTCACCTCCCCGCTCACTCCGCTGTGGGCCCCACTTTCCGCGGCTCCTCCACAATCATCATCACAAAACAGCAACCGCCCCCCTTTCTTCTCCCCTCCTCTCTCTCTCTCTCTCTCTCTCTCTTCTTCACGCCACAGCCACACCACAAGTGTCCGGCCTCAGAATCGGATCAAGGCAAGCAACCGTGGACGAAGCCAAGGCCCCGCCTCCCTCCATCACACGCGAGACGGAGACGCGGCCGCTTCTGCCCGAGGCCTGCGTACAAAGATCTCGGGCTCCCTCCGTCCCGTCGTCCTCGCGAGCAGCTTAATTTCGTCCGTCCGTCCCCCGCCCCGGCGTCTCGTCTCGCGACTGCCTGTGGTCGGCGGCGGCTGATCGTCTCGGCCCGCGGCGAGCTCCCGCCCTGACATGGTCGGCCGGATGGAGCGGCAGACCGCGTCGTCGTCGGCGTCCTGCTCGCCCTCCACCGCCGCCTCGTCCTCCTCGGCCTGCGGCGGCAAAAGGCGGTCTGATTTCCTCAACATGTTCCGGGTACGCCTGAATCCACTCGCTCGATTGCTACCACTCTTCTTTTGTTTGATGATAATTAGTTATCCCTGTGTGTTGGTGTCTGTGTCAGTTTTAATCCTCCAATTTCTTTCTTCTTCTTCTTCTTTTTTTTGTCAAACAAAGCGTCCTCCACTCTTCTGTGGATAAAGATTACTCCAAAATTTTCTACCAAAACCATTCGACAACGCTCGATTAGTGCTCTGCACACGACGTCACGACAGTTCGTGGTGCAATTAAGGGGGGTCATACGATTTTCGTACGAATTCACGGATTTAGGTACAATTACACTTGTGGACCTGTGGTCTGGTCGTTTATTGCTTTTTACAAGAGAAGGTTAGTCGATTTAATCGGGGCCAACTTGTAAAATCGGAGTCACAAGATTTCAAGGTTTGGGGGCGCAACTTCCAAGCCAAGTCGGACTTTTGCAACAAGGGCCTCCTTTTTGACTGGGCCGGTGTTTAGTTACAAAATTCAAAATTCTAAAAAAAATTCTGGCACCTGCATGAAGACTTAAATCTAGACGAAATAAAAAACGCATTGCGACTGCTGTCTGTAAATGGCGAGACGAATCTAATGAACCTAATTAGGTTGTAATCAGATGCTAAATTGCTACAGTAAACAACCTCTAATGATGGATTAATTAGGCTCATTAGATTCGTCTCGCGATTTACAGACGAGTTCTGTAATTATTTTTGTGATTAGTCTATGTTTAGTACTTCAAATGTAGAAAGATGGTTTTTCAAAAATTTTACGGAGCGCAACTAAACACCCCCGGTACCGCATGCGGCACCGGCATGTCACGCCAGCCGTAAGCAACTTGTCCCTTTTGGATTGGATCCTCTTGCTCGGCCAGTCCGCTTCTCCCCGTAGCCTGAGGCACAGCGACCCCTTTGCGCAAACCGTGAGGTCCTCCGTCAATCCTGCCTGTTCTTATCGAGCTCAGACTACATGTGGTCCCTGGAGCAGTAGCAGTTGTATCGTATCACAAAGCAAATCGATTGTGTTTTGCTCGCAAGTGCCGGAAGGAAACATCAGTTTTCGGCTTCTTGCCTTGGAAATGCAGCTGCCACACGACTCGGATGAAATCCTGGGGATTTCATTTTGTTGTGGCAAGTGTCAGTAACTTGAGGTGCTCGACACTTGTACCACATGTTTAATAAGAAGGGTCACAGGTTGTCATGGACCACCGATAAAGTAGCACCTGAAGTGCCAGGGCCGTACCGGCAAATCCGGAGGCCCTGTGCGAAACAATGCACTGGGCCCTAGTGGCCTAGTGCAGAATCGCGAATGACAAGTAATAGTAGCTGGCAAGCGCGATGTACTGTGTGAAAGCGCAAATAATAGAAGTCATACGTGTGACTGACAGTCAAATCATCACACAAGGCCTAATAACTATTTTTTATTCTAGAATTTTTATTGTTGCTGCAACAATTATTATTGTTTGCGCAAGAAAAAAAATTATTACGGAACAAAAGAAATTTATTCTAGCAACAAAACATAGTGGCTTGGTTTATTGGGCCGACTTTAGACCCAAAACATGGAATTCTGAAGAGGTTGGGGTGCTGTGACAGGTCCACTCGAGGTCACACGAGTGACCCCGAGCAGCACCCGTGCAAAAGAAGCGGCAAGCGATACGCCTACGATGATTCATCTTCCAGGAGCAATTTGGGCCACGTTTTGCCACAAATTTGGCCAACAATCAACTAAATTAAATTCTCTATATAATTATACTTAATGTATACATAGTATTTTAGGGGCCCTTCGAATTTGGAGGCCCTGTGCGGTCGCACGGCCCGCACGGGGCTAAATACGGGCCTGTGAAGTGCAGCAGATACCTCGAACTAGGGCAGGGAAGATATCCGCCCGTATGATCATCAGGATGCGGCCATGTGCGTTGTCTACTAGGCTTTGGATAGTAAACAAAGAAGAGTGTTACCCCTAGCCAGCTACCTGTCGCTGACCTGGGCCAACTATTGTTGCATTGCAGCCTTGGACCCTACACCTGGACCTTAGTTGGGTGATATGCTTATTAATTTCCTCATGAATGATTATTATTGCAATTTCAAATTCCCATAATTTATCTGCGTGGTATACCTGTTCTTTTGCAACATTTGGACAGCTAGCTGTATTGGAAGGCAAGTTCCTTGTTTAAGCTACACCTTTGATTTGGTTTTAGAATATTTGCTGTGTAGTACTAGTTTCAGACACTGTAACCTTTTTTGTAATCAGTGTGTATAGAACACTTTATGCCAGAACTAGTTTTCTGTCAATGTGTGTAGAACACACCCATATCAGTTTCTGGACAGTGCCAGTTTTCTCTCAATATGTGTAGAACACTTGCTCCCAGAATCAATTTTTTTTTTGTCAATATGTGTAGAACGCTTGCTGTGAGAGTCTGTTTTTAATCATTGTGTGCAGAACACTTGCTGCTGGAATCAGTGTTTTTCGATGTGTGTAGAGCACTTGTTGCCAGAATTAGTTTCTCAATGAGTTGATATACTGATATTACATTCTACTGATATCACATGCTTTTGCATGGACAGAGTGCAGCCTGTCTTAATTCATCATCTGCTGATACCGGCAAGGGAAGGAGTAAACTCTCAAGCAACAAAATCACACATGGCTTCCACCTGGTGGAAGGCAAGTCTGGCCATGACATGGAAGACTACCATGTAGCAGAGTACAAGTATGAGAAGAACCATGAGCTAGGCCTCTTTGCCATTTTTGATGGCCATTTGGGAGATAAGGTGCCAAGTTACCTGAAAGCTAACCTTTTTAGCAACATAATAAAAGAGGTAGGTGTTACTATCGGTTTTCTATGTGTGTGTGGACCACATGGGATCATCTGGTTACCATGTGTATATACCGTACTTACTGTTTCCTTATTCTGGTTGCTGCAGCCTGTCTTCTGGGATAGCCCTCAAGATGCAATAAAGAATGCATACCGCTCTACAAACAAATACATTCTAGAAAATGCAAAGCAACTTGGACCGGGTGGTTCTACAGCAGTTACTGCTATTGTAGTTGATGGCAAGGATATGTGGATAGCAAATGTAGGCGACTCTCGAGCTGTTGTGTGTGAAAGAGGTTCTGCTAATCAGCTCACTGTTGACCATGAGCCACATACAACTAATGAAAGACAGAGGATTGAGAAACAGGGTGGCTTTGTAACAACATTTCCTGGTACAGCCATTTCTTGTGTGTTATTATGTCCATCGTTTTTGGAACTGAGAAGATACAGTTGCTTTATTCTATCTATGGTTTCCTTGCAGGTGATGTTCCTCGGGTAAATGGCCAGCTTGCTGTTGCTAGGGCATTTGGTGACCAAAGCCTCAAGGCCCACTTGAGTTCAGAGCCTGATATTAGACATGTACCAATAAACTCAAGTATAGAGTTCATCATACTTGCCAGTGATGGATTATGGAAGGTTTCTACCAAAATCTGCTTGCTAACTGTTCCCTTCACAAACTTCTTTTTTTCCCCATGCTTTATGCAAAATGCCGTTGGCATGCTCTTATTAAGTCCTTCACCACCCTGCACCTTCTAGATTGAAATGATTGGTTGCTTTTGACCAATTCTTGCATTATCAGGCAACATATTTTCTCCCTGTAACAAGAAAGCAGGGAATAGTTTAGACACTGGCAAAGAGCCTACCTTATGCAGATCTCATTTATGTTTGAGCCTTTGAGGCATTCTGTTCTCAAAAGTATTTTGGCACCAGTTTCTAAACTATCACTCCATGTACCCTTTCTGTATGCAGGTAATGAAGAACCAGGAAGCCGTTGATCTTGTCAAATCCATCAAGGACCCCCAGGCAGCAGCAAAGCGGCTGACAACGGAAGCACTTGCAAGGAAGAGCAAGGATGATATCTCTTGCATTGTCATCCGTTTCCGCTGCTGAATGTCACATGCGCACTGACGATTGAGACAATCGTCCGTTATCGTCTCCCTCTGCCAAATTTCTGATACCATCTGCTGTGCTTATTTGCCAAATTCGGAATTTCTGATAGCATCTGCTGTGCCTATTTGCGAAATTTCTGATAGCATCTGCTGTACCTATTTGCTGAATTTCTGATAGCATCTGCTGTACCTATCCTAGTTGTGGACAAACCTGGAATTAATTAGGACATTGAAGACTTGAAAGCTGGATGGCGAGTGTGTGCGCAGGGTGCTCATTCGTCTGTGAGGATATACACGAGCATGCTAGTGGACCTGGACTTGCGGTCTGTGCGGACCTTAGTGCTTGTGTGCTTGTGATGGTAATGGACTAATGGTGGCAAAGGTTGTGTATAGGAACTTGCTGATTTAATTTGGTTATTATATTTAGTTTTTATGGCTCGCATTGCATAGGGGAGGGCCTCTAATCTCAATGAAACAGATTTGAAGTTCAAAGTTGAGAAAATTCCGTGTGATATTGAAAGCTACTCCCTCCAAACCATAATAATATTTGGGACGGTCTTCAATAATAATATTTGGCTCTTAATTTTTTTTATAATATAATGTTTATAGCAATAAAATTATAGTTATATAAAACTACTATTGAATATGAATATAATGATATGATTATTATAAGATAAAAAATTTATTATACAAGATTAATTGTGGATTAAAGTTTTTAAAATTTGAATATAAAATTACGTGCGCGCCTTATTCTGAAACTCCTGGAACGGAGGGAGTATAACAATCCTTTGCCATCCAAAATTAGAGGTTCCCTTTGGAGCCATCAATTCTAATATCCAATTAGCATTTTTTTAGAAACATACTAGTTACCAACGGGGCAACTCTCTCTCTCTGTTTCTGTGTGCAGAATCTACTGAGTGAGCATTTGGATCGTCAATTTCGGGAGCACTAGGAAGTAGGAACAGGACCTGGGTAAGGGTGGTAATGGGCCATGGTTCTAGTGGTCTCTTCACAGTTTAACAAGACCCTTAAATTATTTAGCTCAAAATTGTATAAGATTAGAGCTCGATCCTTTTAGGGTCCGGCCTTTAAATTTTTTTTAATTCAAAATCTTAGGCCATTTACCACCCCTAATCCTGGGGTGGTCCGTATCTTAAACAACGACCACCCCCACGAACGATTCTCCTTTTCAGTTCTCCAACCGCAGAATTTCCATGTCTTCAAATTAACTTCTAATTTCCGTAACACCCCTACAAATGTGGGCCCCTGTTTCTTTGCACAAATTAAATTCGACTGATCGCCGTACCTGCTAATTAAAATTAGCTGATGTCTGCTTCACCTAGCACTATTGAATCGTGTGCCATTTTCAACTCAACACATGCGTGCAAGCTGCTCATGTGTTTAGCAATGGAATTTGCTATTAGCGAAGTTAACGGATTATTGAGTTTGGTTTGGTTCTTTGAGAAGTAATTTTGTTTTGTGTACCTTGGGATGCATCTTTTATAGCAGGCAACGTATCAAGTGCAAACCAACATTCTCGTGCAACCGTGCAAACTTCTAATCTATAACATCAACATCTCAGATTAGAAGTTAATTTGCACAGTTGCACGAATAGGTTGATTTACACCTTATAATAAGTATCGGCCTGAAGCATCCTTAGGATTTAAAGGCCAAGATATAATTTATTTTCTTTCGAAAGGACGGCAGGAGATTTGCTGGCGTGGAAATTAATTTTTTTAGAAGGAAAAAAATACAAAAATAACAAAAAGATATCGTTTGTTCCATAGTTATAAAAATAAGTTTCTCATGAACCTCACATTTTATGACACAGTCAAATCCATTATATTGGCACTAATAATAACACTGTTTGTCACCATTACATATTCTACTACATTCATTCCCCGACATAATTTAGCAAATAATATTTTTCACAAGCATACTTACCACCGGCACAAATTCGTGGCACCGCACTGCAGTCTGCAGATTACTCTGTTAGATGATGCAGCGCAGGCAGATATCCATGACACACATTAGCATTTATCCACGTCGTCACTGGAACACGTAGCTGTTCTCCAGCGCCCTGAACACGGTGGGCTCCTCCTCCATCACCTTGGCCAGCTCCGGCGCCACGTGGGCGTACACCACCCAGTCGCCGTCCCCGCGCGCGCTCGGCATCGGCATCACGTACCCGGCGCCGGCGGGCCACGGGAAGTGGTACGACGCGAACGCCGGGAGCCCCGTCCCGAAGTCCGCCTTGCCCACCGGGAAGCTCATCCCGGACGACACAACACACGCCATCGCCTCGTTCCCGCCGGTGCCTCCCAGGTACGCCCTCGCCGCCGCCGGCTTGGGCCGCAGCGCCTCCACCCAGTCCACGAGGCCCCGGAAGTGCTCGCCGGTGGCGGCCTCCGCCACCCACCGGTGCACGTCGCCCGCCACGTCGGCGAGGGCCATGCGGCGGAGGTCCTCCGAGCCGGTGACGCCGTAGGGGATGGTGAGCACGTTGCCGAAGTAGCCCCTCATGGCGCCGTCGGGGGACATGCGGGCGCGCCCGTCCACGACCACGCCCATGCAGCACTGGCTCTGGCGCGGGGAGGCCGCCCTGGAGCAGAGCCGCCACAGGTGCGCCGTGAACGCCTCCAGCTTCGTGCGCCCCGGCCCCGCGGACGCCTTCAGCGCGGCGATGTCCGCGGCGGATACGCGGTAGATCCGGTTGACGGAGCTCGCCGCGGCGACGGCAGGTGGGGGCGGCGCGGCGCTGCGGGGGCAGAACAGGCGGTCGATGAGGGCGTCGGTGCACGGCGCGCGCGGCGGCGGCGGGTCGCGCGGGGCGACGAGGGAGCGGCGGAAGGACGGGGCCGGCGGCGCGGAGGCGGAGCTGCCCCGGGCGGCCGCGGCCCACGCGACGAGGAACATGTTGAAGGAGTAGGCGTCGCAGACGCGGTGGTCGAAGGTGCACCCGACGACGGCGCCGCCGCACCCGAACTTGGTCACCTGCGTGGGCATGTGCCATGCAACAAGGCAGTGGCACGACCGGCGTTAATCGATAATCGTGAACGTTACGTTTTACATAGAGTAGGTTTCTACTTTTACGTCATGTATGTTACATATATATTTCAAAGTTGAAACTCTGAAACGTGGCAGGGATTACGTGGAACGTCATCGTACGTACGTCGCGCGCCATACCTTAACTGCCACAACGCCGCCGGCCTTCTTGGCGGGCACCAGCTTCTCAACGCCCTCGTCCACGGTGCCGAGCCGGACCTCCCGCAGCTCGGCGCCGGCGGCCGCGGTGGCCACCGTGAAGTCGACGCCGCGGCCGTTGCACAGCAGCTCCGGCTCGCCGTCGGCGTTGGCCACCACCTCCCCGGCCAGCGGGTAGTACGCCACCAGCGTCTTGGCCAGCGCCTCCTTGAGCGCGGCCGCGGCGGGCGCCGGGTGGAGATAGCAGAAGAAGAGGCTGACGTCGAGCGGCGGCAGGAGGAGGTCCAGGTTGGACAGCGCCAGGCGGCCCCCCTGCACCGGCAGCGCCGGCGCCACCGTCACGGTCACCTCGTGGCCGCCGTGCTCTTTGCTGGCTTCGTTCACCATGCTGCCTGCGTCTGCGTGTGGTGCCTACTACTGACGCCTGAGGTTGAGGGGTCGAGGATGAAGGGAGTGTAGGACTTGAGTTTTCAGGTTCCTAAGGTGCCATGGTGCAAGTATTTAAAGGGACGGGGTTAGGTAAACTAATCTGACCACTGCAACTTTGCAGGGCACTGCATATCCAATCTCTAGTTAATTTCCTAATCTATTCCCTTGTTTAATGTCTCGTTTTAGTCAGCTGATGTGTGCAGTTCACTACGTTATATTTTGCATTCAGATTTTGCTGTATGTTACTGCTGATCTGAATTCTGAAACTGCAGGTTTGGTGGGTCATTCTTGCTACATGCAAGAATCAGGAATCGCGTGCAGCTTGTCTAGCTGCATCTGCATTTGTTGGTTCGGTTTGGTGCCCGTTGGCATGACTTTGGGCTTGTGGGTTTCGGACATGGATGCCATTCTGAGACTGAATCAGAAATGGTAGGAATCAGGTTGGCATATACTCCCTCCGTTCGGAAATGATCTACATATTTTGACTAGAGAAAGTCAAACTTTATAAACTTTGACTAATAATTAGTTAAATTATATGTATAATTAGTTTATAAAATTTATGTCAATACATATGTATTCAAAGAGGTTTTGAGATGACATTGAGTTATTCGTAATTGACATTATATTCTAAGAGTGATTAATAAGTCAAACTTTACTTCGAATGACTTTCTCTAGTCAAAATATGTAGATCATTTCCGAACGGAGGGAGTATGACATACTTGTCGAAATGGTCAGCTTTGAAACTCAGGACTTCTTTTAATATTAAGGAGCCGTTTGGCCGGGGGAGCCGGGCTCCCCGACTCCAGCTCCGTCTACTGTAGCATCATGTAGTGCTGCTATGGCGCGGAGCCCAGGGAGCCTGCAGCGGTTCGTTTCAGCTCTGTGCTACAGTGCACATGCGCAAATCCTAAGCATTTTTGAAGACTGAGCCGGCAAATTCTCGAGATTGACGAAGCCACCACAGGCACTTCACTGTCGACGGAAACGTCGCCTACCACTGAAAGCACAATGCCGTTAAATATTAGAATATTCGCTTTCACGAGGAGTCAAACTCAGGACCTGAGATGCTACCAAAGCTCTTGTACAAGTCTAGTTTTAATGATTTATACACCAACTAGTTCACAAACAGACTCACGATTGGCCAAGCTCAAGATGTTTTTTTTCTGTGACACCGAATTAAGTTTCGTGTACCTACTAGCTCCGATCCAACCGAAAAAGACTGTACACTATTTCGAGATGCTTTTCCCAAGTAGTCTACTCCAAAGTTCACTGTGATGGTCAAAACTGACGGTTGGGAGAGAAAGAGAGAGACGTACGCGAGAGGGATCTCTCGGAGAGGGAGTTAGACGACGCGACGACGGATACGATGATGATCCATCATCCACACCCACATCTGCCAGTCGTCGTGCTCTCCAGTGGGCGTACGATTGCACGGGGGGGATTAATCAACACAAGTGTTTGATGCTCATCAGATAGAATCAGAGTTGAGATGAGGCCGCTGAACAGCAAGCAGGTAAGAGGTAGCTGTAGCTGCCACGTTCGCGTCTGGTTGCCCGTAGTCGCGCGCCCGCGCCCACAGCAAGCAGCAGGTAAGAGGTAGCTGCGCGAGTGGCTGTGACACTGACACGGAGTGGATGGCTTTGGATGCATGTGACCTCGGATTTTTGTTGAGGCCAGGCCGGCCGCAAATAAAGCCTCCGCCCGGAGTCCTGACAAGCACGATCAGATGCGAGAGCTGCTAGCCTGCTAGGCTGCTATTGGTGGCAAGCTTGAAGAAGCCACAAATGGCGGGCCGGACCGCACGCCCACACCGTAGCCCTGACCGTCGGGAGCATGATCCGACATGACAAAACGAAGCAAATTTAACTACCATTCCTCCCATGCACGAGAGCTATAGCTAGGGTCGTCAGGGATGGTCACAGCAAAAGGTAGCCTAGCTTGCTTCGCTTTAAGATTTCGGATCAAGGACCGGTGGCTGGTAAACCGCCCTTTTTGCTTGCTTCGCGCGGCGGACCTGCGTCAACAGGGACAAAACCAACGCTACTCCATCGAGGTAGTACTAGTAGTAGCGCTCGTCAAAACAAAACCAACGCTAGCTTCGTTCGTCCGTGATCCGTCTCTGTGTGTGCTGCTTGCTCCGTCGTCGTCCATAGCACTAGCAGCTAGCTGACGCGTCCCAAACCGACATGTTTGTTCTGTTTATCCCGTTCGTCGTTCCGTACGTGCTTGTTGTGGAAGCTCGCGACTGTTTCCTGCCGTCCTGCGCCTGGTGAGTCGGCCTTGCATTGATGATGACCTGTTGGTGACACCCCGATTACTCATCAGCGACGCAACATGGATGTGTAGAGTAATGTATAGCCTTCGATCGTTCTGCACTAATGTTGCATTGCATCGACCAGGGCGGGCCTATCAACTTAGGTACGCTGTGCCTACTGCCTACTGAGAGTGGCCCTGCCCGATCATGGTTTCCCAGACGACGACTCCAAACACGCGATTATATTGTCGGTAATGGACTTCTGATGATCCATCGCCACCAACTAACCCTATCTACCTGCAGTTCTCGGATCCAATCATGCACGCACGCCGCGCGCTCGATCGATCGGGTGTAGCCGTACGTGCAGGCACACTCCAGCAGGCAGCAGATCGCTCCCTCGTACCAACCAACAAATTCGTGCGAGATCCTGATGATCGAGTGAGCAGCAGCATCATAAATGTCACCATTGCATCATGATGACGTTCTATGACTTCTTTCGTGTGCCTCCTTTCTCAAAAATTCGTTTTTGAGCGAGCAGCATCATCATAAATTCGTGTGAGAATCGTCATAAATGCGCTTCATTCTAAAAAGGCAACGTATCTAGTGCAAATCAAGAACCTTGTGCAAACTTGTGCAAACCTACTAAACAAAGTTTCAAAAAATTCTGAAAAAACCATGAATGTGCTTCTCAGATTACATCATCTATATATAAAATTTCATGGTCAAATTCGTCTTACTCTAGAAGTTACAAAAAAGACAAATTTGAGATGCATTTGAACCATTATTGTTGTCAGAAAATTTATCTTTTTTGTAACTTTTAGAGTAAGATGAATTTGACCATAAAATTTTGTATATAGATGAGGTAAGCTGAGAAGCACATTCATGATTTTTTTCAGAATTTTTTGAAACTTTTTTTAGTAGGTTTGCACGGGTTTGCACAAGATCATTGGTTTGCACCAGATACATTCCCTTCTAAAAAAACGACACTAACAGCATTTTGTGACCGTCGTTCTATGGCGATCCTCGTGACGCAGAGTAAATGTCACCATTGCAATTAAGTGACAATAACTGTTCATCATGGATAGTAAAATCTCGCTTGTAGTGTTGGCAGCTAGCGTACGTCTCTCTTCGTGCTGCACGCAGTGGTGCCTAGGGGTGGTAATGGGCCATGACCCTAGTGGTATCTTCATAACCCAACAAGACTCTTAAATTATTTAGTTCAAAATTGTATAAGATTAGAACCCGGTCCTTTAAAGCCTAGCTCTTAGATTTTCTTGTTCAAAATCTTGGGCCCTTTACCACCTCTAGTGATGCCTCCCCCATATATATTTTATTAGCGGCCGTACGTGCGACGACTCGTTGGAGCGCAAGCCCACGGGCAATTGTGGTGCGGTGTCCACTGCGTTGATCCGCCTAAGATGGGATGTGGATGTTGAACGTAGTTCATCAGCTAGCGAGGGAGCCTAGCTCGCTTGATCGCACCCAGTCACGTCTCATCTGATCGGCAGATCGTCGCGTCGTGCACGCGCACCGCACAGGCGCGCAGAGATGATGGTCACACATACAGATCAGAGACAGAGAGACATTAGGTGCACCAACAACGGGCAGCCTCGATAACACAGGTACACGGTGTTGGCCACTGACATAAACATCTTTGGTTTTAGGTTTAATTTGCAAATAGTAGGCTCATAGAACTTTCTAAACTCACTCCCCCCCCCCCAGAATATACTGTTCATATCCTGCAGTTTTGGGTCCGGCAGAATCCCTGTAGTTTACCCTAAAAAAGAATCCTTGTAGTTTGTTTAAATTAAAATAGACCATGAAAAGTGTAGATGTTAGTACAATGTCTCTCTTAAGTAGACAACAATTTGTCTCTTAAGAGTAAGGCTAATAATATAGCTGGCTTGGGGGAATCTAATTAACGGTCGCCCGTGAGTTTCCGTCCGTACGATCAATTTTCGACAAATACAATTTTTTCCTTTTTGGTAGTTGTGCCCCCACAATATTATTCTTTTTTCACGAAAGATTTTGGAGAAAATTTTGAAGAAAAAAATTGGAGAGAACGGAAAAATTTTGAAAGAGAATTTTTTGAGAAAAAATGAAAAAAATTCGAAGAAAAAACTTTTGCATCCACTATAAAAAAATTGTAAAAAAGTATTCAATGAGAATTTTGCTGCAAAATAAATACGAAAAAACATTTTCAGATATTTTGTAAAAAAACTTTTGCCGCAAAAAAGAATACAAATGTAGAAAAATTTGCATAAAAATTTGAAAAAATTTGCTCCACCTGGGGTCACCGTGGAGCACGCCACCGCCGCCGCCGGCGGAGAGCTCGCCCACTGCTACTCCCCTTGGGGAGTGCGCCACCGCCATCACAGAGCTTGCCCACTGCCGCTCCTCTTGGGGAACGCGCCGCCTCTGCTACTACGGGCAAGCTAGTGCACCACCGCCGCCGGGGAGCTTTCTCACTGCTGGTGGCCCGCCGCCGAGGAGGTCTCCCACTGGTGGTGGTCTGCCTTCGCGCGCCCGCACCCCTGCGTGCTCAGGCAAGAGTCTTCGGGAAGGAGAAAGAGGGAGAACATGGATCTGGATCTGAGGAGAATGAACGGGAGGAGGGCAGAGCTGGTGGGATAACTACGTAGTGGACCCCGCCATATGAGTTGCCTTGGGTGAATCGACGGATGGGAAAGAAGGCTATAGGTTTGATGGCTGCAAGGTTTGTTGCAGCCTTCTCTTAGCCAACATATAGTAGTTAGTTTTTCATTATTAATGTATGGCCCACTAGTCACTATCACAAAACTTTTTTGTTCTTGTGCCCGAGTCGGCTGTAAGCTTATATTCTACTTCTCTTTTCTCTCTTCCACCTCAACATTTAGCCAGCTTATAGTTTTTTATTACACTTGCTCTAAGAACATTAAGCTTCTCTGACTAGAAGGCCTCATACGCTCATGACCCAATGCAATCACCCTGAACAATCGAGGCCCAACTACCTCCAAGCAAACTAGAATTCTTGTGCTGGCATGTGGTTTAATTAATTTTTATTTGAACACGCCTACCAAGTTTGATCGCGCGCTCTGGTGCGTGTGCTTAATTGCTTCATATATAACCAGATACAATCATACAAGCTTCTGGTAATGTAATACAAATATATACCACACTTATAACAGCAGCAGTTCTGTCCTGTCTTGCTTACTACTGTCCCTTGACGCGGTTCCACATGAACACCACGGCACTCGGCACATATATACAGAACACACGGACACTGATGGACGGAGCCGTACGCCAACGTAAAACACGAACTAGACATGTACACACACGCACGATGTCACGATGGCGCCGCCGATATATCTCTTTCCATCATCTTCGTCCCACCAGCCGGCGGCCAGCAGGCTCTGAATTCACCCGAACATGTAGCTGGTCTCCAGCGCCCTGAACACGGTGGGCTCCTCCTCCATGGCCTCCACCACCTCCGGCGCCGCGTGCACGTACACCACCCACTCGCCGTCCCCGCGCGCGCTCGGCATTGGCATCACGTACCCGGCGCCCCCCGGCCAGGGGAAGTGGTACGATGCAAACGCCGGCCGGCCCCACCCGAAGTCCACCTCCCCCACGTGGAGCCGCGTCCCCGACGACACCACGCAGGCCGTCGCGCCCTCGCCGCCGGCTCCGCGCCCCAGGTACGCCCTCGCCACTGTCGCCTCCAGCCGCCGCGCCTCCACCCAGTCTACCAGCTCGCGGAAGTGCTCGCCCGTCGCCGCCTCCGCCACCCACCGGTGCACGTCGCGCGCCACGTCCGCGAGCGCCGCGCCGCGCAGGGCGCCCGCGCCCATCTCGCCGTAGGGGATGCTCAGCACGTTGCCGAAGTAGCCCCGCATGGCGCCGTCGCCCGCGCCCGTCCACGACCACGCCCATGCAGCACGACCCGAGCCCGCGGCGCGAGGCCGCCAGGGCGTGCAGCCGCCACAGGTGCGCCGTGAACGCCTCCAGCTTCGTACGTGCGCCCGGGCCCCGCAGTGGCCTGCAGCGCCGCCACGTCGGCGGCGGCCACGCGGTAGATGCGGTTGGAGGCGGTGGTGTCCGGCAGTGCCGGCGCGCGGGCTGACGGGGACGAAGAGGCGGTCCGCGAGGGTGCCGGTGCATGGCGGCGCTGGATTACGAGGCGCGAGGAACGAGCGGCGGAAGGAAGGCGCCGGCGGCGCGGGGCTGTCCCGGGCGGCTGCGGCCCACACGCGACAAGGAACATGTTGAAGGAGTAGGCGTCGCAGACGCGGTGGTCGAAGGTGCAGCCGACGACGGCGCCGCCGCACCTGAACTTTGTAACCTGCGTGCATGTGCTAGCAGAACAGTGAAGAATGATGATGTCATGATTATAGCTAGTTCAAGTACTACTAGTACTATTGTTTAGCATTAATAGTTCAAACAGAACAGCTATAAATGATGATGTCACTTTAGCAACAGTTCACGATAGTACTACTCTCTCCATCTAAAATTATATAGTAAAAACCAAAACGACTAATATTTGGAACGAAGGAGAAATTAGTCGGATGCATACGCATCTCTCTATGTAGATCGGAAGTCAAACTATAGCACTGTTACCATAAATCTCTCTGTTAAACCATCTTAAAATTATGTTGTAATGTTTAGACAACATCAATGTACTTGCCTTGAATCACTTGGAAATTAAACTTACAAAACCGTCTTAAATGTCACTCAACCAAATCTGTCCGTTTTCACTGCTATAGAGCTACTATCCAAATCAGCTAGTGGTCTGTTTGCTAATAAGTTAGGACCTGAGGACTGCAACTGGAGCCATCTAACCAAATCAGCTAGTGGTCTGTTTGCTAATAAGTTAGTCTAGTTAGCTAGTCAGAAAATGTTTTATGCACCGTGGACGATCCTAGCTACAAACCAAACAGGGTGACCTGAATTTTTGAAATCATTGTAGCACAAGTCATTATATTACCTCAGTGGAAAAAAAGAATATATTATACCTATTGTGTACGCGAACAGATGCAAAGTCTTGTGTGCTAATAATATTTAGAAGTTGGTAGGATGATTGGTGAAGCATGAAAGTGGCATACGTACCAATGCAAACTAGAAAATTCCATTGTCGTGGTCTCAAGGAAAAGAAGGTTTCCATTCAAAGGGGAAACATAACACGAAGTGATGATGCATGGCTTAAAAAAATGTGTAGTTGAAGGTTTCCGTGTAAGTAGTTGACTGCCCCATGGAATCTGTCCAAAAAGCTGTGAAAGATCCACATTTTTTTTTATCTTTGGTGAAATTTGGGTCGAAATGAATCTTCGTGCGTGTTGGTAACATGCTGCTAGCGCATCCAAGTAGTTTTATTGCATGTTTTTTTATGAGAAAAGTTTTGTGTATGTTTGCAATGATCGTCGTGCATGTTAGATTGTTAGCTACGAGTGTGATCCAATATTTCAGATAATGAAATGCACTCAGACTGTGACTGTGATAAGCTAAATGAACACTAAATTATGGAATTCTTAATATCTTATACTCCATCCGTACCCATAAAACAAGTCGTTCTGGGCTCTTGCTCCGTTTTCACAAAACAAGTCATTTTGGCAGGCGTGCCTCCCCGGCACGAGGGACCTCGCCGGGCCACCGCCAGACTTCCTCCCCCCTCTGCCCCCCTCCCCCCAGCCCTCCCCCTCCTCCTCGCTATCACCTGAGCTGGGGACCGGAAGTCCGGCACCAGCAAGGAGGGCGGCGGCGGGGCAGCTCGGCCGAGAAGCGAGGGCGCTTGGCTGCCGGTGATGACGGTGCTATGTGTATCGTTTTCCTTCTTGAAGGCATTACCACGAGGACCTCAACCTATAGGGGACTGATCCAGCTGAAAACCAGAGAACCGACACAATGGTTCGGACGGCGGTAGCATCGTATGTTGCTCTCCTCTTGAGGCGCCGTCTTAGAGTCCTTGTTGGTGACGGTCAGCTTGGAGCAATGGCAGTGCTTGATATATTGCGTAGTAAAGATCGACTCAGTGCGGTTTATACTGTTAGATATCTAGGCAATTTTCGGTATATTTTAATTCCAAATATTAATATCAATTTCATGATATAGATGAGTGATAAAGTGTGTACAAGATATGTGCATGTGTTCATGTTATTCTCACTAATAAGCATGAACAAAGAATTAAACCAGAGTAGGTTTAGTAAGTACCCCAAGGCGGGACCAGTGCCGGAGGCACCGGTTGCGCCGTTACCAGCTGGAATAGACATGCTATTCGACTGGTCTTGCTCGAAGTAGCCGAACTATGTCGAGGCAGGAAGATGTTCGCAGTGCAGTCCCACGAACGGTTACGCCGGGAAGTAGACGAAGTAGTCGTTCGCAAGAGCGGTTACGCCGGGAAGTAGACGAAGGAGTCGTTTAGGGAGCGAGCAGTCGCGTCAAGACGCTCCCCAAAAACCTAATTGCCCGCGTCCCGTGCAGGACCTTCAGCGAGCAGAGGTTCCGGAGGCCCTGCTCTCGCTAGACCTGTGCGCGCAGTGCTAGCGGTGGGGAAGGCAGAAAGCAGCTGAGGGAGAAGGGAGAGGTCTCCTGAAGAGGAGTACCTGGATGAGTGCTTGAGATGAGTGAGGATGAGAGGAGAGGGTGCTGGTTTATATAGGCACGATATGCCTCAGGTTCAACGAACCTGGACATCATTAATGGCTTTGATGAGCGGCAGTTAATGTGCCTCAGGTTCAACGAACCTGGACGTCGTAAAGAGCCTTCAATGTCCGGTCATTAGTGACGACATTAACCCTCTGTTTTAATACTCTTTACTGCAAAACATCCTTCTCATCTCAGCACATCACGTCGCACCGGCACCGCCCGTCTGGCCGGCCGGCCGCACCGCGCCGCGCCGCGCCGCGCCTCGTCTCGGTCTCGGCCACGGCCACGGCCCGGCCCGGCGCGGCGAGGCGAGCGCGCGCGCGCGTGTGGTTCACCGTCCTCCTCTTACCGGCTTCACAAGTGGTGTACACGAAGTCCACCTTTTAAGTCGGTTGAGATCCTCCTCAATTCCCGGTACGGAATTAAGCATTGTTTCCCTAGCATTAATAGTGGGCTTTAAATTCTTTTAATGCTTTAGAAGTAATGGGCCAAGCCCATTACTCCAACAATCCCCACCAAGAAATTCAAGCCACACTAGAAATACCCTCATTCCCTCATTGATATACCAGTATTCGACAGAGACTGTTAAGTTGAACTTCCATCTAGGACAAAGGCTACACTTATTCACAACTGTGCAATGGACTATGCCTTGAATTGCCAGTTTTGTGCAAACAAGTTTGACCAGAGCCCTACACTGGTACTAGGCTGCAAAAGCATCCCCGCGGTTTGGAGCTTATAAGTCATACTCCAGGCCCTTCATGAGTTTCTAGAGAATACCCAATTCTCATAGACCATGACCAGTGGTCAAACTCATATAGGTGTGTTCCTTTCAGATGTTCTGTAGGACAACATCTTTGTTTCAAGAAAACAACTCATTTGTTTAAAAGAAACCACCTGGCACACATTAAGGTATAGACTAACCTGCCATACAGATTAGAAGAGAAATGCACCTTATACACGGAATGAGCCCTTTTCACAAAGGTTCTCTTCTCACAGTCAGACTTTAGTTTGTTTCACCATCCTAATTCACGGGATCTCCGATCACATAGGACAGGTTTCCACTATAGAATGACTCACGTGGGTCTCAAGCCCAATTCCATAGATGCATTGTCTATCACATTTCGTGAAAGACCCTTTGTAAACTGATCTGCCAGATTTTTAGCCGTCTGAACATAGTCCAGGGCTATAACTCCGGAGTTTCTCAATTTTCTGACAGATTTCAACCGCCTTTTCACATGTCTAGATGACTTCATATTATCCTTTGAACTATTCACCTTGACAATTACCGTTTGATTGTCACAGTTCATTAGGATTGCCGGTAACGGTTTTTCAACTATCGGCAAGTCCATAAGGAGCTCACGAAGCCACTCAGCCTCAACAGTGGCGGTATCTAATGCTGTGAGTTCTGCTTCCATAGTTGACCTCGTTAAGATGGTCTGCTTGCAAGACTTCCAGGAAACAGCTCCACCACCAAGTGTAAACACATATCCACTTGTGGCCTTTATCTCATCAGCATCAGAAATCCAATTTGAATCACTATACCCTTCTAATACCCTTGGGTACCCGGTGTAGTGAATTCCATAGTTCATTGTCCCCTTCAGATAGCGCATTACTCTTTCAAGAGCCTTCCAATGATCATCTCCCGGGTTTGAAACAAACCGGCTCAGTTTGCTTACAGCAAACGAGATGTCAGGTCTTGTAGCGCTCGCTAAATACATTAATGAACCAATGATCTGAGAATATCTCAGCTGATCTCGCATTATCCTTTTGTTCTTTCTAAGAACTAAACTGGCATCATATGGTGTTGAGACAGGTTTATAGTCGCTATAACCAAAGCGACTTAACACCTTCTCCACATAGTGAGACTGTGTAAGAATCACCCCACCATTGATCTCTTTTACCAGTTTTATATTAAGGATAACATCAGCTTCTCCCAGATCCTTCATCTCAAAATTTTGAGATAAAAACTCTTTGACTCCCTTAATCACATTAAGGCTAGTGCCAAAGATCAGTATGTCATCCACATACAAGCACAAAATCACTCCTTCAGCCCCACCATAGCGATAGTACACACATCTGTCAGTTTCGTTCACAACAAAGCCGGCAGAGGTCAAAGTTCTATCAAACTTTTCATGCCACTGCTTAGGCGCTTGCTTGAGACCATATAAAGATTTTAACAACTTACAAACCATTCCTTCTTGACCCTTTGATACAAACCCATCTGGCTGATCCATATAGATCTCCTCTTCTAACTCTCCATTGAGGAAAGCCGTCTTAACGTCCATATGATGAACGAGAAGACCATAAGAGGCTGCCAGGGAAAGTAACACTCGAATTGTGGTCAATCGGGCAACTGGTGAATAAGTGTCAAAGAAATCTTCTCCTTCTTTTTGGGTATAACCCTTGGCCACAAGCCTAGCCTTGTACTTTTCAATAGTACCATCTGGCCTAAGCTTTTTCTTGAACACCCACTTGCATCCAACCGGTTTACATCCATAAGGACGTTCAACGACCTCCCAGGTTCCATTAGACATAATAGAATCCATCTCACTCCTTACTGCTTCCTTCCAATAGTCAGCATCAGGAGATGAATATGCCTCTTCAATGGTTCTGGGTGTATCATCTATGAGGTATACAATGAAATCATCACCAAAAGACTTTACAGTCCTTTGTCTCTTGCTCTTTCTCGGAGCATCATTGTTATCCTCCTCAGGATTTTCTACAAGTGTATGTTCATTGTGTTCTATCGGCTCAGCAGAGCCATCATCCTCGATGAACTCTTGCCTAGATGAACTTGTTTCATCTCTCATGGGAAAAATGTTTTCAAAAAATGTAGCATCTCTGGACTCCATTATAGTACCAACATGCATGTCAGGTACTCTAGATTTCACTATTAAAAATCTATATCCAACGCTGTGAATAGCATAACCTAGAAAGATACAATCCACAGTTTTAGGTCCAAACTTACGTTTCTTGGTTATTGGCACACTCACTTTTGCCAAACAACCCCATGTACGTAAGTATGACAGTATTGTCTTTTCTTCTCCCATTCCTCGAATGGAGTTATCTCTATATTCTTTGTAGGAACACGGTTTAGGACATGACATGCAGTCAATATAACCTCACCCCACCATTCCTTGGAAAGTCCCGATGTATCTAACATGGCGTTAACCAAATCCGTTAGAGTGCGGTTCTTTCTTTCGGCAACCCCATTTGACTGAGGTGAATAGGGAGGCGTCCTTTCATGAATAATACCATGTTCCTCGCAGAATAAAGTAAATAAATTTGAGAAATACTCGCCACCACGATCTGACCTAACTCTTTTGATCTTTCTCTCAAGTTGGTTTTCTACTTCAGCTTTATAGATTTTAAAGTAGTGTAAAGCTTCATCTTTTGACTTCAACAAATAGATGTAACAAAATCTAGTACTATCATCAATCAAAGTCATGAAATAGTTTTTACCACCTTTTGTCAACACTCCATTCATTTCGCACAAATCGGAATGAATTAATTCTAAGGGTGCCAAGCTCCTTGCCTCCGCGGTCTTATGAGGCTTACGAGTTTGTTTTGATTCAACACATACATGACACTTAGAATTTTTGACAAAAGTGAACTTTGGAATTAAGCTCAAATTAGCTAAGCGCATCATACAACCAAAATTAACGTGACAAAGCCTCGAATGCCAAACATTTGTTTCATCAACGTTAATAACATTGTATGCAATTTTATTACAAACATCTGACAAAGAAAGACGGAACAAGCCTCCGCTTTCATAACCTTTTCCAACACAAGTACCAAACTTAGACAAGATACATTTATTGGACTCAAAGACTAATTTGAAACCATCTCTACACAGTAGAGAGCCGCTGACTAAATTCTTCTTGATGGTGGGGACATGCTGCACGTTCTTCAGCTGCACGGTCTTTCCCGAAGTAAACTTCAGATTTACCGTACCAACACCAAGAACACGCGCATGTGATCCGTTCCCCATCAGCAAGGAGGAAGTCCCGCCGGTCTGGTAAGAAGAGAACAAAGAAGCATCAGCACAAACATGAATATTAGCACCAGTGTCAACCCACCACTCGGGTGAACCAAAGACTGAAAGAACAGTAGGTAATAAATTACCGTACCCCGAAGTTCCTCCAGGCTCGTTAATAACCATGTTGGCGGAGTCGTTGCCTTTGCGGTTCGGACACTTTGCAGCAAAGTGATCCGTACTAGCTCACACATAGTAAGCTCCCGTCTTCTTCTTCTTCTTAAAAGTGGTTGTCTTCTTAGTCTTTGGTTGGTTCTGCGGTGGCTTTTTCTTGTTCTTGTGGGAGTTGTTCTTCTGAACAAGATTGACACTTGAAGCACCAACAACTCCTTTCCCACGTATGTCCTTTGCTCTCGCCTTCTCCTCAACATCAAGAGTCCCTATGAGTCCATCTATTGTGAACTCCTGTCTCTTGTGTTTTAGAGAAGTAGCAAAGTCCCTCCAAGAAGGTGGCAGCTTAGAGATTATACCTCCGGCCACAAACTTATTGGGTAACACACATGGGGACTCTTTGCTGCAATTTTTGAGATCTTTTGCCAGAGTATGTATTTCATGAGCCTGTTCCACTACAGAACGGTCTTCGACCATCCTGTACTCAAGGAACTGCTCCATGATATACAACTCACTCCCGGCGTCAGATACTCCATATTGAGCCTCAAGAGCATCCCACAATGCTTTGCCAGTTGGCAGCCGGATATAAGAATCCACCAGGTTATCACCGAGAACACTAATGATCAAGCCTCGAAAGAGAATATCAGCCTCATCGAACGCACTCCCTTCCTCTGGAGAGAATTGTTCAGGCTTACCCTCTTTCACATGGATCACTCTCGATAGTGTTAACCACAGTATAAGCCGCTCTTGCCAACGTTTGTAATTTGAACCATCAAAAGGTGGTGGTTTGATTGATGCAGCAAAGCTAGATACCGAAAGCCTATTAACACAATTAGGTTTTTGGATTGTTAGATATCTAGGCAATTTTCGGTATATTTTAATTCCAAATATTAATATCAATTTCATGATATAGATGAGTGATAAAGTGTGTACAAGATATGTGCATGTGTTCATGTTATTCTCACTAATAAGCATGAACAAAGAATTAAACCAGAGTAGGTTTAGTAAGTACCCCAAGGCGGGACCAGTGCCGGAGGCACCGGTTGCGCCGTTACCAGTTGGAATAAACATGCTATTCGACTGGTCTTGCTCGAAGTAGCCGAACTATGTCGATGCAGGAAGATGTTCGCAGTGCAGTCCCACGAACGGTTACGCCGGGAAGTAGACGAAGTAGTCGTTCGCAGGAGCGGTTACGCCGGGAAGTAGACGAAGGAGTCGTTCAGGGAGCGAGCAGTCGCGTCAAGACGCTCCCCAAAAACCTAATTGCCCGCGTCCCGTGCAGGACCTTCAGCGAGCAGAGGTTCCGGAGGCCCTGCTCTCGCTAGACCTGTGCGCGCAGTGCTAGCGGTGGGGAAGGCAGAAAGCAGCTGAGGGAGAAGGGAGAGGTCTCCTGAAGAGGAGTACCTGGATGAGTGCTTGAGATGAGTGAGGATGAGAGGAGAGGGTGCTGGTTTATATAGGCACGATATGCCTCAGGTTCGTTGCGCACGCGCACCGCCCGTCTGGCCGGCCGCACCGCGCCGCGCCTCGCCTCGGCCACGGCCACGGCCCGGCCCGGCGCGGCGCGGCGAGCGAGCGCGCGCGCGTGTGGTTCACCGTCCTCCTCTTACCGGCTTCACAAGTGGTGTACACGAAGTCCACCTTTTAAGTCGGTTGAGATCCTCCTCAATTCCCGGTACGGAATTAAGCATTGTTTCCCTAGCATTAATAGTGGGTTTTAAATTCTTTTAATGCTTTAGAAGTAATGGGCCAAGCCCATTACTCCAACATATACATCATGGGGTGGCCAGACAGCGCATGACCACCGATGTTTCTTACATCAAAAGTTTCTAAGAAGACAGTCGATGTGAGAGTGAGACAGGAGTTACTACTTGAGGACCAAAACAAAGTTGAATGAAGAAAGTAGAAGAAGTTCGAATCTTAGTCTTTCATGCTTTCTTTTTTATTTCTTACTTTTTTGTCTTTTGTGTTTCTCAATTGGAGGCTTGGAGTCTAAGTACTTATGTAATTTTTTGGTTTTGTGGCCAGATATGTTCCTTTCTAGTCGTAGACAATTACTTGTGAGTGAATGTTCAAGACTGGATTTTTCCATGGGCCACTCCATGCCGCGAGCGAGCTTCAAGCCTTCGGTCTCCATGGCGTCCGTGGGAGCTGCAGGAGAGAGGAACTGGTGGCCTGCTGCGTGCGCAGACGAAACGAGGCAAGCATGCTGTGGGAGAGTAACGATGCGTCGTGATTAATGCCGAGTGAAGCGGAACGGGCGGCGAGCGCCAGGGGCAAACGCGTCCACGGAATGCCTTGCCTGGCCAAAACGACTCTTTTTTCAGATTAAGGGAAAATTTTTGGAAAGATCCGGTCAATTGAAGATTAGGAACTAAACGCGCCCAGTGAATTAGATCATGTTTACTGTAGCAATTTTCAATCGAGGACTAAACATGATCTAATTGTAAATCTAATTACACAGATGGACGAGAAATAGCGAGACGAATGTATTAAGTCTAATTAATCCATTATTAGAAATTGATTACTGTAGCACGACATTATCTAATCATTACATAATTAGATTCGTCTCGCGATTTTGCTCGGAGTTGTGGAATGGGTTTTGTCAGTTATCCACAATTAATATTTCTAATTAGTAGTCCAACATTCCAAATTAGGACACGAAAATTTTTGGAAACTAAACGGGCCGAAGGAGGAGGTCGTCGCGGAGTATGACGTCGTGCCAGACTGGCACCACGCCGCAACCTCCGCCGCGCCATGGAAAATGAGGCCAACAGCAAAATATTGTGGCCACCAGGTGTCGACCTCGACCATCTTTAGGCCTTGTTTAGATTTTTAAACATAAACCACGTAAACGCAAAAAAGCTATCACATTGAATATTTCGACACATGCATAGAGTACTAAATGAAGTTTATTTACAAAACTTTTTGTATAGATGTGCAGTAAATCGCAAGACGAATCTAATAAGCCTATTTAATCCATGATTTGCAACAGTGATGCTACAATAACTATCCGCTAATTATTGATTAATCACGGATTAATTAGCATCATTAGATTCGTCTCGCGATTTACAACCCATCTGTGCAAAAAATTTTGTAAATAAACTTCATTTAGTACTTCAAATTAGTAAGATTCCAACAAAAAAAATTTGCGTCGAACTAAACACGGTGTTACTCACAACTCGATGCGCTAAACCGTCTCAGTCGGAAACTTTCTTGTATGGTGTGCACCCGCAATTGCATTCAATATGGGCAAACAGGAAAAAATACCCTCCAATTAACCACTCCTTAGTAAGCACAATCCAGTTGTAAACGACTTATTTTATGGGTACGAAGGGAGTATTTGTGAGTTCTGTCACTATATAATGCAATAATCTTATCTACCACTCCCTCCGTCCCAAAAAAAACAAGTCATTCTTACCCTAAAAAATATGTCATCTTACCCTATTTAGAAAATATATGCGCATGTAAGAATCAATCGGCGTCAAATAAAGATAATAAATAGGGACAAATATGATCATTTTATCTTCTTATTAATTTATTCTAAAATTCCTAAAATAACATGTTTTTTTTTGGGACGGAGGGAGAACCATCTAAAAAGAACGAAGTGAGTCTACCATCCCCATGAGTCTGCCTACCCGTGGATCTGCCAAACCGCGGTTCTGCCCCGTCTCCCGTCTCCCCTCTCCCCACGCCTGCCCCTCGACGGTTCCGCCTCACAACCAGGGTTCCCCTTACCGGTGGGAACTAGTCCGGTTTGACCGGTTACCGGTCCGGTCCGGTTTCGGTTTGGGCCGGTACCAAACCGGCCCAAATTCAAAATTCAAATTTGAATTTAAAAAAATAAAAAATTCTCAAAAAATTCCTAAAAATACTTCAAGATGCAACGAATCTAATGGTGTCAAATTTTCTCAAAAATTCGTTTGTTCAACATACTTTTCGGGTATTTAAATTTAAAACAAAAAAGAAAAAGAAAAAAATGAGACGGCCCATTAAGGCCCACTTGATAAACCGGTCAAACCGGCCAGTAAACCGGTCAAACCGGCCGGTATACCGGTCCAAACCGGTTACACATGCGATTTTAAATTTGGATTTGAATTCAAACCGGTCAAACCGGCCGGTAAACTGGTCAAACCGGTTTACCGGTCGGTATATCGGTACGAACCGTTTGAACTGAGTTTTTTTTAATTCAAATTTGAATTTGACCGGTTTCTACCGGTAACCGGTCAAACCGGTCCGGTTTACCGGAACCGGAGTGGTCCGGTTTGGGGTGTCCGGAACTAGAGTGGTTCCTTCCTCTAGCACCGGCGACGGTGCTTCCTGGCCTCGGCTGCGGCGGATCCCTGCATCTCCGGCCAATTCTGACCATCCCCAGCCGCGGCGGATCCCAATCTTCTCCTTCGGCGCGAGCTGAGGGAGCAGGTGGCGCAAGGGTCCGGCCCTGCTGCTCCCCTCCACCTCCCGGCGCAGCCGTTCGAGGGCGCGTGCGGCAGCAGCCCCTCTCTTACCTCCCGGCGGCGCTAGGGCCTAGGAACCCGTCGCCGGCACCACCTCCCCTACCCGGCGTGGCAGCGCGAGGGCGGCAGGGCCACCCTCCGGCCGCTTGTGCACCTCGTCGCGTGAGGGACTGTGCAGCACACCATCGAGGGAGGCACCCCGAGCAGCGCGGTGTAACGCACACGGAGGAAGCGGGAACCTACAAGACGCCATCGAATATGTGATCGGCATTTGTTTTAATTTACCAGTGATATCGTCTGTAATGGGACCGGGAAGTCAGTGTCTGGACTCGCGCATATTGGCCGAGCTCCTTTGTATCGTGGACGATTATTCATCTTCTTGAGAAACAAGTTGCTGGGCTCGGGGTTCGCCGCCCGTCCCCTCTCCCGTCTCTGTGCTACTGGATCCTCTCACGCCCCGGCGATCGCCGGCGGCCACGGGTCGTGACAGTTGGTATCAGATTCGGTTATCCTCGGCCGTTTCCGCTCCGTCCACCCACCGATCCCCATCTCGGTCCGATTCGTCACCACGACGATTTCGACCTGCTCCGCCGCGAATCCTTCCGATTCCGGCGTCCACGCCCCGCCTACCGACTCCCAGTCGGCGTCGGCCACCGCAAATCGACGGTTAGCCGCCCGGCGCCGTCGACCACCAACTCCTATCGCGCCGCTTAGGTTGTAGTGGGGGATCGACCTTGTCCGTGGCCGCACACCGCGTCCTGGACAAGTTGGGGGACATTTCTGGGAGACGTCGACTTCGTCGCGCTCGGTGGCGGCGACTCCGGGTTCACGGACGGGCGCGGCTTCGAACACTTCGACGCACGCTCGGGGATTTCGGTGAGTGTTTGCTGTATTCCTTCGGCTTGTGTGCTTCGATTTGGGCCTCGTGTGGTGCTCCGGGGTTAAATCAATCCGAATCGTAGTCCGCTTGCTTGAGGTGCAGACACGACGGCTCCCCCTAAGCCTTCCGCGCAAACCCAAATTCTGTTGTCTGCGATGGATGACCAGGCCAATTTGGACAAGGAGCGTTGGGAAAGCATTCATGAAAACTTCGATTTGCTGTTTGCCAAAGTAGAAGAGGTTGACCGAATGCAACACAAATTGGAGGCCAAAGTGGATATCTCGGCGTCTGTACTAGATCAGATGATTAAGGATCAGCAAACATTGGCCAAACAGATTGAGACCACAGGACAGGCAGTGGCTCAGTTGACAATTCGACAGATGCGTATTGAAGAGGAGATACAAGGTAGTACAGCTTCTTCTGAAACTTCCACCATACCACCTTTCCGACCAAGTCGCCAGGGTACTTCTCGCGGTGGGCCGCAGGGTCGCAATCCGTTTGCACACAACCGGGATCATCAGCCTGATCGCTCTCTACCCAAGGGGTTTGCACCCAAGATGAATTTTCCTCGATTTAATGGCAAGAACCCACGGATTTGGAAGGATAAATGCCAGGACTACTTCCAGCTGATGAACATTCCTGAGTCAATGTGGGCTACTGCAGCTTCGTTGCACATGGACGACAACGCAGAAAAATGGTTGCAAGTTTACAAGTTGAAACATGGTTTGGGCACATGGACTGAACTCATGACAGCAGTTGAGCAGAAATTTGGAGCCTATGATTATCAACATGCTATTGATGAATTGCTGGAGCTACATCAAACTGGTACAGTAGAGGAGTATGTTTCTGAGTTTGAAGCCTTACAATATCAGGTTGCTATGCATGATCTAGGCATGGGTGATACTTACTTTGTCTCACAGTTTATCAAAGGGTTAAAACCATAAATCAAATATTCAGTCCAGGGCCAAGTTCCAGGAACAATGGAAAAAGCTGTGATGTTGGCTAAAATACAACAATCCATTCAGGATAAGACCAAGCATGCAGGGTCTAGATTTCATCTGCCTTTCAAACAAGCCTCTACTACTTCTGCTAAATATGATCAATCCAAATCAGCTTCACCTCTACAGCTGACAAAAGAGAGACAACTCAGAGATTATTGCAGAACAAACAACCTGTGCTTTTATTGCAGAGAACCTTATGATGCTACACATGCTGCAAAATGTACAAAAAGGCCTAAGAATCAGGTCAATGCTTTAGTTCTCAATGATTTGGATATCACTTTAACTGATGAAGTTCTCAAACAATTAGACTTGGAAGATGCTCTAGCAGAGGAATTTTGCACCTTATCCTTGAATGCTTTGGCTGGAACTGAGCATGGAGAAGCCATGAAGCTAAGATCCTTGGTGAAAAACAAAGTGTTTCTGCTCTTAGTTGACAGTGGCAGCTCACACTCCTTTGTCAGTTCCACATTCTTGCAGAGGGTGGGTATTGTACCAGTACCAGCTCCACCAAAACAGGTGAGAGTGGCCAATGGGGATATACTGATTTCTGATAAGTGTGTACCTGACTTAGCATGGTGGATTCAAGGGCATTCTTTTATTACTTACATGAGAGTTTTAGATATGCCTGCATATGATGCTATTTTGGGTTTTGATTGGCTGAGTGCCCACAGTCCCATTACTCATCATTGGGACACCAAGACTATGTCATTTGACCACAAAGGTGTATCTGTTACTTTGCAAGGGGTCCAGACTTCGCATAAGACACTGGAAGAGTTATCTGTTGACAGACTACAGAAATGGATGGTGGGCAATGATGTTTGGGCTCTGGCTGTAGTGGATGTGTTCCCATCAGAGCCTGCTCCTGAAGCTATCCCTGACAAAGTGCAACAGTTGTTGACTGAATACCAAGATGTTTTTGCTGAACCAAAGGGCCTTCCTCCAGAGAGACAGTATGACCATGCCATCCCAGTATTGCCTCATGCCATCCCTGTCAATTGCAAACCTTACAGGTACTCTCCTTTGCACAAGGATGAAATTGAGAGACAAGTGAGAGAATTATTGGCTGCTGGACTCATTACCACTAGCACTAGTCCCTATGCTTCTCCAGTACTGCTAGTCCAAAAGAAAGATGGCAGTTGGAGGTTTTGTGTAGACTATAGACGCCTGAATGACATTACCATCAAGAATAGATTTCCTATGCCCTTAGTAGATGAGATCTTAGATGAACTAGCAGGCACCAGTTATTTCTCTAAATTGGACATGAGATCAGGGTACCACCAGGTCAGAATGAAGAAGGGAGAGGAACCCAAGACAGCTTTCAAAACACATCATGGACATTTTGAGTTCAGGGTGATGCCTTTTGGCCTCACCAATGCTCCAGCAACATTTCAGTGTATCATGAATGTCGGTACCCCAGGACTGGGGTACCCCTTCTTGCTGTATCTAGGCAAGAGCCTTGTAGTTATCCTTGACTACGTCCAAACAGCCGGACCCCTGTGGTCCGGAGTCCTGATCTCTCGGCGACGGTTCCGGACCTGCCTCACGACTGGGAAAGGTCCAGGAACGACGCGTGTCCCGGAAGAGGCGGGCAGCCCGAACAGCCGGGGCTCCGGACCTCCCGAGGGGTCCGGACCCCCGCGGAAGCCCCGGACCCCTCATAGGGTCCCGGACCCCTTGTATGGTAACCGGACCACTCGCTAAGGGAAGAAGTCGACGCCCTGCCTCGGGGTGGTCCGGAGCGACACGTGTCTACAAGCACGACATTTCAAGGCCGCTTGGTCTCCATACTAAGCCTCACCCACCACTGCATTTATTGTGGTAGGTGGACACCCGCATTGATGCGGTGGAAGCCAAGGCGATTCTTTGACCAGGAGGCACTATTGATCGCGTGTTACCAAGATAGTGGAGCCGCAGGCGCCGCCCACGCCGCGCCTGCCAAGTCTGCCATAACAGATGGATACGACGGCTCGGCTTCACCCATTATGACGCCTACATAATAGCCTCCACAGGCTACGCCGCAAGCTACGCTCCCCCAACGGACACCTTGGTGACGGGACAAGAGAAGACCACTGTAGCGCTAGCAGAGCGTATCGGGGGAAAGATCCGTAACCACTGTACCCATCTGAATACTCTGCGTAGTATGCTGCGCAGTCACGTTGGGCCCACCTGTCGGGGCCCCAACGTCCTATGTATCCGCCCCCTTGGTCTATAAAAGGGGGCGCCCGCTAGAAGGAAGACTCAGGCTGGGGAGAACCAAGGCCCGGCAGAGGATATACTCAAACTCAACAGAGATCAAAACTTCTCCCAGTGGACGTAGGGTATTACGCTCCGGCGGCCCGAACCACTCTAGATCGTGTGTTCTTGTGTGCCTATCTCAGAGCAAGATCAGCCCAATCGCCTAGTACCTCCCCGAGCAGTCCCTCTCTGGGAATAGGCGGGTGCGCTCCGCCACCCGGCTGTGGGTACCCTAGAAATCCCACGACAATGAATGACATCCTGAGTCCATTTCTAAGGAAGTTTGTGTTGGTATTCTTAGATGACATTCTGGTATACAGCAAGTGTTCTTTTGCTCAGCATCAGTTAGAGTACTTGGGACACATCATCTATGTGATCGGCATTTGTTTTAATTTACCAGTGATATCGTCTGTAGTGGGACCGGGAAGTCAGTCTGGACTCGCGCATATAGGCCGAGCTCCTTTGTATCGTGGACGATTATTCATCTTCTTGAGAAACAAGTTGCGGGGCTCGGGGTTCGCCGCCCGTCCCCTCTCCCGTCTCTGTGCTACTGGATCCTCTCACGCCCCGGCGATCGCCGGCGGCCACGGGTCGTGACACGCGGCAACGAAGCAGGTACCCATCTTTCTTCCTCCTTGTTCTGTTCTCTACCAGACGCAGTTCTCGGCCAGCCCTGCGTGATCTCGGTAAGTGGAGCAAGAGCCTCAGCATCGGTGTGGACGACCTGGTCGGCCAATGCCTGTGCAAAGAAATCAAGAACCGAGATGTTTAGGATTCGGACAGCCTCCGGATCTCAAGAAGTAAGCGCTCACCGCATCTGACTCTGTTCATAGTTAGATCTTGGTTTGCTAATTGCTCCGCTATTTTGTGCTGATTTGGGTTCGGCTCTTGTGCCGTCGCAGGTACATGGACAAGAAGCTTCAGAGTAAGTGAGAATCTCTTGATTCCAAACCCTAAATCACAAAAAATTAACTGTGGTCCTGCTTCCAAGTTCCTCGTGTACATCCAGTTTCCTTTGATTGTACGGAAGAACGTGCGTGTCAAGTCTGTTTTAGTCTGGTAGTGGTGATTAGGCATGTACCCGATCTTTAGTAGATCGACTAACTATACCTCTAGCAGCATTTCGATAGTTGCTTCAATGGCTCATTTAATCGCACTGTTTTAGAAATTATCGCTCGTTGTTAGCTTAGCCGAACCAAATTTTGTTTTGTTTATCCTGGTGTTACACTAGCATCATTGCTTTTGAGCTGAAATATCAAAGCTATGGAGATTGTTTGATATGCTTTTGGTATTCCAAATGTCCTATATGATGAACACAATATATCAAAGCTATGTATTTATCTCCAGATGAAGCTTTATGTCATAGTTACTCTGATGGGATATTCACTCGCAATTTCTTTTCATCTTTAGAATGGCATACTGTGTCAAGAGTGTTCTGATAGTTGCATTGTATTTATTGACGATTCTTTTGGTGGTCCGTAGTCATACCTATGGTGGAGTGGTAACTATTCTATTATGATCATTGTCACGTTTTCTTTTAATATTTGTGGTTTTTCCCCATTGTGATTTGTGCTGGATGGCTGCCCTGCATGAAGATGATATTATAAAAAAGCTATAGATTAATTTCAGATGAGGGTTTTATTGTCGTAGTTACTCTGGTAGGCTGCCATATCAGTATTTTTTAATTTAACCTACTTTTGTACAAATTAGTCTATTCGTTTAGGGATCAGATAGTCAATCAGGTGTGTCTTCCCAGATGATTTACTCCAAGATTTATAATTTGCCATCTGTGATTTTAAGTGTGATGTGGCACTCTCTAAGCACGAAGAACATTGTGATGTTGGCATTGAGGTAACTCTATTCCCTGGCCAATTATGTTCCCATTTCAATCACAACAACATTTGATGTGAAATCCCTACCTGCTACTTGTGATTTGTGTCCTAGGGGCACACCACAGAGAAAAAGAATCAAAGAATAAGGGAACAGAAAGGGAGGAACTGGAAGGGATGTGTGAAGGTGAACTCCTGTAGTTTTTTTTACAAATATCTGAATTATATCCTATTTTCTGTGTTGGTTCATTGGGAAAAGCTCAGGCCCTTCCTACAGCTGGTGCTCCCAATCTGAGGTAGACTGTTGAAACAAGGTGAGAGATAATTCTACTTTGTTCTTGTACGTGCCATGTACGTCTTTATGATAAAAGAACGGTCTATGCTCTACCGAATTCTTTGTGAAAAAAATGATATTGCAGAATATGTAAGTTATCTGAGATTGAAGTGAGTCAGAAATATAAATTTGGCACTTTTGTTGTAGCTTTATTAGAGTATACTTTGTAGTCATATGAACATGTCTTAAATGTGGCAAATGAAATAAATAACTACCTTCAAATCTACTTCTTGAATATGTTATCATCAATGGATGCACACATGAGTTCCAAAATAAATAGATCTGATATATTGGGTTGGAGTACATTGATAGACCCTTGCCTGTTAGAAAATTATATTAAATTATTCTTAGCTTGTTACATATAATTTAGTTCTGAATCAAACAGGTAGTTTTTTGTTCTCCTTAATGCATTGGATTACTTTAGTTGTATAGAAAGTGAAGGTATCCAAAAGATTTTAGCACCAGTAAATAGTCTTGACATGCTATAGAAAATTTTTCACGAATCATAGATAGGACTCTGGTAAGGTCAACATGCCATGTGTCCACGAGTTGGAATCGCTCCTGCTGTTCTCGCCGTTGTTTGCAAGTTACGGAGATGAGACTGAAACAGTCCCATTGAACATTTTGCAGCTTCAAATATGCAGATTCAGCAAAGTTGTGCAGGCATTGGCTACAGCTTTGGTTGGCCTTGTGGCCTGAAGGCAAGAGGCATTGAGGAAGATGCAAGTTCTGAGCTGTTGTGATGCTAGAGAGCCGAGCACGATGGATATAAGGAGGGGGTGTTTTTGTCCTTTTTTTTGCCATATAAAAGCAAAATAATATTACATGAAGAATAGTGGATCATATGTATTTTCCAGTGTCACCTGAATCTCCTTGCATGTTATTTTGCTTAGCTCTACGGTAGTTCAAGTTAAATAGATTCATACTAACTAGAAGATAAAAACAACTACCCTTGTGCTGCAAATACAATCGTTTGTGCATAATGGGAAATATTGTAAAAGCTGACTTGAATTTTCCTTGTATATACTATTTTAGAGTTCTGGCCTTCAGCTAAATTTCTTGCAATGCAGTATTAGTGGATGGACACACAATTTTTGTTTAAGCTAAATGCATATCTCCATTGTTATATATTATCATAATTATTTGGATACTTATAGAAGGAATTCGTTTCACCCGTAGCAACGTACGGGCACTAAGCTAGTTCTTCTAAAAATGTGAAAGACCTCACACAAGTTCTTCTAACCTACTCTTTATCACTACATGGCATTTTAAGAAAGCATGCCCGTATTCAAGGTATAATGGTATATAATACTACAACTACTCCATCAGCTGTTCCAGATCTGTCTGGAACAGTGAGGGTTTGGACAGTTGTTACTAACAAGCTAAGTTGGATGAGCTTACAGGATGAGCACCATATTGAGGCTGATCTTATTGAGGCTGATCTGACTCTCACTGATTACTACATCATTCAACCCTTTCCAATGACAAGCTATTAATTAATTCTTAGATACAATCAGGGATCACGGATATTCTTCAAAGTTAGCATTAAATATATTGTTTTCACATAAACTAAAGACAGGGATAACTAATTCATACTACAAGGCAGGTCTGGAACACCCACAGAAGAAGCTACCAGTAACGGTGTCCAAATCTCACAATCAATTGCACCAAGTTGCAATTTGTTTATTATATGCAAAATTACTCATATATTTATGCATGGTGTTGAAGTAGAAATGTATAATTGTGAAAAGATTCTAGAATATTAGAGAGTGTACATGAACCATGGTTACATGCTTCTTGGTAAAATATGAAATACTCAAGAAATTAGATACTTGTATTGTTAGATAAATATGGAGAAAATTCTAAAGTTACATATTTTGTAAAGAAGTGTGTAGAAGATGAACACATGACAAAACCATATGAGTCATGAAGTCCTACAAATAGGGGTGCTTCCTTACCCTCTTGTCATACCATGTCATAAGAGGTCTTAAGTAAGAGATGGCAAGGTTGTCATGTATTGTAGTAATGTAATGGTATTGTCGGTACCACAGGACTGGGGTACCCCTCTTGCTGTGTCTAGGCAAGAGTCTCGTAGTTATCCTTAACTACGCCCTGACGGCCGAGCAGCCGGACCCCTGTGGTTCGGAGCCCTACTCTCCCGACAAACGGCCTCGGACCCGCTCCCCGCTTGAGGAGGGTCCGGTGACGCCACATGTCCCGGAGGAGGTAGCCCTCAGCCAAAACTGCTGGGGGCCCCGGACCTCCCAGGGAGTTCCGGACCCCCGCCGGGTCCCGGACCCCATATACTATCCGGACCCCTCAGAAGAGAGGAACCGACGCCCACTGGAAGACTCGCCTACCTACCGCATCCAATACGGTAGGCGGAAGAACGCTCTGCCACAGCAGAGCCCGAGGCGGCTTTTGCCAGGTTGCACTGTTGGTCGCGTGTTACCAAGGCGCACATTGCAGTCTCTAGCGCCGCCTACGCCGCGTATGTCAGTCTACTATGCCAGTTGGACATGACGGCTCGGTTTCGCCCATGATGGCGCCTGCACGGTAGCCTTGACAGACTACGCCGCAAGCTACATTGCCCCAACAGGTGCCTCGCCGATGGGACAAATAAAAACCCCCTCGGTCAGAGAGTCTGCAGGGCAATGAAGCATATCCGAGAAGAGATTCTCCACCACTGTAGCTCCATTGAAGCCTTCTGAGCAG